>NC_133389.1:119445472-120046722 GCF_047511655.1 Castor canadensis
GTTTTGTCTCATCCTGGCCAGAGTATTACAATACATCCACTTTCTCTTTATTTGCAGATTATATCTAAGTTGTTAAAAATGTGTTCCAAAGTCTGGATTTCATAATATCAAAATAAAGACTTTAAGGATAGACAGCTTAATCTGTGATCACTTCCTGGCTTTACCATATGTTAAATGTGTTAATTTGTGATTTAAATTTTGTTTTTCTCACCAGTAAAATATGGATAATGATGTTTAGACATAAAGTTGTTATAAGGATTAAGTAAGTCATCATATCTAAAGCATTATGTATTTGGCATGCAGAAGAGAGTCAATAAATATTATCACTAGTAATTATTCTCTTGTGCTTTTGTAAGTTCACGTTTTTGCCTTTTCATGCTGTAAGTGAATTCAAACAACTGTCATCTTCAACTATTTGAAAAGTACTTTTATGTAAAATGTTTTCTATTCTTCCCTTTTGCCCATCTCTTCCCATCTCTTCTGATTTTCCCTTCCTATTTTCACATAAAATATAATCTATCTCTCTGATTTTACAACTCTTCCTTGCCCCCTTTCCCACATGTGAAAGTATATTTGTGTGTGTGTTTTGTATGTGTGCGTTGTGTGTGTGTGTGTCAAAGGAGAAAGATAAAATAATTAGAATGGGATTGAGAAATAGTGAGTCTGTGCATGCCTTTCTTGATGTTAGTTTCTCTTGTGATTGGTTAGATACTTAGAATAATTCCTTCCCAGTCTGAATGCAAAGATTCCATGATATTAATGCAAATACCCCAACGTCTAAAGTTATAGCCAGAAAAAAAAATTACAGCGTAGTTGACTTTTTACATCACAAACATGACAGTATTACAATACCCAGTTTTCATAATGTCCTAATGCAGTGTCAGGAATCTTTTCACTGATTTCAATGAAATATTAAACTCTAGTACGTTCTTCCCCAACCTCGCCTGCATTAGCTTGCACTCCTTCTTCCCCCCCAGCTGCCAGTAGCTTGCTCCTCCCTATCCCTCCAGGTAAATCTTTTGAAGATTCTCTGGGCTTCTGCTCCTTGCCATAGCAAAACCACTGAGGGAGCTGCCAGTGGTTCTGCTACCGATGTCAGCAGCATGTCTGCTCCCCCAAGCAGGAAGTAGAGAAGGAGACAGGGTAAGTCTAAACCAACAGTCATACTTTGCACTTCTGATAGCATTAAGTTTGAGCTAACATAAGAAATTATTTTAGCAACCATCACAAGATTGGACTTGTTCACAACACTCACATCTTCCTCCATGGAAATGTCTCACGGAGTTACTTGGGATGAAAAAGATGTTCTAGGAACAAGGAGCTTAGGAGGCAACAGGCTGAGTGTTTTGTTTTTAATTTCTGCCGCACCTCTGTGAGAGCCAATGGCTTTGTGTTTTTGTGAAAGACAAGTGGTTAGCTTTTATTCTGTTTTGCATTGGTTTGTAGAATGAAAGCCTGACTTTTCTTTATTCAGTTATAGCTGAACACTTTGAATGTGGCATTGATCAAGGTTGGTTGGCAGCAATATTTAGCACATACATAAATCCTGAAGCTGACTTTAAAACAGTACTTTTGTTCCTGATAATGCTGGGGAGGTTTCTTGGTTGTTATAATCTGTTTATTTGAAGGTTATTTCTTCTCAGATTTAGTCTACCTTCCTTCTTTATGAACCAGGCTCATTAATCCGGTTGGCAACTATTGTTTTCCTTCTTTTTAACTACAGCCAAATCTTCATTGTCCTTAGCAATGAATAGTCTCGAGCTTAAAGAAGCAGTAGTGGATGGACAGAAAGGAATTCTTTGCTTTTTAAGCTTATTTTTAAATGCAAAACCATATAGAAATATTTTCTGGTCATACCTTTTTGAAGGATCTTGGGGAATGAGGTGAGGCAAAAACACTAGAAGAATCAAGGTGAGCCAGCAAAAGATACAAACATAGCTGTGAAAGGTTTTCAGTCTGACAACCCATGCAGGAATAATGGAGAGGTGGCTGTAGTTCTCCTGGATGCTTTGTTACAAAGTGTAAGATTCTCTGTTTTGGAATGAATAACTGAATGATTTTATTTTAGAACTTAAAACAATTTTGTTCCACTTTTTCCTGGTGTCAAGATGAAAAATACCTGCTGAATTTCCCCT
The DNA here is from genome assembly GCF_047511655.1 of Castor canadensis. NCBI lineage: Eukaryota > Metazoa > Chordata > Mammalia > Rodentia > Castoridae > Castor > Castor canadensis. The sequence goes on from NC_133389.1 coordinate 119,447,608, forward strand.
TCTGAACTTTTCTCTGATTTATGTTTTCTATGTTATACCTGTTTGCTTCTCTTTATCTACTAAGTCATAGCTAGTGTAAATTTCTTAAAAATTTTCTCTGACAATATACAGGCTTTGTGAGATTTTGTAGTTTCTCTTTTACTAATCATTGTAAATGATATTTCCTTTTTATCTTCGGGGCAAGTATGAGGCTATTTGGGGGTCTTTAAAGTGTCTACAAAGTAACTAATGCATAACCATTATATTTATGTTTCTTCCCTGACTTACGACTCAAAAATTCTTTATAGTTGGCCAAATTACATTTTAAAAGAAATGGAAATAAAATATTCACTTGAAGAATTTCAACATCCAAAGAGACAATTGAAGAGTGACCTTTAATAAAATTTAGAAATAAATAGTAAATCAATTTATTCTAAGGAAGTGATAAACTTTATAGTGTTAATAAGTAGTTAATAAACATTAGCAGACAAAAAAAATATCATCAAGCCACTTCCTTCTTTATAAAATTTAGTTCATATGAGGTGTGGAGGGATTTTCTAGTAATACTAAAGTGAATGACCAGAGTTGATTATGCCATGGATGAAAAAAGAAGAAACCTTCCATCCATTTCAGTGTTAAGTAGTGATGTTCCCATGCTTGGATAAGCAGGTAATATGGTGTACAATAATGATATTGGAAGAAAACAACCAATTTTGTATTCCTTCTCACTCAGGAGTATGTTAAGAGACCATCTTATCAAAAGAAAATGGGTATATAATTTTCTACTTCCTAATTATCCAAAAGTCTGATAATACTTAGCAAATATGTATTGTCTTAAAAGTGTATGCACTGCTTGCTTCTCTCTGGAATTTATTTAGTTTTCTTAAATTTTTTAAGATGAAATTTTATGTCATGGCTTTGATATGATATAGATTTCAGTGCACTAAAATAAATGCATGCCATGAAAATGTATGGATTCTATGTGTGATCTCTTAAAATCAATTTGCATTTTATTCACACATTTATTTCATACATAAATCTCATTTTGTGAAATGTTGATTTACTCTAATAATAAGGACTTCCATTTTTTAGGTTAGGTATTTCCTTTCCTTTTGTGCCCTCTAGTTAAATTGAGGTATGTAGATAGAGATCAGGGACCTTCTATCAAATGAAGCCTAATATTAATAGGAGACTTTTTAACTGAAAATAGTAACACCAAAAGAATTATCTCATTAGAACCTCCCAAAGTACATCTAATCAAAGAAACTGAGTTCAACATAGTTGATTAAGGTTTTTAACATATCTCCTAAGAAGTATTCAATAATATAACATATACCTCTTGCTATATCTCAACATTGATGGGCTTTAAGTATTTGTAATAGAAAGTCCTGCCACTTCTAGTGGTTTGTATATAATTATCAAAAGGCTTAATATTGCAGAAAGAATCTTGGAAACTATGGTTACCTGAGAAAAATTTAGAATGTGTACTCGCCTTTCTGTACTCACCCTTCCTGTGACAACTCCATCAGAAGCTTTTTCTGGTTCTTTCAGGAAATTAACCTATAACACTTTTCAACAACTTCGGATTTTTCCAAAATTGCTTTTAGTTTAAACCAATAATTGCTTAATAGAAAGTTAACAGTTTTCATGAGTATTCTAACTTTTTTCTTCCAGAACTTGAAGAATCCAGACAGAAATGTCCACCTTGCTGGTATAAGTTTGCTAACATGTGTTTGATTTGGGACTGCTGTAAGCCATGGTTAAAGGTGAAACACCTGGTCAACCTGGTGGTGATGGACCCGTTTGTGGACCTGGCCATCACCATCTGCATTGTCTTGAACACACTGTTCATGGCCATGGAGCACTACCCCATGACGGAGCAGTTCAGCAGTGTGCTCTCTGTCGGGAATCTGGTAAGACTCCTTGGGACCTCCTCTTCCCATTGAAAATGTTCATGATTGCCTTTGTTAATTTCATGTGTCACTCTCAAATAAAACATCAACTAACTGGCGTTGCTCACAAAGACAGCAAAATTTGCAATCCTTTTTTAATAATAAAAATATATTGCTACTCTTAAACCTAGTGCAGAAGATTCAGAGATTTTTATTTGGAATTTGACTTGGAATTGAATTTAAATTGCTCATTCATTAGAAAGATGATTGAGGGTTATGGGTTTATGATAATAGTTCTGACATATTTCAAAGGAATTTAGAATAGATTCTTTAGAATATGCTTATTGTAAAATAGGCCAACTTAGAAAATTTTGAAATGTCATTTGCAAATAATCTGATAATGGGTCCTCATGCACTATTGGTGAGAATTTAAATTAGTATAGACTTTGCAGAAAACAGTATGGAGATGCCCCTCTGACACAAAAATAAAACTAGCATATAACATTTCAATTCCACTGCTGGGTAAATAGCCAAAACGAACAAATTTAGTATGTCAAAAAGAAAAATGCACTTCCAGGTTATTGCAGTGGTATTCACCACAGCCAGGAAATGGAAACAACTTTGTGTCCATCAACTAGTGAAAGGATAAAGAATATACAGGATATGTATAGCAATGAAATACTTAATTTGGCCACAAAAAGGATTGCAACTAGGTGGATTGAATTGGGGGGGGAGGTTACTATGTTAAGAGAAATAAGCCAGGAGTGAAAGACAAGTCTCACATGATCTCACTAATATCTGGAATCTGAAAAAGTTGAGCTAACAGAAGTTGAGATCAGAGGCAGGAGAGAGAGGAGGAAGAGAAGTAGTTTGGCCGAAGTTTACTAAATGATAGTTATGTAAGAGCCATAGGCCTTGGTGTTTATTTCAGACTCTAGATAATGATGATGTACTGAAAACATCTAGAAGAAAGGATTTTGAGTATTTTACCACAAAGAAATAATAAATGCTTGAGGGGACAGGTAAGTTTACCCTAATTCAGCCTTACACAATGTGTACATATAAAACATCACATGGGTATTCCAAATGCGCATATAGTTTTTATGTCGATTGTAAAAACTTACAAAATGAATAAAATACTTAGTAAAATGTTAAAAGAAGAAAATCTAAATAAATTCATAACAAGTAAAAATTAAAATGATAATCAAAGGAAAGCCTGGGCTCAGATAGTGTCACTGTTGAATTTTCCCAAATGTTAAATGAAGAGTTAACATCATACCTTAACTTACTCTTCCCAAAATAGAAGAGAAGGCAATATTCCTAATTTTAGGAGAACAAAATTATCTTGATATCAAACTCAGATAAAAACATTAGATGAAAAGAAAGCTATATACCAGCTATGTCCTCATGAGAAAAATATAAAACTCTTCAACAAAATATAAGTAAAACCACCTACACATCATATTTGGATTGTTGAATTTCATACCTTGACCATATGGCACTTATTGCAGTAATGCAAGGTTGAAACAAGATTAAAAATTAGTAAATGTAACATATCATATTAGTTTAAAAACACAGTCATCTCAATAGAAGAAATCACTTGTTAAACTCCAACTATTTCATGATAAAAACATTCATCAGCTTTAAAATGGAAGGAAACTTCATCAACCTGATAAAGGCCATACAAAAGGACCCCACACCTATTATTACACTTAATAGCAAAATCAAATGCTTTCACTTTGAAATCAGGAGCAAGACAAGGACAAGGATGCCGGTTTTTGTTACTTCTCTTCAACATTGTATTGAAGACTATCCAGGGCAATGAAGCAAGAGAAAGAAATAAATGACATCCAGATTGGAAAGAAAGATGTAAAACTCTATTCACAGATGGCAGGACCTTATATTTAGAAAGTACTATGATATACACACGCAAAGTGTTAGAACTAATAAGTGATTTCATTAAGGTTACAGAATACAAGATCAATACCCCAAATCAATTATATTCCTATAGACTAGAAATGAACAATCTGAAAATGAAATTAAGAAAATTTTATTTGTGGTAGGACCAAAAAAAGGTTAAATTCTTAGCATTAAATTGAACAAAATAGGGATGGAGGTATAGCCTCCAGCAAAATAATTATTGTAACTACATGAACTTATTTTCTTTAATATATAAAAACCCACATACTGCTTAGCATTAATTTAGCAAATTATTACAAGTCATCTACACTGAAAACTACAAAAACATAACTGCAAGTAATTTCAAATGATTTAAATGAATGAATTTTATCTACCATGTACATACAATGGAAGATTTAACATTATTAAATCCATATTATTGATTCAGGATTATTAACAAATCAGTTCTTCCCAAATTCATCTCCCAATCCCTGTCAAAATCTCAGCAGAATTACTTTGCAGAAATTATTGACTTGACTTTAAAATTTATATAGAAGTGTGTGGGACTTAAAATTGCTAAAACAATATTGATAAAAGAATAATGAAAAAATTACCTTACCTGGCTTTAGGACTTCTTATAATGCTACCTTAATCAAGAATCTGTAGTATTAGCATATGCAAAGATATTATTGGAACATAACGCAGAGTTCTTAAGTCGATCCAAACTATATGTCAATAAAGTTTTGATAGAAACACCAAATAAATTGAATAGAAAAAAAGAAATGTTACCAACAAAATTTCTGTAATACTTAGATAAATATATGGGGAAAATGAATTTCACCTCCCGTCTCAAATTACCTGTAAAAATCAATATGGAGGGAAGCAGTAGTGTGGAAGTTAAAACAGTAAAGTTTCCAAAGTAAAACATAAGGGGTATCTTTGAGAACCTGGAGTATGCAAATATACTTGGAAATCAGACAAAATAAGTGTTGTGTGTTAGATTTTTTTTTAAATGAGAAAAAAATACTAAATTTGTAATGCATGTGTGGGTATATTTCCATTTGAAGCATTCAAGAGATATTTGGGGAAATCACTGATTCTTGGTGATTTGATGCCTTAGGTAGAGAGAGGTTCCTTTTACTGAATTAAGAAATATAAGAGAAACAAGGTTGTACAAACGAAGTGATGAGGTGAATTTTGTACCTTTAAGTTTGAAGCATCTGTGACGTAGTTATGCAAATGAAGATATTGAATTTCAGGTGAATATGTAGTTTATAGCATAGGTGTCATGCTTGAACAGGAAAATGGATTTCAAAATATAGGGTTTTTTGGTTTTAAGGTAATATATTATAAAAGGAAAAATTAGGTTTAAAGGGTCTTAGAGAGACTGAATTTCAGTAATGAGTAATTTGTTAGGGGAAGAACAGCAAGTAAAATCATTTAAGGAGGGATTAATTTATAAAACTAAAAACAGAAAATATATTGGTAAACAAGGAACATAAAACAATATTAAAAACTTCTAAAAGTGCAGTTTATGTAGTAAAACTTTTAATTAGGTCAAGTGATGGTGATGCTGGTTATATTGATGAGGTTGGTGAAAGTAGTTTATGTTGATTGATGGCTTGTGGAGTGTTAAAGGAACAGAAAAACAAAAACAAAAACAAACAAACAAAAACCCTGAGACTTGTAACAAAGTTTATTTGTGCAAGAGAAAGAGGTTCTAGCACTGGGAAGCATGTGCAGGTTATCTTGATAGCCAGAGAAAAGAAAAAGATATACAGAAACAATGTGGTTATGTTTTGGCAGCTTTCAGCCTCTGATTGGCTGGATGATCATCTTGAGATTGGCAAAGACTCGATAGCTTGGTTACAATGGTGTATTCTTAGGTTAGGTTACAATTTGTTTACAAATTGAGGTAGGTTGCCCAGTTCACTATGTATGGAGATCACTTTGGGCCACACCTACCCTTGAATCCAGAGGCCAGTTTAGGTAAAATCAATTTTAGTTGAATAGGAGTAAATTGAAAAATGTAACTAAAGAGTTTAAATAAGTACGCAATCTTTTAAAGAAATTTGTCTATAAGGAGATGCTAAGTGATGGCAGCAGGAGGAATTGAGTGCAAATAGTTTATTTGCCAAATGTGGTGGTATTTTCAAGATGGGAGGGAATGAGTGTCTGTTGCTTCTTGAAAAATTCCAATAGAAAGCAGCCAGAGTAAGGTCAATTGATAAAGTAAATACCTTGTGAAGTCCAAAGAGACACACAACACAAATAGAGAGATTAGCTCAAAACAGGAGCACTACTTTCTTTTTAACAAGAATTAAAAAATAAAGTATGGACGTGGATGAAAATGGTTTGATACAGGGAAACACAAAGTTCAGGCTCAGGTTGACTATGGGAAGTACTGAGAGCATAGGAAATGGAAAAATGAAGATAATGAAGGAGAATTAGATAATAGTAGAGAGTAGAAATGGAGACTGGGAAGTGTGCCTTCCCTTTTGCCATGAAAATAGGGGGTTTTGTTTTGCTTTGTCTAACATCCTCACCATCTATGGGGTTATTATTTACCATATTTATTACAACTTACATAAAGTCTCCTTAGCACTAGTTTTAGCTACAGGACTGTGAGAGGAACTCAGTCCATTGTATTGATGACTAAAGTCGGCACTGATGGTGTTTGGTGAGGTCGTGGAGACCTAGAGAGGTCAAAGGCAAGGCCAAGCAGTTGATCGCAATTTCCATGTTTTATGTAAAAAAGATGAAGTACTTTTGTCTGAATTCATGTACTGTTTGACTGATAATACTTAGACAGCAAGTAAATACTGGTTTAAACACAAACCATTTGCGAGCACAATTTGTTATAGCCAAACATTTCATTTGATTTTACATTTTTGGCAGTACTAAGGGTTAAACATAGGGCCTTGCACTTTACCAGGCAGGTGCTCTACCACTTGAGACACTCTATCAGCCCTTTTTGCATTGGTTATTTTTGAGATGAGGTCTCATTTTATATCCAAGCCAGCACAAACCTTGATTCTCCTATTTGTGCCTTCTCATGTAGCTGGGATGACAGACAAGCACCACTGTGCTCAGTCATTGGTTGAGATAAGGTCTCTTGTACTTTTTGCCTAAACTGGCCTCAATCCACAAACCTCCAAATCCCCGCCTCCTACATAGTTAGAATTACAGGCTTGAGCCAACAGCGCCTGGCCCAAACCAGTTTTTAAAATTCGAAAGTTAATGTTGATTTGTTGGTCAATAATTGCTTAAAAGTTATTCACTTTTTAGGAGTACTTACACATGTAATAAACTACATTTCTCATTTAGGTCTTCACTGGAATCTTCACTGCAGAAATGTTTCTCAAAATCATTGCAATGGATCCATATTATTACTTTCAAGAAGGCTGGAATATTTTTGATGGTTTTATTGTGAGCCTTAGTTTAATGGAACTTGGTTTGGCAAACGTGGAAGGATTATCAGTTCTCCGATCGTTTCGGCTGGTAAATTAACTAGACGTGCTCATAATACTTATTTTTATAGTTAATTTAATTCATTTTCATTCTTATCTGATAATAGTTTCAGAATTTTTTTTCATAATTACAATGTTATTTGAAAGCAATTCTGAAACAAACTGGATTGCCTCTCCACTGGATTGTAGTTCCTTCTTCATCATAGCTTTAGTTTATTCAAATGAACAGTCAGCAGTTCTCTCCTCAGTAATCAAATACAGTTCTAATGGAGAGTGAGAAAAAGGGAATCACAGGTAAATTCAAATCACAAACACACCATAGTAATCCCAGTTCTTTGAGGTTTGTATCACCATGCACGATGCTTCCTTCATTGAGATGTAGGACAGTTTTCCCTATCAAGGGCTCATTGCCCACTTTGTCCCCTTAGAAGCCAAGACTTGGAACAGGTAACAGCGTACAAAGGAAAAGAAGAAGCTGACCAAGAACCCCCACCCCCCAAACATTTGTTCCTTTAGCCAAGTCAGGAAATTACAAAATCCACTGTCTGAAAAGAGTTGCCTGGATTATATTTTGTGAATTGTAGAGAAAATGTCTTTGAACTAAACTTTATATTTTGTAAATTTTTAGATATTTGAAAATTAAGAGACAAAATATCATTTGACACATTTCTATTGAAAGTTTGGTATGTTTTATTGTGCTGTTACTTTGAGATTTTTCTAACTTTTTGTGATTTATCTTTAAGTAAAAGAGGTTGTATATAGTTACCAATGACAAGTTCTTGTAGGTGATTTATATAGTCTCAAGACTTTGTTATTCTAAATCTGTTTAGAAGCTATTATTTCTTTCCCTCATCCTTAAGGAGCCACAGTTTGAAGCTAGAAAGATGCAGGAAATAGAGAAGAAAAAATATGAATGATTGATCAGTAGTATGGGTAACTACTTTTTAAAAAAAATGTTTAGTAAACCTTTGTGATAATGTGATGAGGTTTAGGGAAATAGGAAACATAATATCAGTACACCTTGCTTAGTGTGTCAGGTTCTTTTGCATAAATTATTCTCTGGGAATAAATCAAACACTATGGTGCTTATGTTCACTTATTTGAGTCACTTAGATGCAATTAAATAATGCAGTACTCTCTGCCTGACATTTACTGAAACACTGGAAATAAAATATTGCAGCTGTTTAAGTGTAAGTAGCACTTTACAGACCTCTATGAGCTCACACAATCAATGTGCCAAGCCCTGTGGTAGAGGAACATTAACACACTGTAATGACTTGATTAATTAAATCACTGGAGATATCAAGGTTGAAATATGCAACTTTTTACTTAAGTCCAAGTACTTATCCTTAGAATATAATAAATCTTATAAATATAGGTTAATGTTACAGCAAGTAAAAGATACAACTATATTAAAAACAATCTACTCCAAATTAGTTCATTTACCCTAATACCTTATGTAATTTAAGTGTTAATATCACCTGAAGTTATGCACTTGAGTGGGATGTTTTCAGTACACTGAAAAAATATATTCACTTTGGACTTTTAAATAAAGAGAGTCTCTACTTGTCAAAATGAGCCTCAACTAATTAATCATCAATAATCTTAAAAATCTTTGTTCTTTAAAGGCATATTCCATGTGCTTGTGCAGAACTCTAGAAAATTTGTCATATCTTATGAAAATGCCAATTCAAAAACTATGTAATATAATTATTTTATTTACAGTATGGAATGTTTTAAGAATTAAAAATTCCCCCATGGTACCAAATATCTGCTACATTTGCTGGATGATCATTTGACACTTACATTATCCATCGCTATACAATTGAGAGAGGTACATTGAAGATTTCTGCTGTAAATTGTAGATGCTTCTGAAAGACAGGGCACTAACAATCTTCTTTCTTTGTGTTTTCAGCTCCGCGTCTTCAAGTTGGCAAAGTCCTGGCCCACGTTGAACATGCTAATAAAAATCATTGGCAACTCAGTGGGGGCTCTGGGAAACCTCACCTTGGTGTTGGCCATCATCGTCTTCATCTTCGCCGTGGTTGGCATGCAGCTCTTCGGCAAAAGCTACAAAGAATGTGTCTGCAAGATTTCCAATGATTGTGAACTCCCACGGTGGCACATGCATGACTTCTTCCACTCCTTCCTGATCGTGTTCCGTGTGCTGTGCGGAGAGTGGATAGAGACCATGTGGGACTGCATGGAGGTCGCTGGCCAAACCATGTGCCTTACCGTCTTCATGATGGTCATGGTGATAGGAAACCTAGTGGTATGTAGTAAAACCCATTTTCTTAATTTTCATAAAAAAAGACAAAGAGATTGTAAAAAGTATATTCAACTGAAGAAGGTTTTGCATGTTTTTATGAGTTATTTTTGTGCCAAGTTTATTTACAATTCTCTGTGATTCATGGTTACAAGTGTAATCCACACAAACCCTCACAATCCTCTTGAACCAAAGATGTTCTTCCTCACTGTTCCTCTTAACCATTCCATGGAAATGAACATTTCTGACTTTAATCTTTCAGTTCCTATACTAAAGTATGGAAGTGTCCCTAAGATCAGCCAGTCATTTTATTTATAAGTACTGATGATAGTATCCTTTGAAAATATTTCAAACTTGGTTTTCCTAGAAGCCAAGATTTTAAAAAAGTTACTAATCATCTCAGTTCATTAAAAGCACACTTCCAGAGTCCAGGGTACTTGATACATATAAACTACAATATGAGTCAGTAACATTGACTCAAGAAACATTAGTTATCATTTCTGTATAAAATTCACTATGCACAGCACAACTGTACTGAGTCTTAGAAGCATGGAAAAGATAATGGAAACATAAATATGACAGTGTTATAATGTTTACTCAAACAAATAAAAATAACTAATACATGTTCAAAATATGAAAACAAAGTGCTATATCTTAGATTCACAAAATGGAAACCTTGTTTTACAATAGCAAGGTTGTGTCAAAGAGTTTGGAAAGAAATATTTATAATTGTGATGTTAGATTTAGCTTTGTAGGAAGAAAGGTGGCCATTTCAAACCAGGGAATTATATACTCCGTTGAGGAACAGAGGACAATGAACTCTGGGAGAAGGAGTAGGCTGTTATACATTCCCTAGAGGGGAAAAGAAGGCAAAAGATAATCATTTAACTCTTTCATTGTATTCATTGCCAAATTTTTAGACTTCTTGGCCTTAGCTTAAATAATTTGCTTTTTTTGTTGTTTTTGTGGGACTGTGGATGGAACCCAGGGACTTGTGATACCAGACAATTGCTCTCTACTACTGAAACACATGCCTAGGACTGAACTGTTTTTAAGTAAAAAGAAATATGAACAGTATACATTTGAGAAATATTAACAGTATCTTAAAGCATCGAACATTGATCAACACATAGTTTCTGTGGATCAGGAATTTGGGAGCAGCTTACATGGGTGGGTGGTTCCTGCTGGGGGTCAGTTATGAGGTCGCTGTCAAGATAGTCTTGATTGGGATCGCAGGAGCAGTTTCCAAGAAGGTTCAATTTCATGGCTTGTGGTCCCAGTTCATTGTGCACTATTGCTTGAAGTTTTGTACTTCCTCTCTATCTGGGCCTTTCCTAGGGCTGGTGAGTGTGCTCATGACATGAGATAGCTTCTTCCAGAGCAGGTGATACAGTAGAGAAAGCAAGGAGAAAGTCCTCTTTATGTTCTAAACTTGAAAGTCACACTTTCTCATTTTTGCCATGATCTGTGCACAAGAAGCTAGTCCTTAAAAGGAGGAAACAATTAAGAGGAAACAAGGCTGTATTTTTTTTTAAGGAAAGAGTACAAAGTAATTTGTAGATATATTTTAAAGCCATCAGAAACATAAAATGTTTGCTTTTTAAAAAGTATAAGATTATACAGGAGAGAAAGAAATGATCAAGGGGGTCACATAGAACAGGAACAAAGGAAAGGTTATAAGCTATTTTATAGATTCAATTTCATGAATCTATATTTGGCATACATTGGAGAAGAGAAGGAAAAACAGCAAACAGATTCTTTTTGACAGCAATGAATGACTGGACAGCAACAGAGAATTAAGAGTGGGAGTAGTTAAATTGGGCCCAATTTAACTACTAGTAAAATTGTAGTCTGATTTATGAACTTTCCTTTAGGAAACTCAAAGCTACAGATGGCTTTTTATCAAGAATTAACAACGAGCAACTAAAATTTGAAAAAAATTGATGTAGAAGGAGAATGCAGAGCGGATTTAAAGAGGGAAAAAAAAAACCTGAGCCTACTTCATATCATCTGTTAGTTTACTGAAATAAAATGTTTCTCTAATGTATAATTATGTGGCAAATTCAAGTTTAAAGAGATTTTCAGGAAACATCAGTAAACTATACCTATGGATCACATTTGATATTGACTTGAACTGCTATATATGCATGAAATAAGTGCATATATTAACATGCAATAATCATCTACTGGAAAAGATTTAAATTCTATACCATCAAGAGCAAAATTAAAGGCTTTCCTTTCTTTTTGACTATCAGCTTAAAAATTAATTTGATATATCCTAGATATATTTATGGAGTAGCTACGGCAGAAATATCCATTATGTTTACCACTAGTAAGGAAATTTTTTCTTTATGCACTTGCCTAAGTAAGAATGTATAAATTTAATACACTGCCTCCTACAAATCTTCCTTCCCACATTTTCTGGAAAGAGGAAAATTCCCTCAAAGGTGAGCTGATGTAACTTCCTTTCAGCACTTGTGAGCTGCTGTATGGGGCTCCACCAATGTGGCTGTGGGTTCTTTCTGCCAGGTCTAGTCCACAGGCAAGAGAGGGATGGGTAGGGCCACAGACAGTACTCCCCAGGCCAGGTTATTTATGAAGGGTATTTTTGGTTTCATGACATCATAGCCAGAGACTCCTTTAGAGACTTCAGGCAGGTGCTGCTAGCTCTGGGAGTAGTGGACACCATTTCTTCTCTAAGAGAATAGCAATAGCATATGGGAGGGATATTAAGGTTTAGGATTCCTTTATCATGTTGTGAATCAGAATGGATAAAGTATTAATATGTGCAATAAATTTCCATCTGGAACCCCAAATAGAAATAATGGTAGAATTTTCCTCCCAATAGGTTAAACTTGTGGATATATGAAAGAGTTGATTTCACTCAGGGAGTTAACAATCTGTCCAGACACCTTTGTGTAATAGAATTCAGAGTTTTAATCCCTGAGTGAGCTTATTGATCTGTTCCCTTAAATCACCACTGATGACACTAATCACTTGGGTCAGCTCATACACAGAGACCCTTCAGTAGGAAAAGAGGTTTAGACCAAGTGATTAACTTGGCTCACACAGATATTTCTAGAAAAAATAAGGGAACTAGAAAGTTAGTGTTATAGAGGGATAAAGGGAACAGTGATAACAACTAAATTTTCTCAAGGGTTCACTATGTGCTGAGAGCCACATGAATTCTTTCTTTGAATCCCTACACCAACCTTATAGACAGGACTCTGGAAAAATGCTCATATTTATTTCACAGATGAAGAAGCTGAGGCTCAAATTGATTGTGCTACTTACCTAGTGATAGAATCTTGTATTTAATACAAGTGATAGAAACTTGATTGTTTTCCAGAATTCTAATTTTGAAACATGTGCTCTTCTGATACCAAGTAATTTTTGGAAGTAAGAGTGTGTAGAAGGTATTTGTAAGACAATTCTTATCAGGCCCCACCACATGCAGATTGACTGTGTTTTTTTTTTAAAGGCTCCACTTACAGAAAAGAAAAGTTATATGACCAGTGAATCTTTTGTCTTTTCCTAACAATGGAATAACATTAAATGAACTTGTCAATTTGTAATATCAAAAAGTTAGAACACTAACGGCAACGTATAAGTGCAGTAGAAGTTCACAGAAAGGAATTATCAATGAGCAAAGCTGGAAAACTGATTCTTCATGCATTCTGCAAACAGCAATTAAGAGCCAAGAAATCAGAATTAGACTACCAAAACAAAATACTGCTTCTCTGCTTATTAACTGTGATCTTGCACAAAGCACTGAAGTTATAGAAGGCTCAATTTTCTTTTTTTTTTATTATTATTTTATTATTCATATGTGCATACAAGGCTTGGGTCATTTCTCCCGCCTGCCCCCACCCCCACCCTCACCATCCACTCTGCCCCCTCCCTCTCCCCCCACCCCCTCAATACCCAGCAGAAACTATTTTGCCCTTATCTCTAATTTTGTTGAAGAGAGAGTATAAGCAATAATAAGAAGGAACAAGGGTTTTTGCTGGTTGAGATAAGGATAGCTATACAGGGAGTTGACTCGCATTAATTACCTGTACATGTGTGTTACCTTCTAGGTTAATTCTTTTTGATCTAACCTTTTCTCTAGTTCCTGGTCCCCTTTTCCTATTGGCCTCAGTTGCTTTAAGGTATCTGCTTTAGTTTCTCTGCCTTAAGGGCAACAAATGCTAGCTAGTTTTTTAGGTGTCTTACCTATCCTCACCCCTCCCTTGTGTGCTCTCGCTTTTATCATGTGCTCAAAGTCCAATCCCATTGTTGTGTTTGCCCGTGATCTAATGTCCACACATATGAGGGAGAACATAAGATTTTTGGTCTTTTGGGCCAGGCTAACCTCACTCAGAATGATGTTCTCCAATTCCATCCATTTACCAGCGAATGATAACATTTCATTCTTCTTCATGGCTGCATAAAATTCCATTGTGTATAGACACCACATTTTCTTAATCCATTCATCAGTGGTGGGGCATCGTGGCTGTTTCCATAACTTGGCTATTGTGAATAGTGCCGCAATAAACATGGGTGTGCAGGTGCCTCTGGAGTAACCTGTGTCACAGTCTTTTGGGTATATCCCCAAGAGTGATATTGCTGGATCAAATGGTAGATCAATGTCTAGCTTTTTAAGTAGCCTCCAAATTTTTTTCCAGAGTGGTTGTACTAGTCTACATTCCCACCAACAGTGTAAGAGGGTTCCTTTTTCCCCACATCCTCGCCAACATCTGTTGTTGGTGGTGTTGCTAATGATAGCTATTCTAACAGGGGTGAGGTGGAATCTTAGTGTGGTTTTAATTTGCATTTCCTTTATTGCTAGAGATGGTGAGCATTTTTTCATGTGTTTTCTGGCCATTTGAATTTCTTCTTTTGAGAAAGTTCTGTTTAGTTCACGTGCCCATTTCTTTATTGGTTCATTAGTTTTGGGAGAATTTAGTTTTTTAAGTTCCCTATATATTCTGGTTATCAGTCCTTTGTCTGATGTGTAGCTGGCAAATATTTTCTCCCACTCTGTGGGTGTTCTCTTCAATTTAGAGACCATTTCTTTTGATGAACAGAAGCTTTTTAGTTTTATGAGGTCCCATTTATCTATACTATCTCTTAGTTGCTGTGCTGCTGGGGTTTCATTGAGAAAGTTCTTACCTATACCTACTAACTCCAGAGTATTTCCTACTCTTTCCTGTATAAACTTTAGAGTTTGTGGTCTGATATTAAGATCCTTGATCCATTTTGAGTTAATCTTGATATAGGGTGATATACATGGATCTAGTTTCAGTTTTTTGCAGACTGCTAACCAGTTTTCCCAGCAGTTTTTGTTGAAGAGGCTGCTATTTCTCCATCGTATATTTTTAGCTCCTTTGTCAAAGACAAGTTGGTTATAGTTGTGTGGCTTCATATCTGGGTCCTCTATTCTGTTCCACTGATCTTTATGTCTGTTTTTGTGCCAGTACCATGCTGTTTTTATTGTTATTGCTTTGTAATATAGTTTGAAGTCAGGTATTGTGATACCTACAGCATTGTTCTTTTGACTGAGTATTGCCTTGGCATTCGTGGCCTCTTGTGTTTCCATATAAATTGTATGGTAGATTTTTCAATCCCTTTAATGAATGTCACTGGAATTTTGATGGGAATTGCATTAAACATGTAGATTACTTTGGGGAGTATCAACATTTTTACTATGTTGATTCTACCAATCCATGAGCATGGGAGATCTCTCCACTTCCTATAGTCTTCCTCAATCTCTTTCTTCAGAAGTGTATAGTTTTCCTTGTAGAGGTCATTCACATCTTTTGTTAGGTTTACACCTAGGTATTTGATTTTTTTTGAGGCTATTGTAAATGGAATGGTTTTCATACATTCTTTTTCAGTTTGCTCATTGTTAGTGTATAGAAATGCTAATGATTTTTCTATGTTGATTTTATATCCTGCTACCTTGCTATAGCTATTGATGATGTCTAGAAGCTTCTGAGTAGAGTTTTTTGGGTCTTTAAGTTATAGGATCCTGTCGTCTGCAAATAGGGACATTTTGACAGTTTCTTTACCTATTTGTATTCCTTTTATTCCTTCTTCTTGCCTAATTGCTGTGGCTAGGAATTCCAGTACTATGTTGAATAGGAGTGGAGATAGTGGGCATCCTTGTCTGGTTCCTGATTTTAGAGGGAATGGTTTCAGTTTTTCTCCATTAAGTATAATGCTGGCTGTAGGTTTGTCATATATAGCTTTTATAATGTTGAGGAACTTTCCTTCTATTCCTAGTTTTCTTAGAGCTTTTATCATGAAATGGTGTTGGATCTTATCAAAGGCTTTTTCTGCATCTATTGAGATGATCAAGTGGTTTTTGTCTTTGCTTCTGTTAATGTGGTTTATTATGTTTATTGATTTTCATATGTTGAACCACCCCTGCATCCCTGGGATGAAGCCTACCTACTTGGTCGTGGTGAATAATCCTTTTGATGTGTTGTTGAATTCAGTTTGCCATTATTTTGTTGAGGATTTTTGCATCAGTGTACATTAAGGAGGTTGGCCTATAGTTCTCCTTTTTGGAGATGTCTTTGCCTGGTTTTGGGATAAGTGTAATACTGGCTTCATAAAATGTGTTTGGCAGTTTTCTGTCCCTTTATATTTCGTGGAACAGTTTAAGGAAGGTTGGCATCAGTTTTTCTTTAAAGATCTGATAGAATTCAGCAGAGAATCCATCAGGTCCTGGACTTTTCTTTTTGGGGAGACTCTTGACTGCTGCTTCAATTTCATTTTGTGTTATAGATCTATTCAGGTGATTAATTTCCTCTTGGTTCAGTTTTGGATGATCATATGTATCTAGAAATCTGCCCATTTCTTTAAGATTTTCAAATTTATTTGAATATAGGTTCTTGAAGTAGTCTCTGATAATTTCCTGGGCTTCCATGGTGTTTGTTGTTATCTCCCCTTTTGCATTCCTGATTCTACTAATTTGGGTTTTTTTCTCTCCTCATTTTAGTCAGGTTTGCCAGGGGTCTATCGATCTTGTTTATTTTTTCAAAGAACCAACTTTTTGTTTCATTAATTCTTTGTATGGTTTTTTTGGTTTCTATTTCATTGATTTCAGCTCTTATTTTTATTATTTCTCTCCTATTTGTTTTGGGATTTGCTTTTTCTTGTTTTTCTAGGAGTTTGAGATGTATCATTAGGTCATTGATTTGGGATCTTTCAGTCTTTTTAATATATGCAGTCATGGCTATAAACTTTCCTCTCAGGACTGCCTTAGCTGTGTCACATAGGTTCCAGTAGGTTGTGTTTTCATGTTCATTGACTTCCAGGAACTTTTTAATTTCCTCTTTTATTTCATCGATGATACATTGTTCATTAAGTAATGAGTTGTTTAGTTTCTAGCTGTTTGCATGGTTTTTGTCTTTACTTTTCTTGTTGAGTTCTACTTTTACTGCATTGTGATCAGATGGTATGCATGGTATAATTTCTATTTTCGTATATTTGCTGAGACTTGCTTTGTGCCCTAGGATATGATTTATTTTGGAGAAGGTTCCATGGGCTGCTGAGAAGAATGTATATTGTGTAGAAGTTTGATGAAATGTTCTGTAGACATCAACTAGGTCCATTTGATCTATTGTATATTTTAGATCTTGGATTTCTTTATTGATTTTTTGTTTGGATGACCTATCTATTGATGATAATGGGGTGTTAAAGTCTCCCACAACCACTGTGTTGATGTTAATATATGCTTTTAGGTCTTTCAGGGTATGTTTGATGAAATTGGGTGCGTTGACATTGGGTGCATACAGGTTGATGATTATTATTTCCTTTTGGTCTATTTCCCCTTTTATTAGCATGAAATGTCCTTCTTTATCTCATTTGATCAATGTAGGTTTGAAGTCTACTTTGTCAGAGATAAGTATTGCTACTCCTGCCTGTTTTAGGGGGCCATTGGCTGGGTAAATCTTCTTCCAGCCTTTCATCCTAACCTATGCCTATTTCTGTCTGTGAGATGGGTCTCCTGAAAGCAACAAATTGTTGGATCTTCCTTTTTAATCCATTTCGTCAAACGGTGCCTTTTGATGGGTGAATTAAGTCCGTTAACATTAAGCCTTAGTACTGATAGGTATGTGGTGATTCCTGTCATTTAGTTGTGTTAGTTGTTTGAAGGTTTGATTGTGTGTGCCTAAGTGAGGTTACTCTCTACTGTCTTGCTTTTTCTTTTCCTGTGATTTGGTGCTGCCTGTCTTTTCATGGTTAAGTTGGGTTTCACTTTCTGTGTGCAGAATCCCTTGCAGAATCTTTTGTAATGGTGGCTTTGTGGTCACATATTGTTTTAGTTTCTGCTTATCATGGAAGACTTTTATTGCTCCATCTACTTTGAATGACAGTTTTGCTGGGTAGAGTATCCTGGGGTTGAAGTTATTTTCATTCAGTGCCAGGAAGATCTCACCCCACGCTCTTCTTGCTTTTAATGTTTCTGTTGAGAAGTCTGCTGTGATTTTGATGGGTTTACCTTTGTATGTGACTTGTTTTTTCTCTCTTACAGCCTTCAATATTCTTTCCCTAGTTTCTGAACTTGTTGTTTTAGTGATGATATGTCGTGGAGTAGTTCTATTTTGATCTGGTCTGTTTGGTGTCCTGGAGGCCTCTTGCATCTGTATGGGAATATCTTTCTCTAGATTTGGAAAATTTTCCGTTATTATTTTGTTGAATATATTACGCATTCCCTTTGCTTGCACCTCTTCTCCTTCTTCGATGCCCATGATTCTCAAGTTTGGTCTTTTGATGGAGTCAGCGAGTTCTTGCATTTTCTTTTCTTTGGTTTTTCCTTTAATTACCATTTCATCTTCAAGTTCTGAGATTCTGTCTTCTGTTTGTTCTATTCTGCTGGATTGGCCTTCCATTTTGTTTTGCAGTTCTGTTTCGTTCTTTTTTCTGAGGTTTTCCATATCTTGGGTGATTTCCTCTTTAATGTTGTGTATTTTTTTCCTGAGTTCATTTATCTGTTTATTCATCATGTTCTGTGTTTCACTTTGGTGTTTATACAGTGCTTTTATGGTTTCCTTTATTTCTTCTTTTGCTTTTTCAAATTCTCTATTTTTGTTGTCTTGGAATTTCTTGAGTGTCTCCTGTACATTTTGGTTGACCCTATCCAGTATCATCTCTATAAAATTCTCATGGAGTACCTGTAGTATGTCTTCTTTTAAATTATTCTTGTGGGCTTCATTGGGTCCTTTGGCATAGTTTATCTTCATTTTGTTGGAGTCTGGATCTGAGTATCTGTTTTCTTCATTCCCCTCTGGTTCCTGTACTAATTTTTTGCTGTGGGGAAACTGGTTTCCCTGTTTTTTTGGTCTTCCCGTCATTGTCTTTGGTGTTGTTACTGTCCCTGTACTGTGTGCAATTAAGTATTTTCTAGCTTGTAATAATAACAATGGTAATATTTAGAATGGAAGGGTGAGCGGAGATGGAAAAGAAGAAGTTAAAGAAAAGGGAAAAACAAATAAACAGAAAGAAGGAGAAAAGAGAACAAGGAATCAGACAAGAAAGTTTCAAAGGTATAAACAGGGAGTGTTAGTGTACTAATTGACTGTAAGCTGAACAGGCATTAGAGAGACAGAGAGAGGATTAAAAATAAAAAATTTAAAAAAAGAATAAAAATAAAAAATAAGTAAATGAAAGAAATATCTATATATATAAATAAAATAAAATAAAATGAAAAATAGAAAATTTAAAACAAAAAAACAAAAAAACAAAAAACCTCCAAGTTCAAATGCAATGAAGTTTCAGTCTTAATAATTTGGGTGTCCATCTCAGTCTCCAATCCTGGAAATGGTGCCTCAGATGTTGTTCTGTAGTTGTCTCATCAAAGGGGACGCATAAAGTAGAACAAAACTACACACACACACACAAAAACCCCAACAAGTGTCCCAAGTTCAAATGCAATACAGTTTCAGTAAATTTTTCAGCATGCAGGTGTAATTCGGTTGTTCTCTCATCAAAGGTAGGGAGAAAAAGAAAAAAAAGAGTCTGGAGACAGTTCTGAGAATGGTATCTGTGGCTGTGGCTTGCCTGCCCGCTGGTGTCAGCCTGTTGTTGCTGGAGCCGTTATTTATGCAGATCTCAGGGGTAAGCTTAGCACTCACCTGGCCCTGCAGGCTTTGTTTACTCAGAGTTCACCTGTGCGTGAGCCTCTGCTACAAGCTTTCCCCTTTCTAAGCACACTGGGAAAGGTGACATGCACCCAATTTCTCAGGCCTGCGTGTTTATTTACAGTTCATGTGGATAGTGGGTCTTCTCCCCTCTCCTGTGCAGTTTTCCTGCCACCACCACTTTTACAAGCTTTCCTGCTCCTGATTACTGGGCGGTGCTGCTGCTCCTGCCAGCCACCATGTTCCTCTCCTGTGGCGTTTTCCTCCCTCTGCCACCCTCACAAGCTTTCCCGCTCCTGGTTGCTGGGCTCACACCCCCACTCCCACAGGAGCCTCTCCTGCCCACCCGGCTTGTTTATTTACAGTTCCGGGAAGGATTCCCTTCCCCCAATCTTCGGTGCTCAGTGCACCCCACCCTCTTTCCCATGTGTCTTTATTGTTCTTATTGCTTATTAGTCAGTTTCTCTTTTTTCCCCAGGTGGAGGTCAGTCTGTCCAGGGGGCTATGCTGCTCTGGCCCAGGGTTGTCTGTGGGAGTACTGTGGTACCACAAAGCTCACCTTGTTTGCATCTTCCCAAGCCGTCTGGGCATGGGCGACTGGCGGCCCTGGGGCCCTCCTTGTTTCTCCATTTAACATGAAGTGGAGATTCTCTGTGTTGGCTGGAGGTGTGAAGGGGTCAAAGTTTTGCCTCTTCTTGGTGATTTTGCCTGCAAAGTGTGTCTCCAGCGTCTCTCCAAGATTTCACTATAGGAGGCTCACTTTCTGCTTCCTCCCTCTAGCCGCCATCTTGGAATCTCCCTCAATTTTCTCACCTATAAAATAGTGATGATGATAATCCCTGCCTGACAGGGTTGTTGTGAGAAATAAATCATGAACTTTATAAAAGCTTGGCACATTGGCAGAGGACTAGTGCTTACTAAGAGCTCAGAAAAAAATTGCTTTTATTATTCTTAATTTCTGGTGTCAGTGCTCTAGAACCTAGCTCTAACTCATGCTTCATACCTAAAGGGGCAGCCAAAGTACCAGCAAAGTTGTACTTATTTTAAAAGGAATCCATTCTGATGTGCTGTTACCCAGTCAGGTGGCAATTACCAACAACACATTATATATTTCAAAATAGCTAGAAAAGAGGATTAAATCTCTCATCACAAAGAAATAAATGTTTAAGGTGATGAATTTTATAATCGCCCTTATCTGGTCATTATATAATATAGACAATTGTATCTTATAAATATGTACAAATTGTTTTGTGTCAATCAAAAATAAAAATAAAGCAAAAATAAAAAAAAAAGAATCCAATATTGGGTGTCACTGTGAGAGGATTCATTTTTATGGATTGAGAAAATTTTCATAATAGACAAGTACAGTACATTAATAACCCCTACAAAATTAAATCTAGAAAATAATTATGGCACCATAATGCAGTTTGTGTAGATAAAAATTAAAATTTAGAACATAGTTTTATCTTCCTTCTTTTAAGTATTTTTCATCCAAATAAACTCAAAGACACATCACACCAAATCATAATTTTGCTGGTAAATTTTAGAAGTAAATAAGCAGATATGAATGTCAAGAGCCACAGAACAACAACTGACAGAAGAGTCAGCATAGATTCAAGATTACACTTTCTACTAATTGTATCTTACACATTATTACCTTCCTTTTCATTTGGGTTTTACTTAAAATCTTTCCCAAGATTTTTTATGTACTGTTATCTTTTGCATTTGGTTCCCATTACTGTGATTTCCTTCTCTTATTCTATATGCTTGGATAATCAGGACTTCATGCACATTGTCAATCAGGTCCTGAGAAATGTTTGTTTCCTTAGTAATTGCCTCTTTTTGCAGGTTTAATTGTTCCACTAATCTTTTCATTTTTTCCTACAAGTAGGGCTTTTTTGGGAGATTTCAAAGTGATAGCTCAGTTCCACAATCTTCTATTCAATATTAATATTATTATATTTTTATAATGACCTGTCTTACAATATTCCTAACTATTATATAAATATATTAGCCATGATTTTCTGAATCAAAAATTGGGACTTGTCATCTAGAAATAAATATATTTTTCTCTAATTTAGCAAAAATGTTCTAGGTGAAAAATGGTACAAAGGCACAAAAATCAGATCATATTTAAATATACTGGAATCATATTTGGTTTAGGGAATATAATTAGAAAAAATTATCAGTATTCCAACAAATACAAATAATATGGTCCAGATGCCTAGCATCCCAAATAAAACTCTTTTTTTTTCCTATTTCACTATGCAGAACTTAACATAGACATTTTATGCAGTAATGTATTCAGTGAATTTGTAGTAACTTAAAAAAAATAGTGCTAATAGCAGTATTTGATACTGGCCAGTTATTTTTTATTTTTATTCTCTGTTTTTCAGAATAGTCATGACCTAAAAGAAATACCTAGTTTAAAATAAAGCATAAAAACAGTTTTGTAAAACTTATAATCAACAGCTTTATAGAGGTTGAAGCTATAGAGCACTGTGGTAACCTGTTTTCCTACTGTTTTAGGTTCTGAACCTCTTCTTGGCCTTGCTCCTGAGTTCCTTCAGTTCTGACAATCTTGCCGCCACTGACGATGATAATGAAATGAACAATCTACAGATTGCTGTGGGAAGGATGCAGAAAGGAATTGATTTTGTTAAAAGAAAAATACGTGAATTTATTCAGAAAGCCTTTGTTAGAAAGCAGAAAGCTTTAGATGAAATCAAACCTCTTGAAGATCTAAATAACAAAAAAGACAGCTGCATATCCAACCATACCACCATAGAAATAGGCAAAGACCTCAACTATCTCAAAGATGGAAATGGAACAACCAGTGGCATAGGCAGCAGTGTAGAAAAGTATGTCGTGGATGAAAGTGATTACATGTCATTTATAAATAATCCCAGTCTCACTGTGACTGTACCCATTGCTGTCGGAGAGTCTGACTTTGAAAATTTAAATACTGAAGAATTCAGCAGCGAGTCAGATATGGAGGAAAGCAAAGAGGTAGGAATTTTTTTAAAAGGGGATATTCTGCTTTTATGTTTTTCAGTTGCTTTAAAACTATTAAATATTTTTAAATTGTATGACTCCTCCTATAAGAAAATAAATATCTCTTGATAGATTTTCTGTAGTAAAAATGGTGATTAGCTAATGATAGATTAAAAAAGAGTTAGACAAATGATATACCGACTCACTTTTTTTTCAAATATTCAGCTTTATAATCTCATAACATTATTATGCAAATAAATATTTCTAAGTGTTTTTCAATAATTTAGGAAAATGCCTCAGTTTATGTACTTTTATCTTTACAATTCACCCACAGGAATGGTTTTTGTATGAACTAGAAAAGTATTTGTTGGGAGGGTAATTCTGACTCTCATCTTGTTATACCCTTGCCTCTTATAAAAATGCTTCATAAAAAGTAGTTTTATTTGGCTTCCCCAGACATATTAAGCCATGGAAAATCTGCCTGGGCTCTTGGCTTGATGTTTACTTACAGTTTTTGTTTCTTGAAGTAAATATGTTTAAGGAAGAGAAGTTTGTGATAAGGAATCAAGGTAAATGCATTTTAACCCTAGTGAGCCTCGCACATTTTTTTAAACAAACAAAAAACCTTAATGCGTTATAGAATGTGAAGTTCTGATAAAGCAACTCAATAAGAGTCCTGGTAATGTATTCCTTGATTTATAAGAAGATTATGAGTACCAGAAAATGTTTTCAGTTTGGTTTGTTTGTTAATAACTTATTAACAGATTAATAAAGGCAGAGTTGGAGGAAAAATAAGAAAATTTGAAAGCTTCATATTTAATATCTAAATATACAAAAATGAGGATAAGATTCTTAGTAATTAGAGTTTGCATAAAGAAATAAAAAGAATAATCCAAACCAAGATTCTCCCTTTCCTTATTTGAATTGTTTGAAAAGGAAGGTAAAGGCCTCTGTTACTGTACTCAATCTAAGAAAGCTGGTGATACCGGGGAGTTTGAGCCACTGAAAGATAACAGTTTAAGTAGTACAACACAGTTGTTATAATTGTAAAACAGTTAAAATTATGCAGAAAAATATGCATTAAAAAGAGAACTTTAGACAATTTCAGTACGTTATGTTTATTAAATAAAAATTGCTAAAGTAATATGGTATTTTCCATTCTTTCTTGCTCATAAGGTAGTGTTGCTAATTCCATGATAAAGTAGAAGTAGATGCTAAACTTGAAATTCAGGCAATATTAAATGTAGGTATGAAAGGTTAAGACCGAAGTAGCAGGGCCATAGTAAACCAGCTTCACAAAGTATTAGAGGATTCAAGAGGAAAGCAGGAACACCCTAGGACATGGAGGAAAGAATAACTGTAATTAGGTAAGCTCAAACGTTTATTAAATTGGAGTCTTATTTTCAGATTGAATTATACATAATATATTGTTAATAAAATTTTTGAATAAGCATAGTTGGGTTGTGCTTAAAAAGATAGTACCTAATTTCTTATATTGTATACTACTGGAAGTTGAAGTCAGCATTTAGAAAATAAGATTGGATTATTAGAATTATAAGTATATTCCCCTATTATTATTTTTCCTTGAAATCTAGTGATAGATATTTCCCTTATAATAAAGAATGTTGACCTTTGTTTTCACCTACGTTTGGTTTAAAATATATAAACTGAGAGTCAATTATAAAGGATCAAATGTTGAGGTCATGAGTTAGTTTAAACTTTTAAGTAAGTTTTAAGGTATGGTTAACCCTTTAAGGTGTGGTTAACTTAACATCCAGTCTTCCTAATTTTCAGAAAACTTAAGGCTCTTCAAAAGAGCATGTGTTTTCCCTCACCTCAAACTATCATGTTTGACAGTAAGATGGGGGTCATAGTAGGGAAATCCACTCTTGTCTTAGTTTCTATGGTTACCATCAAGATTTTCTGTTTGTTTTCTGTTTAAGTACTCCAAAATACTATTTATTTAATCAGTATTTGGATTTGTAAGTAGAGAACTGAACTGTCCATTGGAAGTGTTCAGAACTATTTCTTCGGAGTTATGGAGTCTTCAATACCTTACTTCATAGATTGTAACCTTAGTGTTGTTTATTACTCTGGAGAAACTTAATTATGCCCTTATACCAAACTTTCTAGAAATAAATTCATAAACTCATAAATGATTAGGGCCATTGTTTAAGAAGGGACTATATTGTATAAATTTTTTAGCTCTACACTAAAAAACAAAAGAGAATTAAAATGATTACCCAAGAATGTGCAACACTCCCACTTGGATTACCTTCTTAGCGTCTGTTTTCCATTCATTTTGTCTGGTCATTTTTGAACTGGTGGGTGGGTGTTATGTCTTAACATGGGTAAGAAATGGTATGAAGCTTTTCACTATTCCTAAGTGATTTCTAAAATTAGAGGAAAAACTGAGGCACTTTTTTGGAATATCTAAATGAACTTCTTTTCGTAAGGTAGACTAACTGAGTGGACTCAGAAGCTGTTGAGGTGTTTGAACTTAGGTCCTCTTTAATGTCATTGTCAAATTTGTTTGTCTCTGTTAGCTTTTTGGAGAGTCTTCATGCCATAATCACATATGCTTTAACTCTTACTATGTCCTTTTGACTGTATTTAATGTAATTTCTTTTTTTATTTTTAAATAGCTGATTTTCCTTTTAATTTTTAATGTTGAAGCCATGCTTGAATGATAAGTTTTCACAATGCATTTAGTATTATAATACAGTGATCTTCACTGCTTACCATTCTTACTTCTCACAGGGGTAAAATCAAGCTGGAGCCATCAAGAATGCAGCTCTGGGGGTTTTTAACCAGTCAGAGGCTCGTGCCACCACTTTTATCCAGGTTACCCAAGCAAGTTGTACATATATAAATATAATCAGTTTCTAAATGACTTTTGACTGGCCTGCATGTTACTCAGCTACATTCCTTGCCCATCCATTGGCAGTAAAATAAAAACATGTGCAGCTGCTCTTTGGCTGAGTCATAAAAAGCATGGTCAGGCAAGTCTGACAACCCTAACTTTTTGAAAAAAAAAATTTATCTGCTAATTTTCTGACATAGATTTTAATGAAAATTATATTTAATTAAAAGTAAAAGTGCATGCCTTTATGGATTATTAAACTTCCATTGAAGGTTTCAGAGTTTTGAGCATGCTAAGACCCCAGAGGAGAAATGTGGGTGCTCCTTGAAAATCCCTGCCCCCTTTTTTTCCTTTTTTAAATATAGTCCTAATGAGTGCACTATGTTCGTAATTTTTTTGTCTTGTGTCATATCATTTTCTGAAGAGTAATCTGTAAATTAAAGCAACTCTAATTCATGTGTAAACTTCCTAAAGAATGTTTCAATGTGATAGTAATGTAAATGAGTTGGAGTATTTATCTTTTGGCTGATAGCAGCATGGGTATAATTTCTGTCTGCTTCATTTTAGCAAAAAGGGCATCACTTTATTTAGCAATTGACACAAAACATTCTGCGTTTACAATATGATTCCCTTAGAGATTCTGTTTATATTTATTCCTAAAATGAAATAGACTGAAAGAAAAGGAAATAAGTGTATTTGTACAAAAAAAAATGAAAGAGGGACTTACCTATATTTAGGTGGTATGCTCATTCTGAAACAGATCTGAAGTCCACCTTCTGCATCTTATTGACTTCTCTGTCCACTGTGGTTCTACTCTCCCTTCTGACTCATCTACATCTGCTGGGAAACTTTGTCCTCCACCATATTATTTAAATATATCATGCTTTGCAAACTTCACATCAGAAGAGAATCATGAGTTCTTACTCTTTTGATTCTTGATGGTTTTCAAATGAAAGAGCCTCCCTCATCATGTGACTTTAATACTGAGTGTAACACCATTCTGTGGACTCTATTTAGTGAACTCTTCTTTATATGATATCAAAATGACAGTTTTGTTAACAAATATAGAAACCAAATCATTTCATCCAATTTAACTATTTTTAGAAATGTTAATTAAATACTGTCAGTTCGATTTAGTTTCCTCCCTTTCTGCCATTAAAGTTTTAAAATTACCCTAACAGAAAAGTATGTTTCACTTTTGGAAGGAGCAAAAATTCTACAATTCTTGAAATACTCATTTATACTTTTAAACAAAATATTCAGTCATTGGTACTCCAGATTCATGAAAGGTGAGACCTTCTACATTGAAAGATGGTATATAAAATGGGACTCAAGATGTATAATTACTCACACTTAAGCAATAGACACACATACATATACATAGGGACTGGAGGTTTTTTCCTATTATGCAATAATTCTTCAGAAAAGCATGAAAATTTAGCTATTTGAGATAAGGGTGTGCTTTTCCTAGTTTCCTGGAAAGAGACAAGGGTAGTTTCCTTGATCCCTGAGTGTTCCCATATTCCATGTTTGTTTACAGAAAGGTATTTGACAGACAATCACATGTATAATGTACCAGTGTATCTAGGAGATTTAGATAGAGTAAATGTGGAACACAAACTAAGCAAGAACTGATGTTTACAATTTCCCATTTCTTTTAAAAACTCTCTGATCCTCCCTTCCTTAAGAAAAATTGTCTATTCCCTAACATATTGTATAAATCCTAATATAGAAGTTAGGAAAAGGGGGTAAAAATGTGAAGGGAAGATTTCAGTAAGCATTGGTGGAATGAGTTCTTTAAGACGTTGTCTATGTTTTTATCCTGGAGAATGAGTGGTTGGCCAAACACAGTATCTTAGGAACACTAGTAATCTGCTAAGGATGAAGCCACCATGCATAAATAGACTTTTTTTTATTGTTTAAGGTCCTGCAATTTATGGTTTAAATTTTTTAACATATGCATTATAAACAATAAAATTGCTTTCTGCATAAATTCGTATAATGAGAATGATTTGTTTTAATATTGTCATCTTCCTTATTATTAACACCAATAATCCTTATCTAATAGTAATGTGTCACTATGGCCATAAGCCCATCCCAAAACAAGGAAGACCATCCATCACTTGCTAATATTGTTCCAATGTTAATATTTTTCATGCAAAATGATCTAGTACTCCTTAACTACATTTTAGCAATAAGATCCATTCTTGGAAACCAAAATAGTCCAATATGGAAAACTTGAGTCAGTCTACATTTGGAGCTATCTCTTTTTTGAAACACTAGGTTTTTTTTATTAAATTAGACTTCCTCCAAAATTTGTACACTATTTCCTAATTACATTTTCTTTAAGATGTGTCTTAACTTTTGTAATGAGAAACGAGTACCCTTATGAAAAACTTAATGTGAAATGAAATTTGCTCTCCTTTTTTCTACTGGAATTCATTATTTTTAATATGATTCACTTTCATTTCATTGTGTCTGAAACCAGGACTATTAGTTTGACATATAACTTATATGGAAAGTAAAAGTTTGAAGTGTAGTATTTAACAATACAAACGGAAATACTGTATCTAGATGTTTATTCATTAGATTACTAAACAAACTATGATTCTGCCCTGCTTAACTCGTATAACTATAGATAATTACTCAGCATTTAGAAGAATTCTAACAGATTTTCAGCATGGAGAGTCCATAATATGAAGTTTTCACCAAAACAAATGCCTAATATTTCTACCTGAATGGAAATGATTGCCAGTACTATTTATAACAAATATAATTGACTCTACTTGTTTAAGCTCTTTATTACCCTGACATTAGAGTGTACCCATACTTTGTTAAAGTTTAATTAGGTAAAGGCTTCCTAAAAATGTCATTTGGTTCACTTATTTGCTGATAAATAAGTATAGGTTATAATAATAGATCCTGAATTTCCAAGTATTACCAAAGGAAAGTATAGAACTTATCAAACTGGGTCTACTTCCAGCCAGTTCATATCTTGGTTTCTTACTTTGTAACACTTTGCAGTGAATGAGGCCCAGATGGAAGCTTACAGACAACCTGTATTTGAAAATTCTTCTTTAAATGCATAAGTTGTAACAGTTCTGTATAATGATATACATTTGATAGTTCTAATTGGTAAATTTACTCTGCTGTTAAAATGATCATGATTATGACCTCATCTAAAGCTGAAGATTTTTGTATTCTTAATTAAATTTTTATGATGTTTTGACACATTTTAATCAACATATTTTCATAAGACATTTGTTTCTTTTGTGATTTTTAAGTCATTGAATTATTATCAAGAAAGCTTTTGTAAATCATAATTTTTGACCTACATCTCATGATTATAGTTTAAAGTGAACTGTTTATTCATCAAATATTCCAATGTGTATTTATCCTTAGTCTTCATCAATATCTATAAGAATTATGAATATAAATTGAATTAATGTTAAGGGTCATGGTTATGAAACATGAAAATCAATAATATCACAAATACTATCTTAAACTTAAAATATTAAATTATATATCCAGTCTACTAACTTTTAAATTGATAAAGGTTGAGTTTTCTTGTGAATTACCAAAGAAATTTCCTACAGCAGCATGGCAAAATGGGGTACAGGGACCTAGGCTACAACCCCTGATTTACTAGGACTTTGAGAAGATGATTAAACCCACATATCCTTGTCTAAGTAGGTATTGGTTGGCTGATATTAAGCATTAATGTAGCTATATTCTTTGCCGTTTGTAAATTGAATACCATAAGTGTAAAGATATGCAAGTAACACATGTGACAGATTCTGTGCTATCCCACTTCAGAAAAGATTGAGAAGGAAGAGCTTGCCTGTCTTTACAGAAGTTCCATCCCTGGAATGGTAGATCCATGAATATAGAGTAGAAAGAGGAAAAATAATGCCAAAATAACATTTTCTGACTGCAGAGTTAAACTATAATTCACTTTATAGACTCATCTTAAGTCTGGATTATTGGTAGCTTGGTTTTAAGACAGCACTCCTAATTCTAAAAATTATTGAATATCATTTAGAAAATTCAGAATTGTAAAGAAATTTTGTTACATAGCAATTAAGAATTAGAATATTTGTTTATATTTCCTTGAATGTGAAAGTATCTGGTAGGTGTTAGAAATAGTTAATGTAGATAAATGATAAAGATAATGTAGATAAATGATCCTTGCACTGATCATTTATTCATCTAAACAAACATTTATTAAACACCAACATTGCTGATGGGTGTGAAGTTTGCAATGATGGCAAAAACATGGTCTTCTGCTCTAAAAAGATTAATCTAGTGAGTTACATCTTCTAGAAATACAAAATACATTTAAGTTGCACTTTTGTGAAGGTGATAACCTGACCATTAAATAGATATAAATATTTGGCTTCTGGAAAATTGATCTTTTTTATATCAGTACTAAGGCTCTATACTAAATGAAAGTAAACTTTGGTCTTCTATTTTAATATAATTTAAATAAAAGAAAATTTAAAAGTACCTTTTATAGTTAGAATTTCTAGAAGTAAGGCTTTAAAAGTAATTTTTAATGAAACTTCTAGATGATTGTCATTTTCAACTGAATATGAGAAGCTCCAATAATCTCCAATGTTCTTTAATATTTCTCTAATTTGAACAAACTTTTAAAAGCAAATTATTTACCTATTAATTTGTTCATTCTGTCAATATTTAATTAAAATCATTTTAGAAATTAAAAGTCTGCTCCTGTTTACTATTTAACATTTTCTGTATTATCTATAAGCCTATGCATGGTTCTTTCTCTCAAATGTCATAGCATGTTAGGGAGATCAGAATTTATCTTCATCAAAGGTCAAAATATATGATAAATGATAAACAAAAAAGACTTTTGAACAAATTAGGGTTCATAAGTCAAGGCAAAGGTAGAATGAAAGAAATTAGGAGTCCAGATTTATTGGAGAGACTTTATGAAAGGGAGGAAGGTATGACTGCTGCAAAATAGATAAGAAAGGGGATGGCAGTGGTGACACTAGCCTTCGTGATGAACTTGGTGGTAGGAGTAATAGCCAATGTTTCAGGAATCCTATGAAAGATTTTGAACTGTTTAACAAGATTTCCTGCAATATTTTTTTCTGGTGTTTGCCCCGATAACTGTTCAGAACTAGCCTTCATTCTTTTGTGAAGCTTTTCACTCATCCATTCAGTTTTAGCAATATTCATTGAGTACCTGCAACATAGCTCAGCACTGATGTAGGCTCTGTCCAGCAATGCCAGACTGAGCATGTGGAGAACCCCGAAAATAGATCCCCATGTTTCCCTTGCATCTACCTCAGGTCTTCCCTGCTTCTGTGTTTACAGCAAGATCCTCATTCTTAAAAGCAGTGTTTTCCTTTTCTTATTTTGTGCTGTTAGATCAGATGTGACTGAGATTCAATTTGTCTGATTACCTCTGTTATATTTTAACATCCTGCAAATGACATCTGTATTATCAGATTAGTCCCTAATAACTAACAGCTTCATGTGAAGTAGATGTATTAAAACGGAGACAATGTTTTAGTATTGTCTTAGTCAATTACATGTATGGAAATTCAAGTTTACCTATCAAAGGAAAGAGTCTAACCAAAAGAAAAAAGATATGAAAGTTTAAAAACTCTAAAAATTACAATATTTATAATAAATCTTCTTACTATGCTGTTTCATCTTCGAACAAAATATATTCAAATTTTAATGATAAAGATGTATTTATCTCACTAATATTGTG
This sequence comes from Castor canadensis, assembly GCF_047511655.1. Taxonomy (NCBI): domain Eukaryota; kingdom Metazoa; phylum Chordata; class Mammalia; order Rodentia; family Castoridae; genus Castor; species Castor canadensis. The sequence continues at coordinate 119,478,850 of NC_133389.1, forward strand.
ACATACTGGATGAATAGAGAATCAATAACCTTCAAGCACCTATAATGCATAATCTTTGATTTAACTTTTGTGAACAAATTAAAAACCAATCACAAAATGAAATAAGTATCTAATATTTATGCAACTATTATTGGTATTGTTAAATTAGCTGAGACAAATGCATTTTCAATATATATTATATACAAGTATTTTTCATCATCAGAACCAATATGCTCAGTAATTACTTTAGAAAAATAAAATTACTTTCATGAAATAAAGGAATCATCTTCATAGGGGGAAATCCATATAATCCTTAGCCCAAAAATGAGTAGACTCTGCAGTCTTTACTATAGCATCCATTTTATTCTAGGATTACTTACTTCAGTGTGCATTTCATCATGTGCTTACCTCATCCTCTTTACAAAGTAGCTCTTTCCAGCTCAACCATTTCCTAATGTTATGCACTAATGGTAATAACATTGTAACAGGTTGGAGAATGCTGCGGCCCAAACTACTCTGATTCCATGTGGCACTCACACCTGGCCCTTCTTCATTCCTGTAGCATTTTAAAACCAGGTTTAAGACTGGGATCCCTTCCTTCATGCTGATCCCAAGAATGGCTTGACCAGGCTACAGTTTATGTATTTCAAGATTTAAGACAACTTCTGTCTACAAAATTTGTCTTTTGATATCATTTGATTTAACCTAAAGGAAAATAAAACAGCAAAGATTCATTTCTGCCTTTACTAACAGGACAGGTCAGAGTGCCAGAGTACCAAGTAGTTTCCAAATGCACAGTGATCCTGGGAGTGCATTGGCCAGTGAGAATGCGGAGTCTCAGCTCTTGCTATAGCTAACAATGTGCTGCTGTTTTCAGAAATAAAAAATTATAGAATACATTCAATAACAACCAGTAGTATATGTTTTCATGTCAATGAAAAGTGGATAAATTTAGACTGTTGCTGTTTATGTGCATTTGATCAAATCTTTTCTGCATTTGACATGAAAATACACTTGTGCAGCTTTTGTTGGCTGGGTCACAATTTTAGAATAAAATACCTGTTACAAATTAGTTAACAAAAGCAAGATCACAGATGACCTTGAAAATTTGCATAAGCTTTCTGCAGGATTTTATTTCAGAATCCCTATACATGGGAACTGAAACAAAAATTATTTCATATTTAAAGAAAAAAACACACTGTAGTGCTGTATCTAATCTTGTGACCTCCCACCTCTCCCAAAGCAGATTGGCATTATATTTAAGTTATTCTTAAATTGCAGATCAAGAAAATGCATACAGAAGACTGGGGGGCATACATTATGAATTTTTATATTTATATTAGAGACAATATTCAAAAGCTTTTGTGTGGGATTGATTTTCAGAAACTAAATGCAACTAGTTCATCTGAAGGCAGCACAGTTGATATAGGAGCTCCCGCTGAGGGAGAACAACCTGAGGTTGAGCCAGAAGAATCCCTTGAACCTGAAGCCTGTTTTACAGAAGGTGAGCAAAACAATAGTGTGTTGGGTCAGTGGCCTTCTTTTGTCTATCCATCTTTTCTGTCTGTTTGTCATCTATGGCTATCTAACACTATTCACTTATTTGTTAATTTTTGCATTTTATGTATCAAAATAAAGTCAATTTTTAAAAAACCAGTTTAATTTATGTAGTAAACACTTATTTTTGAGGATCCTATTCAATTCTAAGAAATTCTATTAACTGGCATTTCTATGGCCTTTTAAAATATCTAACAGAAGAAGTCAAATCATACTTATCTTTCTTTAGGTTTAGAAGAGAAAAGAAAAGAAAGCAAAGGAAGTAATTTGTCATTTACTGCTTGGTCATTATATAGCGAGCACTAATCAAAAAATGTACATTTAAATCTATCCTAAAGTAACAGTTTCCTGTCAATTATTTTAAAAAGTCAATTTTTAAAATAATTTCTGAACAAAGTAATAACAAAAACATGAAATATACTACAAGTTATAGATACAGGGCAATGTGCTATTGAAATAGTCTCAAAAGGATTTTCTAAAAATGTAAAAATACATTATTTCAGGTATGGATCAGTTGTCTCTCATAGTAATAGTGTTGCATATCAAACTACCTGAAACTGTAGCTGCTTCTCTAGCCTTGACTTCTAATTACATCCGTGCAACTCAGACATTCCTCAACTAAGTTTTGCTTGTATCGCTTTCTTCATTCTTACTGCTTCATGTTCTAGATTCAGTTCTTATACATCTTTTAAGATCTAACCCCAAATCTTATTTTTCCATAAATTCCAGAACTTAAACTCTATTGAATTTTTATAACTTTGTCTTGTGATACTTGTTGCTTTCTATAACTATAAACCTTGAAGAAAAATTACCCCTGTTTAAAATACATGTTTTTTTAGGGCAAAGCTGTTTTACAAGTCATAGTTTTATAATTCTTCCAACACAATTCTTTGAATACAGTAGCCATTCAGTAAATATTTGTTCAAGATTCTTTGATGTAGGATTTGAATTACAGGAAGGTGTTTATTATACTGTTACTGATAATTGCCAGAAATAAAGTAACTTAGACATTTCATAATAGTAGATTAGTTACATAAATTGTAGTGATCTTATTTAGAGAAATGAGATGAAGTATTTCTTTAAAGTATTTACTTGTGGGAAGAGGGGATATATTTATATTACATCATTAAGTGAACCAATCAAAATTCAAATAGATATAATTTCTATTCAGAGTAGAATTGCAGGGTGGCTAAGGATAAGAGCAGGGTGGGAATCTGAACTTTTGATTTTATTTTTTCTTCTGTTTTTCTATATTTATACGTCTTATAATGCAGCATAACCCATGATAATAGTACTATAAACATAAAAATTACTTATTGAAAGAATGATCAAAAGGCCATATTTGTGGGTCTGATTTAAATAGAAGCCATCTTAAAAAATAAAATCGTTCACAAAGTATTTTAAGGCTACAGTGTAGATGAATGCTCCAAGAACACCATATGCAAAGAGTAATTTTCTTTCTTCATTTACTCTCATGTATTTTAGACTGTGTGCGGAAGTTCAAGTGTTGTCAGATAAGCATAGAAGAAGGCAAAGGGAAACTCTGGTGGAATTTGAGAAAAACGTGCTATAAGATAGTGGAGCACAATTGGTTTGAAACTTTCATCGTCTTCATGATTCTGCTCAGCAGTGGGGCTCTGGTGCGTGATTTGTCGTTTCATCTTTTACCCAAAACCTTTTCCCACTAATAAACTTCATATTACCTGTTTTTAATATATAAAGTCTTTGTGAAAATGAAAGACAATATGTGTGATATGTTTAGTACAGTGTGAGAGACTCAGTAAATTGCAACTTTTATTACTCTGTCTGGAGTAATCAGAATCAAATCAGATTAAGATGGTTTCTTGTAGTATTTAAAGAAGGACCTTTCTGACCACTAGTCATCTCTAGCAGTTCTTATTAATGGACTATTAAATATGACATGCAATTATCACTAAATATCAAGCTGTTTCCCATAAGCTCCATGCTGCAGAGAACTCACCTGTCTTATAACTGCAGTGAGTGGTAATATTGGTTTAACTTAATTATTCACCAGCAGCAAAGTGAAAGCGTTTCAAACCTGATTCATATCTGATTTTATCTGTGGAATGCTTGGCTTGATCAAAGCACTGATTAACATAATGAAAATGATGTGACCCATGCTCCCATTTGGTGATACAATGCAGTTGCATTTCCATTATTTTTCAATTTCTCACTGGAGTGATGGGTGAGTTGATCACTAGGAGGGTAGCACACTGTATCTGCAGACCCCGAAGCCCACTTCTGATTTGACTAAGAATGCCGTACCCCACCACATTCTCAGTGTAAAGGTTTAGCTTGCAGTTGAGTGCCGAGGAGAGAGGAGACTGTGAGCTTTCATCAGTGATGATGCCCTGGCTGGAATAGCTCTGGGCTCTGTATTACACTCAAAGTGCAGCAAAGGGCCCAAGCATACAGCATAGCAGCTGGCTTCTGAAGAGCTTCCTATAAAGTAAACTCAAAAGCCTATTAGCCCCTTGTGTTAAGCCTTTTTTAGAAACACGAATCATGTCCTCTAGAAAAAGAAAATTTTGGTAGGATATGGTGGTGTGTGCCTATAATGCTAACAACAAGGGAGATGAAAAACCAGAGGATCTCAGTTCAAGCAAGCACCCATCTCAATAAACAAGCCAGGCATGGTGGTACATGTCTATAATCCCAGCTTTAAGGGATAGGTTGGAAGACTGCCATCAGAGCCTGGCACAGGCAAAAAGCAGGACACCCTATCTAAAAAATAACTAAGGCAAAAAAGGGCAGGGAGGGGTGTGATTTAAGTGGTAGAGTCTCTGCCTAGCAAATGCCAGGCCCCGAGTTCAAACAACAGTACTGTCAGAGGGGATAAAAAATTCTTTTGTCCTTGTTCCAGTCCCCCATGTCACCTTGTCGATTTTAAGTGATCTTTTTATTCTAGAAGGCCAGTGACTCCTACAAGTAAGATCTGGGAGGGAGGGAGCGAGGGGAGGGAGAGAGGGAAGGGAGGCCAATGATGGAGGAGAGAGAGAGAAAGACGGAGAAGAGAGGAGGGGAAGGATGAGGAGCAGGAGGAGGAACAGAGAAGAGAAAGTGAGAGGTGCTAATCTTTTCCCTTTTCCCCACGATGAGGGTACTTGTGGATTTATATTTGCACTCCCAGGAGGGCAAACTCCAGTGACTCTGAACTCAACAGAGCATATACTTCCAAATGGCTTTTTAAATCCTTCTTTACAAAGAAGCAGCTGGCTTGCTCTCAAAAATGTTAGGCTCTTTTGAGATACCCTAATTTCCAAATTTAAAAATTATGTGAATTCCTTGATTGAAATGCCCAGCTAATAGTCATTTGTGTACAAATGACCATAGCTGCAGCTACAAGGGAAATAGCTGTACAGCAGTGCAGCCACAAGAAACACGGAGCACCTAACAAGAGGCTTGCATGGTATTTTTCCCCTAAGACATAAGTCAGAGACTGTTTATGACCATGAAATTCAACAGATTTTTGTTTTTGCTTACAGGCCTTTGAAGATATATACATTGAACAGCGGAAAACCATCAAGACCATGTTAGAATATGCTGACAAAGTTTTCACTTATATCTTCATCCTGGAAATGCTTCTGAAGTGGGTCGCATATGGTTTTCAAGTGTATTTTACCAATGCCTGGTGCTGGCTAGACTTCCTGATTGTTGATGTGAGTATTCTTGGTTGGCTTCCTGTTTCATTCCCTGGCAGGTGGTGGCTGACACAAAGCAAGCATTCAGTAAATACTGCTTTGGACCAAATGTAAGTGATGTGTCTTACTTTCCCAGTGAGAGAATATCCAAAACATTTTTTGCCAATTTAAATGCACATTTACATTGTGAAATGCCACCTTATACTTACTGAATTAACTTCAAATAAATATTTAAATTCATATTTGAAATCACAAGTTATGGAAAATAATATATTATTAATTAATTAGTTTTGTGGTACTGGGGTTTGAACTCAGGGCCTACACCTTGAGCCACTCCACCAGCCCATTTTTGTGATGGGAGTTTTTGAGGCAGGGTCTCATGAATTATTTGCCTGGGCTGGCTTCAAAACTCATCCTACTGATCTCCGCTTCCTGAGTAGCTAGAATTACAGGTGTGAGCCACCAGTACCCAGCAGAAATTTTGGGTTTTGACACTCACATTTCAATCCTTCACTAGTAGTAATACCTTTGTCATCACGATAGCTTGTTGAGAATTATTTGTCACACAGATGGAATATTAGGAATAAAGGAAATTTGAAATTTCAAAAGTCAAGAGAAATTACTTGATTTATTCAATGGTAAAAGCTGACCAATTATTTACTGACCAATTATTTAAAGATTTATTAAACTATATTGGTGTTAAAATAAGGTGGAGTGCCAGAATACAGGAGGATTTTTTGTTTGTTTTGTTTTACTGTTATTCTGGGTAGGGGTACATTGTGGCATTGTGTCAAATATATCACACTTGAATTCACTCCCTCCACTGCTCTACTTTATCCCCCCTTCCCCAGTTCCTGGAATAGTTTCAACAGGTATCATTTTTCCATTTACATACATGTGTACACCTTATTTGCACCATACTCACCCTCCCACACCCTTTCCCCACCTCCTCCCCCCCACACCACTGGTATCAAACCCCCTCCCGCCGCCCTCTGCCCTCTCCACTCCTCTCCCTGCCCCACAAAGGCAGGATGTATTCTGCCCTCTGCAGAAGGGTTTTTAAATAATTGAAAATGAGGGCTGTGGGCATGGTAGAGTACTGCCTAGCAAATGTGAAAACCTGAGTTCAAACTCCAGCACCTCCATAACACATAAATAAATAAATATGTTCAAAATAATTTCATGAGATATTTTTTCTTCTCTTTATTTTTTATTGTTAGACATATTACTAAGTGCAACATATAACAAATATATGAAGAATTACTTTAAAAGTGTTCTGGAAATAGACCATAAATAATATTTAAAACCACACGTTTCAACGTTAAAAATATGGAAAAATGTGCCAAATCTATAACCATTTCTCTATTTCCATGATGGGATTATGCATAGTACTATTTCTTTTCTCTATTTCACATGTAGTTATGATAGCCTGGTAGATTGATGATAAAATATCTAATACTTGATATATCTATGCAAGTATAAAGTCATTGAGTGAACACTATCTGCATGTAAACAAGTTCTTAAAAGAAACTTAATTTCCCTGCAGCTTGCACCCATAATACCTAATATACTCTCATAGCTACAGCTTCAGGTTTAAGAAAAGTTATATATTAACCTGGTCAATACTTTATATCAAATATGTTTATTTCTCATAAATTCTGTTATAGAAGCTACATATAGAAAAAAGTCACTTATTCCTATATGTAGTGTTTAAAGGAGCTTGTAGTCGAATACGAAGGATAGATATGTATTTGATGACAAGCTGGCACTTGTATTAGGAATACTATTTGCTTCATGAAGGAGGCATGGTGTTTGCTGGAGTCCGAGGGATGAGACAGTCAGCAGGTTCAGATGATAGAGGGACGCTGATGTGCTACAATACCCATGCAGGACGTGCAGGCCAATACAAGACACAAGTAGTGTCCTTGAGGGGAAGCATGGAGTGCCAGGGACTAAGCAAAAGGTTTTTAAGTAAGAAAGGTAAGTTAGAGAAGACTGAAGAACCTCAGGTATCATCCAGAGAAATTTGAATTTACAGTATAATAAAGAGGAAGCCACTGGAAGATTACATTTAAGGAGGAGACAAGACAGTTTGGTCTTTTAGGGAGAGAGGTTCGTGAGACTGGGAGTGATGGCATAGAAGGGGGATTATTTAAAAAGCCAGAGACCAATTAGAAGTTTGCAGCAGAATGTAATATTATAGAGATAAGATTTCACTGTCTCTTTCAGATCTCATTGTGCAAGTTATATAAAATGGCATATTTTACCACCTCTTTACCATTTGCCCCTGTTCAGAGTATTTTTCATATATCTAACTTTTATCTTTGATCCTTTAATGTATGCCTATCTCTTTTTAGTTCTGTCTTCAGAGAAGGTAAAGTACTACAGCTCTTCTTATCTTATATTCGCAAAATCTTCACAATTCATGATAATTAATTTGTTTTTCAATTATCAGTGAAGAGGAGACTAACAAAGCCTAAAACTTCAAATTTTAGGGCAACTAAAACACTTAAGTTTTTTAGCTCTTTTTTTCCTAAATTCAGAGATTTCACTTTCAGATTGCATGTGCAAAATTAGCTAATAAGCCAAGTTTTTGTAACAACTTTCTATGTGCCTATTTTTCTTGAAAATAGTGTTTTTCAAATATTTATGGACACTGCCCTTTTAAAGGCTATATTGCACATCTATTTCTGTTAATCTGGTTTGAAATTGTGTTTACCTTAGGACAAAATACCTTTTCATAGCTTATGTAATTTTAATGAATTTTCTACCTATTTTAAAGAAAATCAGACATTTTGGTGCCACCTGTGAGTTTTTTTCCTTTCATTTTTAACTGAGATGTTAGAATAATCAACTGCATTAGTCATCTTATGAATGACTAAAAAAAAAATCCATCCTTGTAATTTTGTAGTTATACTAAAATCTCAACTTTTCTTTCTTTTAATTCACTTATTTTATTTGACCTAGTTATTGATACTTTCCAAAATGTGGCTCATTAATCAGCATTATTAACTTTAGGTGGGAATTTGAAATGCAAATTCTAAGATTTTCCCCAAACTAACTAAATCAAACTTTGCCATCTGTCAGAGTCTTTAACCTGCCCTCCAGGTGATTTTGAAACTAATTGAAGTTTCAGAAAAACCAGTTTAGTGTATAGACCAGGATTGAACTTTGTAGACATTTTTGTCTGTAACTAAGAACACAGTGTTGCTGTTTCTGTGCAGGTTTCATTGGTCAGTTTAACAGCAAATGCCTTGGGATACTCAGAACTCGGTGCCATCAAATCTCTCAGGACACTGAGGGCCCTGCGTCCACTGAGAGCCTTATCACGATTTGAAGGGATGAGGGTAAGACCAAATACTTTGGAATTTGCTGGAATTATCATTGAGAACAGCCTGACACTTTGTACCTTAGAACTGACAACTCCATGGAGAATTTGTGTCTATTGTATCCATATTTACATAACCATCAGTTATAATATTTATCAGATGTCCATCCTCCAAGCATTATTACACTCATTCTCAAAATGCAGTGCCCAACTGCTAATTAACTGGATTTCCAGCACAGGTGGGAAATCTCTATCATGTTGCACAGTTGCCAATCTGTTATCTTCTTTCCCTTTATAAATGTGCAGGAAATCCTACTTAACTGTAATTGAAAACTACCAAATCATGACTCATCATTTCTTCACTGCCCAGCATAACGTATTTGGAGTCTTTTGAAGTATGAATCTAGTCTTTTAATTTTCAGACACAAGCAGAGATAGCTAAAAAGTAGGTCAGTTGTGGAAATCTAATTCACATTTTAAAAAGTGGCACAAAGGGGCCATAAAACCTGAGCCCCCAAGCCCTCACCACATAGAAAACGATGAGGCCCTGTCTCCATGGTCTTAGCAGCTCCAAAGGACACTTAGAAAAGTGTCCTTTTGTGATGTGTGATAATAGTTACTTACACTTCATCTGAATGTTGCAAACACAACCAGAGATGAGCGTTGTATGTAGGTGTGTTTGTGTGTGATTGTGTACGTATGGGTACACGGAAAAGTATTGTTGACTGTTGAATTCTTTGTACTTTACCAATTAAAAATCTCCTTTTGCTGTAGTAGGCTTAATAAAGAGTATTGGACTTTCAATACTAAAATATTTTTCACATTTTCTGTGATAAATGTAGCCCCAAGTGTTTTTCTTTTACTCTCAAATTTTGGTAGTAAATTGTATAGTTTATAATTTTTAAAATTACAATATTCAGGTGATGATCTTATTTATATACTCATGACCCTATTTGTATTTTTAATCATTTCTTGCATTTTAATTGGCTCTATTCCTTGATGAAAATTTGTTACATATATATCCTTACCTCATACAAAAACATTGGACAACATAAAATTCGTTTTATACTCTTAAGAATTATAACTTTAAAATTCTTAGTCTGACATTCTAGACACTTCTACCTAATATTCATCTTTGAAGACAGATCTATTTTCTAATATTTGACTGCTGGTTTCTTCATATAATATTTAAGTAAAAATAGGCATTTGTAGTTGGTGTTTCACTTATTTTTTCCTTCTCATCCTGTGCCAGGTTGTTGTAAATGCTCTTTTAGGGGCCATTCCATCCATCATGAATGTGCTTCTGGTCTGTCTGATCTTTTGGCTAATATTCAGTATCATGGGAGTGAATCTCTTTGCTGGCAAGTTTTATCATTGTATTAATTATACAACTGGAGAGATGTTCGATGTAAGCGTAGTCAACAACTACAGTGAATGTAAAGCCCTAATAGAGAGCAATCAAACTGCCAGATGGAAAAACGTGAAAGTAAACTTTGATAACGTGGGACTTGGATACCTTTCCCTGCTTCAAGTAGTAAGTAAACAGTTTTTCTCTGTGATGTGTAATTAAAATAAGTCTTAAGTTCTTCTCTCCTGCAATGAGGTACTACCTCACATCTGTTAGCATGACTATCATTAAAAAGAAGAAAGATAACCAGTGTTAGCAAGGATGTGGAAAAAAGCACTCTTGCCCATTGTTGATGGGAATGTAAATTGGTGCAGCCATTATAGAAAATGGTATGGAGATACCTCAAAAACTTATAAAAGAACTACCATGACTCCAGCAATCCCAGTAGTGGGTGTATGTCCAAAGGAAATGGGAAACCAATATATGAAAAAGATATCTGCCTTCCTATCTGTATCATATATTGATTTCACACTGCATAGAAATACACTGATTTCAATTACAGCATTATTCATTAATAGTTAACTATGAAATCGATCTAGGTGTCCATCACTGGAGGAGTGTATACAGAAACTGTGGTATACATACACAATGGGAAAAAAGAACAGAATCCTGTCATTTAAAACAAAATGGATGAGCCTATAGGTTAAATGAAATAAGCCAGGCACAGAGAGACAAATATAATCTCACTTACATGTGGAATCCAAAAATATTGAACTCATGGAAGCCAAGGGTTGAATGGTGGATACCAAGGACTGGAGATGGGAAAAAGGAGAGATGCCGGTCAAAGATACATTTCAATTACACAGGAAGACTAAAAAATAGAGATTTATGGTACATCATGGTAACTATAGTTAGTAACAATGTATTGTGTACTTGAAAATCACAAATCACAAAGAGAATAAATTTTAAGTGTTCTCAATACAAAAAAAATCATATGTGAGGTAAGGCACATGCTAATTAGCATGACTTAGATGTTCCACAATGCAGACATATTTCAAAATATTACACTGAACAGCATAAATATAAATGTTTATATGTCAATTTAAAAAATAAAAATTTAAATTTGAAAAACAATTAAAACATAAATGCCAGACCTTTAAGATTGCTATATAGATGTAATAATCTACATAGAAAGAAAAAGAAAAAATAAAATACTTTTTCCTTAGTGTTCCTTAGTTACTGTCTCAGATCCGTCTTGTCTAGATTCTCTCTCAGTGATTACTGAGTTAACTTATCTGCACATTGCTGCAAACAAAATGGCTCTACAAAGTTTAGTGTCTCTGACTATGCAGTAGGTAACCCAGTTCGTTACTGAGATTTCTACCTAGGTTTCCATTGTTTTCCTCCATCCCTACTAAAAGCAAAGTAAAGGTGCTGGGTGAGTGAGTGGGATTGGAATAGTGGGGGTCTTGGTAGGTATGTGTTTTGTGCTCCTTCTCAAGCACCACATAGTACCTAAACTCTGTCAAGTCTCCATCAACCCAAACCCATAACCAAAACCCCTACCTCACTCTCTCACCAAAATTCTCCCCATGTTCCCTTCTTGCCTACTGAGTGAACACTTTCATATAGGAAAACTGTTCTCTTGCAAATGATAAATTTACTATCGAAACTGTTATGTCTTCTATCGACTTGTAAGAATTTCTTCAACTTCTCAACTAATCACAGTATATTATATCCACTTCTTTCCTGAAGTGATTCCTGGTCACAATCCCCAGCACTACAAGAATAATCAAGGAAAGATCAGACCATGTGGCACCAAGAAACTAAAAATCCTGCACTGTACTTTTGTTTTTAGAATTACTGTGTCCACTCAGAATGCAAATATCTCAAGGTGCAAATTACAATTGAATATGTTTGTTTTCAGGTTAGGAAACTGTTTCTTCTTACAGAATAATTGTCTCAGAATAGTATGTTCAACATTAAGGAGATTTTCTAGGATAAATTCTCAGATTGATGATGACTGGTGATAATAGTACTTAGAAAAGAATAAGTGGAAAATAAAGTATGAATGCCAAACAACGCCACATACTTTTAAACTTGTCTCATACTGCCACTGTATACCTGAAGTTCTTCCACTCTCATGTCCATTGGAGACAAAGGTTGTTGATGAACAACTTTTTTTTATGAAAGTACATTGTTACAGTACATCATGACTGAACTATAGATATTAAATGCGTACATAAAGATTTTACAGAAGAATATACCACTTCTTGGTCATTTGGCTAAGATCAAGTAAAGATTTTATAGAAGAATATAAAGTTGAAGTATTTTCAAAGATTATATTGTAAAATATTCCCCAAAATATTTAAATATTCACCTTGAACTATTTTGTATGTGTAACTTAACCATAATTTCTCTGATACTTGCCTTTACTGACACATTAAACTATGTATGTTTATGGAGTATCATATGATGTTCTTATACATGTACTAACTGTATAATGTTCAAATTAGACTGAGCACATCCATCTCCTCAAGCATTTATCACTTCTTCATGGGGAAAACATCCATGATCCTTTCTTCTAGCTTTATTGAAATTTTACTCTGATACTTTACTTTTTAAAATTATAATGCAAGATAAAATTAATTAATGTAACTTTTTTTACAGGCAACATTTAAGGGATGGATGGATATTATGTATGCAGCTGTTGACTCAAGAAATGTAAGTCTATTTTGTGGGAAATATGTAATTTGATATTTCTACAGTGTTAAAATTTAGTGATATAGTCAATAAAATAAAACTGGATCAATTTATATTATAGCACATTTTTATTATAAAAATTATTTAATCTAATATTATTCTTCAAAATTTCATTAGAATCTTTTTCTCTACTCACTAAGAATTTTTTTGACATACCATTTTTTAGTATTAAAACTTTATTGACTATATTTTTTAAATGAGACATTTGATTTTTGAGTCTGATAATTCTGGCCATTTGTGCATTACAAACCTTCACAGGCAATTTTCTTCGTCTGTAAAAGATGTCCTCCAGGTTTGATCTTCCTTGTAATAGGAAGGATAGGGCTAATGGTCAAAAAACCCAGGTAACAAAGCAAACAAACAGAAGACTTAAAAGTTCCCCCACACACCCAAAAGGTGAAATTATGTGATGGAAGGCAGGAATTATCATAATCCACCTTATACATACCAGTAGTCCTGAAAATTTTTCTGCAATTTCATACTATTTAGCAAGGAAGAAATTATATTTTGGAAAAATAGATTGATTTCTGGCCAAAAGAACAGCAATTAAGTTCAAATACTATTTCTCTAGTATCAGCAACCAACTTTCTGAGTGAAAAATTCCTTGGGATTTTTTTTCATTTCATAAAACAGAAAGAGATGAACATAAAGAGACAGAGACAGATATTAAAAGTGTTGCATTATTTCAGGAATCCCAATGACAGGCTTTTCCTGAATAATAATGATAATAATAATTTCTGCTTATCATGCTTAGGGCTTTCTTACATTATCCCATTAATCCTAACTAAGAACCTCTCTTGTGCAATACTAACACCATTTACTATTGAAGCAGAGGCTGAGCACAGAACGTAATAGAACATTTTTGAAATCTGACCACAAACAATGGGTCAGCACCACTTTCTACAGTAGTGTCCTACTTTTTTGATTAAGTGATTCAGAGTTCTCTCTACCTTCCTAATCAACAACCTGTAATATGCAACTTACCTTTTGTTTCTTCCTTAATAAACTGCTACAAAACTCCTCAAGATTCAATAATATTAAAAAAGATGAAATCCAACTGGGCACTAAAATAATGAAAAGTTGCTGGCTCTTACTTTCATCAATCATTGGAGAAATGCAAATTTAAAACAAAGTGAGACATTATCTACACATTTGCCAAACTGTAAATGCTAGATAGTCTGATAATATTAAGTGTTCTTAAGAATAAAGAGCAGTAACAATTCCCAAAGCATGCTAGTAGGGGAAAAAAATGTTTAAATATTCCTTTAAAAGCATTTGCGCAATATCACATTATTTGATAATGTTCAGGTATTCTTTAATGCTGCAATTCTACTTTTAACAATATGTGCTACAGAAACTTTTGTACATGTATAGGATAATGTATGTAAAAGAGTGATTTATTTGTACTACCAAAAAATTGGAAATAATTCAACTGGTAGACAAATATTATGTAGTGATAAAAATGGACTAATACAGCCATTTGCAACCACATAGATAAATCTTAAAAATATAACACCAAACTAAAAAAAAAAAAACCTAGCCATATCCTCTGATTTTACTTAAAAAGTTCAAAATTTAATCAGGTGCTGATGACACACACCTATAATCCCAGCTACTTGGGAAATTGAGATCTGGAGGATCAAGGTTCCAGGCCAGCCCAGGTAGAAACATTTGAAAGACCCCCATCTCATGGGAAAAAAGCTGGCTCTGGTGGCGTGCGTCTGTCGTCCAGCTTGGACAGAAAGCATAAAATAGGAGTCCAGGACAGCCAGGATCCAAACTGAGACCCTATCTTTAAAATAATCAGAGCAAAAAGGGCTGGCTCAAGTGGGGGAGTACTGAGTTCAAACCTCAGTACCACCAAAAAAATTTCAAAATTTGATGAAACTGAACTTATTGCTGAAGAATGCATAATAAGGCATTAATTCTAAAGAATTTAAAAAAGAATTACCATAAAAGTAAGAATAATGATTATCCTAGCAGAGATGGTAGAGTTTACATTTTGAGAAGTATGCACTAGGGATTTTGAAATCCTGATAATGTCTTGAATTGGGAATTTTACTTTATAAAAATACATTACAAGGCCAGGCAGACGGATCAGAAATTTGAGGCCAACCTGGGCTTCATAATGGGTTATGAGCCCTGTCTGGACTCAACAGAGAAACCCTGAATCAAAAAATAAACAAGTACGTTATATCTTGTATTTTATGTTATGCACTTTCTTGTATGTGTATTGTATTTAATTTTAAATTTTTTTAAATACCATTTTACATTACTATGCACACATATACATAGGTAAAATCAAAATATTATTAAAATAGTTTTACAATAGTTTTTTATTTTATCCTACCTATTTCATTACAAAAAAAAATGTTGGTCATAACCCTCTATGATTCAATAGCTCTTATTGATATTGGTTAACTAAGTTGATTAGAACAGTGTTCTATGAGACCTGAACAATAGATTGCAGCCAAATTTCAAGCAAAGTAATATTTTCCTAATCAAAAAACTGAACAAAGGAATGTACCACTGACACAGATACAGTGCCTACTGAATAGGTGAATCAATGGACTCATTTTCAGGAAAGAAAGATCCTACCAATAAACATATGCACACATGCGATACTGATTCTAGCCTACCTCCATAAATGTCCGGCAGCAATTTCTCTTGGTTATATATTTAATGAAATTATTTATAAATATTTAGACTTTCCTATGGATTATTACACTTTCAAAGTCGGTGAATATTCTTGCAGTATTCTTCAGTGAGCATGTTAGATCTGAAAGTTCATAAAATGTATTTGATGTTTGGTTCCTCTTCATTCCATTGAGGAGACATGCTTAGAGAAATGAAAATTCACTGACATGCCTTTTACAAAACAAGTATTAATTCTAATGGTTATCGTTCCTCATATTTTATAGGTAGAATTGCAACCCAAGTATGAAGACAATCTGTACATGTATCTTTATTTTGTCATCTTTATTATTTTTGGTTCATTCTTCACTCTGAACCTGTTCATTGGTGTCATCATAGATAACTTCAACCAGCAGAAAAAGAAGATAAGTATATTAAAACTTCATCGTGGCTTTAAAATGTGAGCTAAGTATGTCAAAGTTTCCTTTGTGCTCCAAAATGCAAATGTCAAAGAACATAATATTCTTAAATAAAATTCTGAGATAATATTCTGATATAAAATTCAGAAATTGTTTTGTGATCTCATAATGGTAAGTTTTTAGGTAATTTATAATTCATATAGAATACTTTTATATTTCCAATATGCCTAATATGACATTCTTTATATAAGCATCTCCATTAATACAGAGAATAGCAATATTAGAATAGATTATGGGATTCAGTTTTCAAATGATTATTAAGGTGGAATTTTATAACTACCAAAGAACGTGGTTATGACTTTTGCTTTTGTTCATTTACTTTGGAGGTCAAGACATTTTTATGACAGAAGAACAGAAGAAATACTACAATGCAATGAAAAAACTGGGTTCAAAGAAACCTCAAAAACCCATTCCTCGACCTGCCGTAAGAACAATACACTTTCATCATCCATGAGAACTATGCTCTTTATCACGTCACAGCCAAAGTTACTGGAAAGTAGTGTTACTGTGAATTTGCAGCACAGTGGGTTTTTCTTAGTACTGTGATCAGATACCTAAATAACCTAATATTTATATTTGATATATGTGAAATATATCTAAATTATTTAACACATAATATGGTTTATATACAAACATAAAATATATATAAGTAAAAAAATTTAGTCTTATATACTAGTAGTTTCACACAGAATTGGTGTCATTGAGGGGATTCTTACAGCATAGAGAATAATGCATATATTAACATGCATAATGTGGAAATAGTGAATGTTCTCTGACTGCTTTGGGGACTGATTGGCCTAATTGCTACATCTCAGATAGGCCCCATTTTCTCTCGAACTCTGCAGATTGAATGGAATCATTAATAACATAGGGGTTTTTTTAAACAGAAGTTTAAAAAGATGGCCAAATTTCATATTTTCTTCTACTACCCTATTCCTAAATGGAACAATACTGTGTAGTTCATGACATTTTATGACTTTCTGTTGTGTGTTTGCCAATGAATGTGGTTCTGTTTGGCTGCTGCAGGGAACTGTTTTCAGGAAAGTCCCTGAGTTCTTCCATCACTTCTGAAGGAATAACTCATAACTCAGATATTAAGTCTCAGAGCTCTTCCCACAAGGTACACACTGTATAAGGAAATCTAGGAATCTTGACTTTATGAATTCATTGGTGATTGTATTAAAGTAGTCATAAACAACTGTTGAGTTTGTTTATATGCGAGTAGCTAAAGAATATAAGGAAAATACAATTTGAGCTCTTTGAAAAATAATACAATTTGAATGAGAGAAACAAAAGTAAAGGACAGTTCCTTTATGAGATAATGTATACTCTAAAACCCTGTGAATTAACATTTTAGGGGAGAATAGTAATGTATTTTAATTAGTGACTGGTAGACAAAGATTTTCTAGGTTAAATGTGTCAAGATTATAACATGACTCTGAAGCAATTAGTCATAGTGTGGTAGTACAAATGCAATATAGTTAATAGAACAGCATATTAATGTAAAGAAAAAGAGATTTTAGAGAGTTTAACCCAGAGCTTGGTATGGGAAGATGCTAGGGATATGATAACACTGAGTCATAAATAAAAAGATGAACACATATATACAGGAAATTAAATCTATAATCTTGGTCATGTCAACAGGGCTAGAACACAAGTTAAATGGGTCAAGAAGATTCAATGGAATGAGGCAACTGTAGAATATAGGAAAAAAGAGAGGACATATCAATAATATAGAATAATACTTGATGTTTTGCCAAATTATTGGTGCTGGCTAGGCTGACAGAGTGGCTCAAGTGGTAAAAAAGCCTGCCTAGCAAGCATGAGGCCCTGAGTTCAAATCCCAGTACACCAAAAAAAATTATTGAATCTGTTAATATATACTGGAATCTTGTAAAAAGCATTTGAAAGTACAGTTTTAGGTCCTATGAAACATTCTAAGATAATCATTTTAGAGTTGTCAAAACAGAAATCGGTTGAACTCTAAAACAAATTCATTTCTGAAAAATAATTAGAATAGAGAAAAAATGAAAAGTTTTAAGTATGAAGCTTTGAGTATTTCACCAAGTTACAGGTAGAGGAAAATCAATAAGGGAATAAGAGTGATCAATTATGCATATATATGCACGGTTACTTGAGAAATTATATATATAATATACAATTTGAGAAATTAAAAAATACTTTACATCAAATGAAGCATAGATTTACCTGTGTAAAAGTACAGATGCTTGAGAAAGATCATTTAGGTAGAATATGATGAGTGATAGTTGGGCAAATTAGGAAGAAATACGGCAACAAATATCCATCCATCCATCCATCCATCCATCTATTCATTCATTAACAAGTGTGAAGCACTTGTGATAGTTGATGCAGCAGATAGTAATCAATAGTCATATTAACAAAATGGGACTTTCCAAGAAGGAAGAGAAGCATTCAACTGTGAATATTGATAAGGCAGAGCTGATTGATCCGAGAAATTAGGGAAGGGTTTAACCAAATGATAAATGAGCTGAGGATCAAAGAGGAATGAGAAATTATCAATTGACAATGGGGGGTGACAAGAATCCTTAGAAGGGGAAGGCATATGTGAAGAGCCAGTGAAACTAGAGCACAGAATGGGAGGTCTATTTGGGACAGGTTGAGAGTGGGCCATCCTTTACCAAGTTGTCTTTATCCTAAGAGTAGTGGAAACTATCAAAGGGAACCTGGTCAGCTTGATGTTTGTGATGATCGCTCAACCAGTTTGACAGAGAAAGGTGTGTGTGCATTGTAGACTGTTTTGGAGCCATTTCAGAGATGATAAGTAGCCTAAACCAAAGTGGAAAATGAGAAATGGAGATGAATGATAGCAAATGGATTTATGAGCTCTCACCAAAGTGAAATTAAAAAGCTTATCTATCAAGTGCATGTGGAAGTGAAAGGGTAGACAGGAATCAGAAGGTACTCTCTGGCACAACTAGATGCCAGAGGGATTTCATAGGATATAGAGAAGGAAGATGAGTGGTGAGAATACTGAATGTTAGTTTGCAGAATTTGGCAAACAAAAGCAGAGAGAGAGTACTTAGCAGTAAAACAAAGATTTCCTAAGACTGAGTGATTAGCTTTGAAGCGCAAGGAAAGAAGTAAAGAAGTTCTGAAGATGAAGCAATTAGAGAGAGAGGGGAGAGAGAAAGTAAAGATGGAATAAGGTTGTACAAGATGTGGCTCAAAAACATCGTAGCTTATGTTGTTTAGAGAGTAAACGGGAATGAGTCCTCTAAAATTTCAAGTAACAAGGTATCAATCAAAATAATGTGAATGTTGAAGTTCTCAATTAAAAAAAGCAGAAAGTATAGTAGGTAAAAGAGTGGGAAATTTCTGAGAGTTTGGAATTATCCTGGGAGCAAATGAGAGATAAATAATAGCAGTTGTTAGTTAGAGAAGGTATTCTTTGGGCAGCAAGGCTTTGAGGCTATACAGCTTCTTCCAACATATTCAATATACAAGTATTAAAATTGAAAGTAGAAAGTAGTGAATCCCTCGGGATTAGAGTTGTACTATGAATGTCCCGTTAGAAAAGTACACTGGCAGGGAACTAAGGAGCTTGTTTTTGATCATGCTGATATGAAAATTAGGACAATTTCTGCTTTTTAGTTAGTCTGAACTTATTACATCCTAAACACCATATCTTTGAGAAAAATGATACCCCTTTGCCCTTAATGAGCCTCCAAACAAGTGGAAGAGAAAGAAAACTAAACAAATAAGAACAAACCATCTGCATACAATGTGATAGATTTTCTGATAGATGAAAGATATCAGAAAACAGCTTAAAACTATGTTATTCCTCAGAAGACTTAGACCAGGTACAGATAAACAAGATAAAATGATATGGTTGAAGCTACATCAACTCAGGACGTTAAGCCCTGGACTGCATGAAATACTAAGCCTATATGGGCAAAATGGAATAAAGTGGATTCTAGTAATCAGAACTGGCTTACAAATTGAGAACTTAATTTCAGGAATAACCAAGTAGTTCTTAAAAACAAGATCCAAATTGGCTAGGGCAAAAGTTAAATCTTTGAATTGCAAACTGTCACTTTTTAAAAGATAATTTTATTCTTCAAAGAGAGTTGCCTATATAATCTCCACATAGATAAGTTTTCAAAACTAAGAAATTGACTTGATATCCACTAATGAAATAAAGTACAGAATTTGATCCAAATTCAATAGTTTTCCCATTAATATTCTTTTTCTTAAACTATAATTTTAAAAATATTTATCACAAACTATATGATGGATTTTAAGACACTGGATTTCATGAGAACTGAAAAATAATGAGAGAAAATCTAGACAAATATTTGTTTTAAATTAAAATTAGAGTGGTAATTTTAATACCCACTTACCAGCAGATGAAATAAAACAGATTTAGTATAGCTACAAATATTTACTTACTGCCCATCATACACTGTCCATTAATAAATACATCTTTGATAATTATAGTAGTGTTATGTACATTTATATACATTAATCACACATAAAAGCTTCAGGTCATCTTGGAGTTCAGATAGTTTTCTATGGCTTTTAATATTCCTTTTTAGAAGTAGACAAAAATTCAAACAGATTCCTTATCACTAAAATACTTTAAGTTTTTATGTATAGAACATTAAATAAGGTATTGAAAGTATGATATATGATCCATAATGTGTGTTCTTGGGGAAATGAGAACACAATTGGTTCTTAACATTTAGTCAGTTTATAAAATGTGTACCAGGAGTAGTACACATAAGACAAATACATTTGAAGAGCTGGATATTCTAATACACAACAAATGCAGCATGTTTTTAAAGAAGCCACATTTTCATATTGCTAAGCTAAAATCAAGTAGTTCAATTAGACTTTTTCAAGTTTCTGAGTGAAATTTTCGATTTTGTTGTTTCAGAACAAATTTCAAGGAATGGTCTTTGATTTTGTAACCAAACAAGTCTTCGACATCAGCATCATGATCCTCATCTGCCTCAACATGGTCACCATGATGGTGGAGACTGATGACCAGAGTCAAGAAATGACCAACATTCTCTACTGGATTAACCTGGTGTTCATTGTCCTATTCACTGGCGAGTGTGTGCTCAAACTGATCTCCCTTCGCTATTACTATTTCACCATCGGATGGAATATTTTTGACTTTGTAGTTGTCATTCTCTCCATTGTAGGTAAGAGGTGCTTTTACTTGAGGAATAGTGAAAATCTGTGTTTTAAAACTTTAGAGATGTTTTTCATTAATCTTTCTCATTCATCTTAAAATTTCAGAGAGTAGCAGTTTTCCCAGGGCAAATCTTATCCATTGCACTCTGTGCTGACTCCTAGAATTTCTCCAAATGCAGAAAACTCTACTGCATAATTTGTGGTGTGTATTAGTGCTCTCCTTTGTAAAAAAAAAAAATTAAGAAATGAGGAATATAAAAAAGTTCATCTCATAGACATTGAGAATAGAATGGAGGTTAGTTAGCAGAGGCTGGATAGAATAGGGAAGAGGGAGACAAAAAGAGATTAGTCAATAAGGACTAAGATATAGTTGGGGCAAGAAGTTATGGTGTGCTATTGACTGTAGAGTGAGTAACAGTGGTGTACTGTATATTTCAAAAAGCTAGAAGAAAGTATTTTGAATGTTTTCATCATAAAGATAAATGTTTGAGGAGATAGCTGTTTAACCTGCATTAAATATCACACAATGTATACATGTATTGAAACATCACATAGCACTCTAAATATTACAACTTTTATGTTTTATTTATCAGTTAAATTTTAGTTTTAAGAGATGGCATTTTAAGGTTCAAAATGACCTGATATGGGGCGTCCTTATTCCCTTGCTTATCAGCTGTGTGACCTATGGCAAATTAGGTTAGCTCTCCAATTCCTGGTTTTCTAAGGAATATTTTTGTGAAGTATTACGTGAGGATAAAATCAGATTATGTTAATACTTATGCTTTCCACTGTGCCTATTATGAAGAAAAGACTCCATAACTGTTAAGTTTAACAACTGCAAAATGGTGACATTATTACTATTCAGTAATGTTTAAAGCCAAGATCCAGGATTCAGTTCTGCATCCAGAGCCTGTATTTTCTCCTATTCATAACTTTACTTGCTCCCAAATAAGGGAAGATCACAAGCAGCTCAGAAGGCTATAAAGTCTCTCGGAGAGCTCTCACCAAGAATGTCTAATTGAAAAATCACATGCTTCCTCCTTTAGTTCTTATGAAAATAACAGGTCTAGTATTTTGGAATTCTAAATTTATTTCTACACTAGGCTACTATATACTTTGTGACATCTTTAGACTTCTGGTGGCTGAATCATTCTTTGATAAAAGCTGTCTGAATGAGGAAAATAACTATTAATATCTTCATTTAGCATAACAGTCTTAATGATACCACACCAAAAGCAATTTCATTTTATTGAGCATGCAAGTAATCTGCAATGCTTGCTCAGTATATGTGTATACATATATATATTCTTATGTCTACATTATCTAAAAACTAGGCAGTACTTATAATGTCAGTTATTGTTTGCTGATATTATTAACAATATTTTTGTTGGTTATTGGTTTTCTACAGGAATGTTCCTAGCAGAGCTGATCGAGAAATATTTTGTGTCCCCGACCCTGTTCCGAGTGATCCGACTTGCCAGGATTGGTCGCATCCTACGTCTGATCAAAGGAGCAAAGGGGATCCGCACGCTGCTCTTTGCTTTGATGATGTCCCTGCCTGCATTGTTTAACATCGGCCTCCTGCTCTTCCTGGTCATGTTCATCTACGCCATCTTTGGAATGTCCAACTTCGCCTATGTTAAAAGGGAAGTTGGAATTGATGACATGTTCAACTTTGAGACCTTTGGCAACAGCATGATTTGCTTGTTCCAAATTACCACCTCTGCGGGCTGGGATGGATTGCTGGCACCCATTCTCAACAGTGGACCTCCAGATTGTGACCCTGAGAAAGATCACCCTGGAAGCTCAGTGAAGGGAGATTGTGGGAACCCATCGGTTGGGATTTTCTTTTTTGTCAGCTACATCATCATATCCTTCCTGGTTGTAGTGAACATGTACATCGCTGTCATCCTGGAAAACTTCAGTGTTGCCACTGAAGAAAGTGCAGAGCCCCTGAGTGAGGATGACTTTGAGATGTTTTATGAGGTTTGGGAGAAGTTTGATCCTGATGCTACTCAGTTCATAGAATTCTCCAAACTCTCAGATTTTGCAGCTGCCCTGGATCCTCCTCTTCTCATAGCAAAACCAAACAAAGTCCAGCTCATTGCCATGGACTTGCCCATGGTCAGTGGAGACCGGATCCACTGCCTCGACATCTTATTTGCTTTTACAAAGCGTGTTTTGGGTGAGAGTGGAGAGATGGACGCCCTTCGAATCCAGATGGAAGAACGATTTATGGCATCAAATCCTTCCAAAGTTTCTTATGAGCCCATTACAACCACTTTGAAACGCAAGCAAGAGGAGGTGTCTGCTATTGTTATCCAGAGAGCATACAGACGCTACCTCCTGAAGCAAAAAGTGAAAAAGGTTTCATCTATATATAAGAAAGACAAAGGCAAAGAAGGAGATGGAACGCCTATCAAAGAAGATATCCTTATTGATAAATTAAATGAGAATTCAACTCCAGAGAAAACCGATGTGACACCTTCCACCACTTCTCCACCTTCCTATGACAGTGTGACCAAACCAGAAAAAGAAAAATATGAAAAAGACAAGTCAGAAAAGGAAGACAAAGGGAAAGATATCAGGGAAAGTAAAAAGTAAAATGAAACAAAAGAGTATTCCATTTTGTGATCAATTGTTTACAGCCTGTGATGGTGATGTATTTGTGTCAACAGGACTCCCACAGGAAGTCTATGCCAAACTGACTGTTTTTACAAATGTATACTTAAGGTCAGTGCCTATAACAAGACAGGGACCTCTGGTCAGAAACTGGAACTCAATAAACCAGAGAAACAGCACCGACAGGAGGTTTCTGTTTTCACAACCAGCTGACGCTGCTGAAGAGCAGAGGGTAATGGCTACTCAGACTATAGGAACCAATTGAAAGGGGGGAGGGAAGTTAAATTTTTATGTAAATTCAACATGTGACACTTGATAATAGTGAATGTCACCACTGTTTATGTTTTAACTGCCACACCTGCCATATTTTTACAAAATGTGTGCTGTGAATTTATCACCTTTTTTTTAATTCACAGGTTGTTTACACTTATATGTGACTATTTTTGTAAATGGGTTTATGTTTGGGGAGAGGGATTAAAGGGAGGGAATTCTACATTTCTCTATTGTATAACTGGTTATATTTTAAATGAAGGCATGCTGCAATTCTCATTCACACATAAAAAAATCACATTACAAAAGGAAAGAGTTTACTTCTTGTTTCAGGATGTTTTTAGATTTTTTGAGGTGCTTAAATAGCTATTCATATTTTTAAGGTCTTTCATCCAGAAAACTTTTAATGTGCCTGTAAATGTTCCATAGAGTCACAAGCATTAAAGAGTTGTTTTATTTTTACATAATCCATTAAATGTACCTGTATATATGTATATATGTATATGTGTATCTATACATATATATGTAT
The DNA here is from genome assembly GCF_047511655.1 of Castor canadensis. NCBI lineage: Eukaryota > Metazoa > Chordata > Mammalia > Rodentia > Castoridae > Castor > Castor canadensis. Next base: position 119,503,202 of record NC_133389.1, read on the forward strand.
ACACATATGTCCACACAGATATACACACATACCATTGCAGAGTTGTTCAGAGTCCTGATGGCATGACTATAACATTTTTGATAAGTGTCCTTTGGCATAACATAAAAAATATCCTATCAGTCTTCTCGAAGAAACCTGAATTGACCAAAAAGCATCCCCACCACCACTTTATAAAGTTGATTCTGCTTTTTCCTGCAGTATTGTTTAGCCATCTTCTGCTCTTGGTAAGGTTGACATAATATATGTCAATTTAAAAAATAAAAGTCTGCTTTGTAAATAGTAATTTTACCCAGTGGTGCATGTTTGAGCAAACAACAATGATTTAAGCACAGTATTTATTGCATCAAATATGTACCACAGTAAGTATAGTTTGCAAGCTTTCAACAGGTAATATGATGTAATTGGTTCCCTTATAGTTTGAAGCTGTCACTGCTGCATGTTTTTCTTGCCGATGCTGCTCTATCTTATTCCTTCCACTGTTCTGAAGTCTAATATGGGAAGCCATATGTCAGTGGTGAAGTAAAGCAAATTGTTCTATCAAGACCTCATTCTTCATGTCGTTAAGCAATAGGTTGCAGCAATTCATGAAGAGCTTCTTGCTTTTTCTTCTTCCAATCCTAATTGAACACTCTATGGTGAAAAGCTTGACTGTAAAAACACATTGCAAGCTGCTTAGATCTGTTGAAAATATATGGTTAGAGTTTTCTAAGAAAATATAAATACTGTAAAAGTTCATTTTATTTTATTTTTCAGCCTTTTGTATATAAAATGAGAAATTAAAATATCTTCAGGTTGATGTCACAGTCACTATTGTTAGTTTCTGTTCCCAGCACTTTTAAATTAAAGCACTTCACAAAATAAGAAACAAGGACTAAGATGCAGTGTAGGTTTCTGCTTTTTTATTAGTACTGTAAACTTGCATACATTTCAATGTGAAGCAATTCTCAGACCGAGTCTAATGTTTTTTTGCTTTCAAATAGTAATGCCTTATCATTTGAAGAGGCTTAGGGAAAGACCAGTTGATATCTTGACATTGCTTGAATCAAATGTTTCCACCTACTCTTTTTTTTTTCCCAGTAATCATCAGTCTTTTCCAATGTTTGTCTACACAGATAAATATAATCTTACTGATCCATATGGCACTAGAACTATATCAGATGTGACATGAGATCCAAGCTTTTTTTTTTTTCAACTCACAAAACCAGGTAGTGAAATTATATTACCAGTTACAGCAAAGCATTTTGTGTTTCACAAGCAACAGTCAACATAGATTCTTTATACTAAAGCTATTGACTTGTAGTGTGTTGGTGAAATGCATGCGGGAAAATGCTGTTACCACAAAGAACGGTAAACCACATCACAATCAAGCCAAAAGAATAAAGACTTTGCTTTTGTTTTTGTATTTAATTGTTCTGTCTATGTTTCTATCTTTGAAATGCCATTTAAAAGTAAATTTCTATCATGTAAAAATGATCTATCAGAAAAAATAAATGTAAAGACTACGCATTAAATATAATAATTCATCCTTAAATTTTTTCATGGAATGGAAATTAATTAAGAAGAATGCATTGGTTATCTAGTTTTAACATTGGCCACAAACCTAAAGATGGTATCAGGTAGAGTAGTGGAAAGTTACAAAAATTAATAAAAAATTGACTAACACTTTGTGTGTGTATCCTTTCTCCTTCCCGTCTACATATTTGTTTTTCACTTTCCTTTTTAAATTTCTCCCTTATATAATATTCTTGATCTACCTTCCTATATATTCTTTTATGCCTTCCTTGGGCTTTTAGTAGCATTCCTGTTTAGTAGCATGCTTGTTTATTTTCTACTTACCAAATGTCTTACTGATTATACTCTGTACAAAGACTCTGTGCACATAGATCCCTATTTATATGTTGTCCTATAGAGTCCATATTCATATAAATTCTGTATATTCCTTTTTAAAATATCCTTAGCAAAACTTCTAAGAAAACTTAGACCTCAACTCTTCATAATATATAAATAAAATTCACAAACGAGACAGATTTTGGCTTTCCCATTTAATTATAAACAGCTTGAGAAATGGTTAACAACTCTAATTATATATTCCAATTACTTGAGAAGCTTTAAAAAAAACCTATGTATGGATAAAAACAGACCAATTGAAGTCATAACTCTAGAAGAGAGGCATATATCTAATTTTTAAGGCTCCCTATTGATGCTAATTCATAATAAGGGTGGAGAACCAATGAATATGGCTTCCTTCTCCAATAGGAAAAAGAATTATTCCATAGAAAATGTACATGTCCTTTCAGAGATTCATTATTTAACTCATTATTTACAAAGGATGCTAAAATGCTCTTGGAGTATTTGTCTTAAAGTGTGAGTGATGGCTATTGATACTTATACTACAGTTTCTCTTTAAGGATTGTATTTGGTGGAAATGGAATTGGGTTAGAATAGTTTAGGAAACTTTATCAAGTTACACACACAGTATGGAAAACAAACATCTATAATATTGAGTGGTTTGAACATGAAGGTGAAACATTGTCAATTCAAAAAACTACCCCTGGGTGAATCCTACATGCCCTGTTGCATGAGGACCACTAATCAGGATCTGAATTAAACCCGGTTGAAATCAGCCAGAAAACATAGATTCAAGTTGTCAGTATTAACATACTAATCTAGACAGAAGAGACTCCTAGAGAAGAGAGAATTTTCAACTTCTTGATTCTTGGGGTACCTCTCATGATCAAGTGTTTTCCATGTGTTCAGTAATATAAAGATCAGTTTACAACCAGCAAGGAAAAAAGAAGAGAGGGGAAGGAAAAAGAACAGGAACACAGGGGGGAAGGAAGTATCAAAAATGGGAGCGGATACTTCATAAATTATCTCCTGATAAAAGTCTGCAGTTAATACCTGAGCAGTGGTGGGGAAAGGGAAAGGAGAAAGGTATAAAGGAGAGAAATCTTTCTCAGTTATTGATATATGTTGGATCTGCAATGTGAATACGTGATGCAATTGAGTGATACAATAATCCCATGGATTCCTCTCATTTGAGCTAGATAAGTGTTTGATCATGTATTCTACTCCAGCTTTATAATTGGAGCTGGGAGACCGAAGATGAACATTAACTATTGAACTACGTAAAGGAAGATCTGCAGTCTGAGGTGAAGCACATGAAATGTCATACTGAAGAGTCTTTTGGCAAAGAGGGATGACTGAATACTCCATCATTAGAACATTCAGTGAGTGATGTCACATGAATTTATACTTAGATAATCTGGTAGTATTATGGCTTCATTGTCCCTTTTTTACTCATACTTTATGGATAGCACATCTTTCCTTTTAAAGATTTCTATTTTGTTACATTGTAGTAGAGTACATATTTTTAAAAGAATGAACTAGATTTTTTAATTTAGATCTGATATTTTCAGCGGGTAGTCTATCTTAATCTACCTTGATTGTATCTGTGGATATGTTTTATTTCTTTAACAATGTTTTGTGCTTTCTATTTTTCAAAGTTTTTCCTTACATCTCATCTCCCTTCACTTCTTGTCCTCTTTTACATTGATTTTTATTTCTCTTTCTCCCATGTGTACTGTTGAGCAATTACACATCATCTTCCTCCCTCCAGCTCTCTCTTCCTTTTTTTTCCCCTCCTTTTTGTATGTGATTATACTAATATTTTAACACATCCTTAATTCAGGTGAAATATGACCCATGTTTGTACTCTGATCTGGATTTAAAAAGTCTCCTAAACACATTACATATAGTTTCCCACTTCTTTATTACATGACTTTTTGTGCAGTATTTTAACTTTACGTTGACTGGCACCAAATAATATAAAATTACATAGTATTTTTATTGCACATTTGTATAGGCTATATTTATATAGCCTTACTCACATGTTAACTCCTTCCTCAGATTTGCTTCATCTGGTGACATCTTCATTTGATGTTCTAGTTCTTTTTTTCAGATACACCCCTTAGAGATTCTATTCATAAGATATAGAGGCAGCAAACCAACTCTGTTTCCTTTAGGGTCACTGGCTCTATTTCAGCTACATTTTAATACATTAGCTTAAATGATAATTATCATTGTGTAGTTCAATATTTATGAGTCAGTTATGAAATTATTTTTATTAGTCTGCCTCAGTTTATACTAATATAATTTGAAGATTAAAAGTCTATTTATATATTTAATTCAAGTGCATTTCACAAAAATTATCAGCTCTTAGCACTTAGGAATATTTTTTCATCCCATATTTTATTTTGTTGTTGTTGTTGTTGTTTATTGTTTTGGCCATACTGGGGTTTGAACTCAGCCTTATGCTTGCTATGCAGGTGCTCTACCACTTGAGCTACTCTGCCAGCCTTGTTTTTCTATTTGAAAGTTATGAGTGTAATGTGTTGAATCTTCTAACTCTCTCTTAGATGTCTTAATATCTTTTTCTTATGTTTTAGCATTATTTTTGGGTACTTCAGGAAATATTTATTCTTGAAAAATATTTGTAGAATTGTGGTTTTTCTCCCTTAAATATGGATAGAATTCACCAACTTGTCCACTGGGAACTTGAGTCTTCTTTAAAGAAAAGTTTTTAATTAAAGTTATCAATTTCTTTGACAGATATAGGCCTAAGGGTTTTATGTCTATGTCCATCTAAGTTATTGAATTGTTCATGTTATTCCCTTGTTATATTTCAATTTCTGTGGCATTTGTCATCACATCCCTTCTTTTGTTTTTGATAGTAATCCTTTCAATTAATCTCCTTTTCTTGATTAGCTTCTCTAGGGACTCTATTTTTATTAACACACTCAAAACCCAGCTTTTGGCTTACTGGTTTTTTCTGTAGTTTTTAGTTTTCTGTCTTACTGATTTCAACTCTTTCCAATCCTTCCACCACCAGTTTCATGTTTTTTTTCTGAGTGCAATGGAGGGACATTCATTATTGCATTGGAGAGGCTTGTGTATTTCTTTGTAGTTTCTGATCTGGATGGGGGAAAGATTTTAATAATTCATCATTAGATATGCTTCTTGCTGTGAGGCTGTTTTTAATAACTACCCATTGTTTTCTTTAAGAGGGTCACCTCAGTTCCTACTTTTCTAAGAGCTTTTAAAAACATGAATGAACACTGAATTCTGTTAACATTTCTCTGCATCTTTCTTAATCATATCATTTTTCTTCTGTTCTGATACTGTAGTCAATATTCTGAATTCACTTTAGAATGTTAGTCATATGTTTCTGGAATTGAGTCCAATTTGGTCATTTCCATTATCAATCTCAAATATTTCCGAATTTGGGTTTTATAATACTTTTTTCATATTCTTGCAAATATGATTGTGAAAGTTTTCTGCTTTATAATATGCCTAGAAGACTTTGATATCAAGATTATATTGACCTCTTAAAATAAGTTGGGGGCTGGGGATATAGTGGCATAAGTTGGCATAAGTGCTTGGTAAGCATGTGCTGAGGCACTAGGTTCAATCCCCAGCACTGAAACAGAAAATTTAAGAAGCTAGAAAGCTTCTCTCTCTCTCTCTCTCTCTTACTTTTTCCTTAATTAACAACAATTAGTTAATTATATAATTAGTGACAGTGTCTGGGCCTGAGTTTGAAGCCAGCCCAGGCAAAAAATAGTTGCCAAGATCTGATCTCAAAAAACAAGACAAGGGTGCTGACACATGCCTGTAATCCCACAACATGGAGGCAGAGGCCGAAGGAACATAATCCAAGGTAGGTCCTAGGCAAAATCAAGACCCTACCTGAAAAACAAACTAAACAAAAAAGGGCAGTGGCCTTGAGTTCAAACCCCAGTACCACCTTAAGGTATAAACAACCCAAATGTGCATCTGCAAATGAATAGAAATTGGGGCATATAAATATAAGGAGATATTATTCAGCCATAAAAAGGAAGGAAGTACTGATGTCTGATACGACTTAGATGATTCTCAAAAACATTATAGTAGCTGGGTGCCTGTGGCTCACACTATAATCCTAGCTACTTGGGAGGTAGAGATCAGGAGGATCTCAGTTCAAAGCTAGCCTGAGCAAATAGTTTGTGAGACCTTATCTGAAAACAAGGCAATGGAGTTGCTCAAGTGGTAGTGTGTCTGCCTAGCAAGCATTAAACCCTGAATTCAAACCCCAATACAGCCAAAAAAACTATAAGCAAAAGAATCAAGAGACAAAGGGTTCACACTAGATAATTCATTTTATATTACATACCCAGAATGAGCAACTCAACAGACAGAATGCAGATTAAAGATTTTCAGGAGCTAGGAATAGAGAGCAGTCAGAAGTGATTACTTAATGGTTATGATAAGTTTTTATGGAGTGACAATGTTCTGAAACTAGAGAAATTAGTTGTACAATAATATGAATAGACTAAGTGCCAGTGAACTATACACATTAAAATGGCTAAGTGATGTTAATGAAAATGTCTGAAAAAAAACCAGTAGTAAACATTATTACCAATGTTAGCCACTAGGGGGCGGGGCTTCCATTAGGAACCACGACTGGTGTTTTGGGTTGGGATAGAAGAAATGGTTGTCTTTGCAAATTCACGTTTCCACTTATTTTGCCTCTATTTTAGGCTTTCACAAAACCATGAAAGCAAATGTATATTTCATAAACTACTGGAAAAACTTTTTATATTTTCATGCATTTCTTCAAAAAGAAACTTAAATATCTATATTTAGAAAAGATTTTTTTCTTTGACCATATATCTCCTAGTTCAAAAATTAAACCATATGAACAAATTGTGAAAGTAAAGACACAGTTAATGATAAACATTTCAAAGACTCATGTAAAGCGGAATGAGCAAACTGTCCTAGTATTGATATGTATGGGGGTTTCAAGTGTTTTGTTTTGTTTTGTTTTTTTCATTACCACAGTAAGTAACTGGGAAAAGTCTTGAAAGTTTATATATATTTTCATGAGCACAATAAATTTTGTTCATCTTAGCTAATGACTTAAATTCTTTCTCCAATTGAGATATGATACATTTACTAAAGCTATATTTATCGAAGTTCTATCAATAATAAAATAATTAGACAATCACATCCTTGAGTTACTGCAGTCAAGGGTTTTAATAGAGTAACATAGTAAGGGACCATAGTAAGACAGTAATTATGTGTGGAATATTTATTTTCAGCTCCAAATACGGACGGCATATTACTCTTCCTGCCATGAGAGGAGTAATTGTCATCCACGAAAACGTCTCAAAGTAGCAAACAAAACTTAGCCAAAGAAAACATTGTCCCCAAAGTAAGTCTGATTTAAGCATTCTGATTAAAGCCATAGAGTTATAGCACTGAAAAGTAATTCTTAGGTTATATATAAAGTCAGCAGTCCCCATGTGACATGGCCTATGAGTAAGAAGAAAAGCCTTTCTTGGGAACAACCTATGAGACTTTAAAGACCATACTCCAGGGCAAAACAGAAAATATCACTACCAAATCACTGGAGCAAGACACTAGAAGCACCCTTTCTGTATAGACAGTTTGGGTCAAGGTTTAATGTGGGCCTGGCAGAGCCGAAAGATCCAAAAACATAAATTTAATCCTGAGCTTTTATTTAGAAAGATCTGGTAACATAGATGAAACTTCTCTGCAGTTATTATATTGAACTGTATATAGATTTTCCTAGGTGCTTTAGTACAGTCATTTTGAAAATGAACAACTACTCTCTGAGCTCAGGGAAGACCTGAGCCATCCATGAAAGACACAGTTTATAAGGTCAGTCTACCCAACATAATCTCTTTTCAATTAACTCAGTGTCCTACTGATCAGGAGCCTCAATTACAAATGCAAAATCCCCTCATTTTTGTCATGTTCATTTGATTAGAAGTAAGTCCCAGATATCACACTAGGGTATTGTGACATAACACTCTAAGAAGTAACTGCCACACATAAAGAAAGGTGAACTGCATAAGTCCTGAATAGTCTGGTCAAAATTATATTGCTCACAGAGGACAAGGCAGGAAGAAAGCACACTTCAATAACACTGTCATTCATCATAGAGCAGCAAGGCTTATTTCTGAAAGGGAGGCAGCATGTATCACATAAGCATCAAATATAAAAGTCTTCACACTTCATTCCTTCATATCACATGCTAATTCATTTGCACCCCAAATAAACTTATCTTCCTTCATCAGACAAGACCCTAAACATTGCAAAGTTTACTGTGCCTGTGCAGAAGAAATTTCCATTAGAATCATGTAACTTAAAATTTTAAAATTGATATTAAATTTCTTTTAGGGAAATAAAGTAGAATTTACCCAGTTACAATTTTGTCTTGGCTTTCTTCTTCTGTATATGAGGAATCCCTGGGCATTGTATTTTTACAGGAATTTTTCTATTTTATAAGATGCACAAGGAGTTCATTCTCACATCACTTAATGTGGCACATGACAGTTTTCTCAAGGTGGTACTGGAATGAGTGAGAAGTTAAATATTGGTTGCCACATTAGTGAAGAGTACTAATTACTCCACACAATCCAAGCCTGAAAAATCAGGACACAGAGAGAGAGAGAATTCCTTAAATGTAAACCACAAAGTAACAAGGAAAATGACAAGTAAAAGAAAGTTCTTTAAAAAGTGTTAAGCCTGGAGAGTCTTCCATAAAATAGTAAAGATCTTGGCAAGTAGACATTGTAGAAGTGCAGGGTAACAGTGCTGCAGGGAGATTTTAAATCCTGCCAGCAAGGCCTTGCATAATTTGTTAGTCCTGAGAGTGATGTACGCCATTTGGATTAATTATCTGAAGCAGAACTCTAACTCCTACTTGAAGACAATTTGTAAGTCCTGATTTAATCAATTACAAAACAATACACCAAGGAAATCAGTCAATCGGTGAACTTTGGCTTAAGTCCTGGTATATGTCCAGTGGGTGCTGGCTTTGCCCCAGATGTGAGTTTAGTATGAACTTGGCTCTAGCAACAAAGGAACCTCAATCTAGTAATGAGGAAGTCTTACCACTAAAAGTAAACCAATTGTCATTTAACTGTTCTGTGACATAATGGCTTGTTACAAATGCTTTGTTGCAAATTAAAACTAGAATTTTTGTTTTTACGTAAGTAGGAGAGAATCTGAGAAGCCAAACCAGTCACCTTCAGAATGGTTACTAACCACAGAGACATCATTGCATCTTGACCCTTTTGGAAGCCTTTAATGCCAGTTGCTCAAGAATAATTGGTCATTTGTATTAAAATTAGGGAAGGTACCAGGATATTATGACACTACTCCAAAGCAAAGAATGGAACTAGCATGCAGAGGGTATTTAGGAAATATTTCTGCAAAGCTGAATGAATGATGAATTGCTTCCCGGTTCTCTGAAGGATCTGGGGACAACTTTGGTGTTAGTCTTTGCAAACCTAACACCTTTCCCGTCAGGGCTCTCCTCTCCCGACAAATCCAGTCATTCTTCTACCGTGAAACCATATGATGCTGATCACAAAAAATTGAACCAGAGATGGAGAACTGCCTGATCCATGCTGGATTAACTTGATTTTCTCTCTGAAGAGTTTGAATTCAATACATAGGAACTGGGAATTACAAATTTGAACTATTTAGTGGCAGAGCTAGAAAGACCTTTGTTCTTTGGCAACATTCATTTGGATTCTGTGAAATGTCTTTCAATCAATCTGCTTTTCATTCATTTATTTATGTTTGCTTAGATTATGTTGAAGATTATATTACTTTAAACCAAAGACACCTCAAATAAGTCTATCACTGTGCTTTGGGGATGTACTGAAGACTAAGAAAAGGAACACAAGACATCTGTGAGTGAATCATTGTATTTCCTCATTATTGTCACTTCATGTATGAAATTGATCGAACTTAAAGCTTTGAAAATTATATAATAGTTTCCCTTTCCATCCTCACATTACATCCCTTGAAGATGCAGTAGGTGTAAACCTAGATACATTTATTTTCTGAGAAATGTCTTTATGTGGATTCACTGAAATTGACAACAGCCCCTCATCTTAAAAAACAGACAGGAATACAAACTTATAATTCTCAGTGGCAAGAGTACAATATAAAAGAAAGTGATAAATACATTGTAGAGATGATAGGGATTCAGTAGAACTGAGTGGAATTAGCACACAATCTGAGCATTCAATATTGGCATTTAATTTAATTATAAATTACATACTATGTTCAGAGATCTTTATAACATTAAATGAACATATACATGGATTTAGTATATATATATACATATATATAGCTAAATTTACCCCCTAACACTGTATCTTTTTGTTGATTTTTTTTTAATGAAACCCCCAAAACCATGAACAAATAAGGGTTACACAACATTACTTTTAAAACTTTTTGTCAGTGCTGGGCACAGTGGCTCACATCTGCAATCCCAGCTACTCAGATGGTAGGGATTGGGAAGATCACCGAGGCAAAGAGTTCGTGAGACACCCCACCCCCCCAGCCCATCTCAATCAATACACTGGGCAACATAGTGTGCACTTGTGGTGCCAGTTACACAGGAAGTATAGGCAGGAGAATCATGGTCTGATGCTCCCCCCAGGCAAAAATGTGAAACAGTATCTGAAAAGTATCTAATGCTGGGGGAGAGGGGTAAGAAGGACTGAGGGTGTGGTTCACGTGATAAAAGTGCCTGCCTAACAAGAGTGGGGCTCTGAGTTCAAACTATAGTACTGCCAAACGCTTTTTATTTTTCATTAAATAACATTATTTCTAAGTTTCTTCAACACCTTTAGAAAACACCTGAGACTTAATTTTTCTTGTATCTTTTTCACTATACCTTTTAATATGGTTAAAGTATCTTATGAAAAGTACATATTTTAAAGTATAATCTATGATGAGATGAACCTGTTTTGGAAAGTATACAATCAAATTGATAACATATTGATGAGTTTTTCTCTTTCTTGATGAACAAATGAAAATGGGCTACAGAGGATAATTCAGAATTAACAATTATGTGCTGAGTTCTTCCTGCATTTGGTGGGTACTTAGACATTGGAATAGGAATAATATTACTGTAGCACATCTTTCCCTAGCCCATGGCTCTGCTCTGGACCACCTGAGTCTGCTTGCCCTGTAGTACTTTCTCTGCAGGGTTTGCAGTGCTAAAGCACGAACATAGGCAGACATGGTTATTGCACCCTGTGATTTTTCTGACCACACTTAGCTTAACACAGAGGAATGATTCAAATCTGTTGCCACTCATTTCTTACATATACATGTCCAAGAATGAACACTGGCAATGAGCCCAAACTTCGGATTCTGAGATGGCGTCTCTGTTGGGTAATTGACTGGGTACACAGGTGGTGCTCACTCAGCAGCTTAAAGGCTGAGTAGGCAGAATCCTGTGGCAAAGCTTGACTTCCTGCTATGAGCTGGTGAAGCTATCTCTTCCAATTAGGTAAGGCGAACATGGAAATACACTGTGTTCCCTGAACAATCTAGGTCTTATGCATGGACTCTAAGCAGCCTTCTTGGTGTCTCACTTCCTAAAACACCAATACCTGATTCCAGTCTTTGCCTACCTGTAAGCTTTGTGCCTCTACAGAAGTCAGCCCTGCTAATGCAGATGTCATCAAGCCACGTGGTCCCTTGCCATAGACATTTCACTTGAAAATTCACAGGAAAATTTGTGGTCCCTCATATATTTGTAGCTTAAAAACCTTATAAAAAAGAAAAAGGGACCAGGACCTGTGGTAGATGATGGATTAAGTCAATGAGAAGACACAAACAAGCTCAGAGGGAAGAAAACCATAGAATGAGTTTTACCACCAAAGGAGAAGAAGCTTGCTACCAGTCTCTAATTTTTTTTTGTATGTAATGGTAATCTCATTTACCAATGAAATCTCTCATGGAAGTTTCTTTTGAGAGTAATAATGATTATAATATTAACTAATATATAAACACTAAATTCTATTATAATACATAACGTGACAGTACTTTTAAATTCACTGTATTATTACTCTTATTGCTAGCCTGATTTTAGTCTCACTGGTAGACATTTAGCAATTTACATGGATTTACATTCATTAGGCACAATGAAATTGGGTAACAAGCATCACAGAGCTGAGTAGCAAAACTAGGATTTGAATGTAGACCATGTGACCCAAGCACAGCCTTTACTGAAATGTGTCACATATATGATTTTGACTGAAGTCCCTTTTAGTCAACTTCTTAACTCACTCCATGATTTTATGCCTGTGTACTAAGTGGTCTCTTCACATAGTAGTCAGACTGTAGAGTGTGTGCTAGTTCCTCGAAGGTAATTAGGAGATAAAAGAGCAAGTTTGGCTCTCAGTAAACCCTTAGAACGAGCAATATAGCCTTAGAGGAAAGCAGTGATTTTGTCTGCTTCGATAATGCTCCTGGAATCTTTACTGGGTGGAATACATTGAGCACATGTTTGTGATCTGAGGAAGAGCAAATTGGAAATAAAAGCTAAACCATCATTTCTCTAAATTCTGTGACACACTAGATACTAGAACTAGAGCTTTAAGACTCCTCTAATATTCTCCATCTCCACTTTACATATGCCTTCCCAGCCGCTTCACCATGGCACTATTGCCTGATTTGGGTTCTATGGGGATGTCTCTGGTACCACATGACGAAGCACTTACAGGTGAGCAGCTGCAGAGCTATTATCTTACAAGAGCAGTATGGAAGATAGACAGTGCCTAGAGTAACTCTAAGAGAAGGCATGGCCATCCCACTTGTTATACCTTACTGCCAAATCACAGGATGCCTTCCTCTTCTTAATTAAGTTTGTACAAATAGGATGGGGCAAAAGACCTCACTGCAGCTCATGCATATGATAAGGTAGTAAAATACACATTTTATAATTGTCGATAGCTGACCTTACCTGGACATCTCCTATCCAAAACATGGCAATGTAGGTGAGGCTGAACCAGAGTTGTACAGATCAAGATTAGCAATCTGTCAGCTTTCTACCTGAATTCTGTAATGAATGGACAGAATAACTGTGGACTCTCGAAATAGGGTGTTGAAGAAGGCAGGAAAGGCAGAATCCCTAGACAGTAAGGAGAAACTGATGGAATTCCAAAAAAGACTCCAAAAAGAAGGAAGGGAGAAGGAAGAGAGAAGAAGGAAGAGAAAGAGAGAGAGAGAGAGAGAGAAAGAGAGAGAGAGGGAGGGAGAGAGCATTTTAGAGGCTATCAGGAGTTCTAAGAAGGATATGGGAAAGTCTCTCTGTCTCTCTTTCTCTCTCTCTCTCTCTCTCTTTCTAAAGGTGGTATACAGTTGAAAGTAAACAACAGTTAGCTCTGAGTGGAACTGTAAAGTCACTGATGTTACCAAAGTCTCAAAAAAATTATAATTGTGAACCTAGGGTCCTTTTAGAGTTCACTAGCCTGTAGCCTGGCATCAGGTGCTCATAACTGCCAGCCAGCCATCAAAAGATGAAAGAGGAAGAAAGAAAGGAATGAAAATGGAAATAGTTCTACTAACCTTCGCTGAAGGATTAATGAAAGGAAGACCATGTTGTGTAAAATATTCAGTTATGAAAGTGAGTATCTATGCTTTTGCATTTAAATTTTTAATAATTTTATTTTAAGCTATGTTGTCATGAGTTTTTCTCTCCTTGTAAGTGAAAACGAAGGAACACAGACAGACAAAAGTCTTTCTGCTTTGAGGTTCTGAATTTGTACAAAAGGTATTGAGAGATTATGATAGGATTAGAATTTAGGTTTCAAACGTTTCAGAATTTAGGAATTAATTGCACTTTTTGAAAAGGCATCTTCTTGGGTGGTTGTAAAACTGCTTAAGTGGAAACAGAAAACTGCATCTTTGTAATTGCAAAAGAACTTCTCCTTTTATGACTTTTAAATGACTGCGTGGGTATCATGTGTACATGCCTGCTCAGACCAAGTAATCTTTGGGCTGCAGCTATGAATTACCAACAAAAATTTACAAACTCCAGCATAATGGCCATATTGATGCATCCCTTGGGATTACATTTGCTTGTAGTGTGTTTAACTAAACCAAAGTAGTAAAATTAATTCATAACAATGAATTAATGTTCCTATTTCAATCAGAATGTTCCATATTAGATGAAATGTTCTCTCTCCCTCACCTCCCTCTTCCTCCCCCTCTGTCTCTCCTCTCCCTCCTTCTCTATCCCTCCCTCTGTCCCTCTGTCCCTCTCTCTCCATTTCTCCATAAATTTTTTTCCTGTTTTAGAGGGAATTCAAAATGGAAATTTTTCCCTCTTTGAGAAAGGAACATTGTCTAAGGCTGACTTTATTGGCTGTACTGGCCTGGAGACCAAACAGAAATAAGAAGACAAAAATATTTAAATGGACCTGTGCCAGCAATTAGCATTAGGTGAAAGCTTTTTATAGCTTTTAGATGTTGCCCTGGGGCTATGCCTTTACAGGAGGGCCTAACAGCTCCAGACCCAGTGAAAATTCTAAATAGCCAAGTTTGAACATATTTCTTGTTCACTAAAAACAAAAGGTAGCAAAATTAATAATGAAATAAACTAGGAATTTTTCCCTTCTTATTTCAGAAATTTTTCTTACTTGATTAACCTAAGTGATACTATAAGATGGCTGGCTAATATTTATATTGTTGTAATTATATTTTTGAGTTGGAGTAAGTTTTGAATTACTTTGTAATTTACTATTTCAAGATGCGAAACCTGAGGAAGCAGCATGGCACAAAGCAACCTTGTGTTTAACTGCCTAATCACCTCTTGGTATTTGAAGTCATAGGAAATACTCTGACATAACAAGAATGTATTCATAATAATAAACTTGCTTGCAGAATTCTAACTAAAATTAACTGCAGTCTATCTGTGTCTGTTTTACAATTTGAGTTTTATCAGACTTATAAAAGTTCACATTGCCTTTCTAATACTGCTGTACTATAATCTCATACATGTGTCTTTTCTCTCCCTCACACATGCAAAAAAAAGATTACGTTTAATACCAGTCGATGTCAGCTAAGTAAGCCTTCCAGTATAGTTTTGGTCATCATCCATCTTATGAACCACAAGTGATAGATAAAGATAGTATGAAAACCACAATGCTATTATTTATTGATTTTAGTAGGTAGATATTAGATATGACTTAGCACAGCACCCCGGATAGGTACATAAAGACAAACCTTCTTACTGATGCTTGTCTCTGCCTCAAGAGCATCTAATTTTCTCCTAGTATTCAACACACAGGAAGCTGAAAGGTAGCAACCTCAAGATAACCATTCAGGAATTTCTGATATGAGCAGAGGAAGCAATAAATTGTAGATGTAATGCCAGCCCTTTGTTAGTGAGGCAGACTCTGACAACTCCTTCTGGAGGGAGGACCTGAGGACTCACTTGAAGACAAGTAGAAATCAATTCTGAATTGAGGTTTGGAAGCATCAAAGAACCAGTTTGACAGTGCCCCATTAAGTTGGCCTCCATGACAGCTATTGGAGACCTCCATGCAAGGGGAATAGTGGCTGTGCCATCAGGTGTAAGTATCAGCATGTGAGTGTGTCACATGAAACACGTGTGTGTGAGCACATATGAAAAGTGAGACATCCCACAAATATTTGTGGAGAGGAATGTTGTTGGGACTAGAGACCAGGTAGGAACTGAATGAACAAATCAGAATTATTTTTGTAATTGGAAGTGATCAACCATGCGGATTTTGCAGGTTTAGCCCTGAAAATCACACCTCCAGGGAGAAGGCTTGATCACCCTAGTTATAATTCCAATGTGATCCAATCATAATATATACTGATTAGACCTAGGGAACTTTTTAAATCTTATACATTTGGGTTATAGATACTTTAATTTTTTTTCTTAGTTAAAAGTTACAAAATGGAAATGCTGGTCCCAATTTTATAATTTTTTACACTTATTTTTAAATTGCCATAAGAAAAGGAAATAACTCCTACCAGATGTTAATTCAGGAATAGTTGCATCAATGTAATTATATTTGTTCAAATCCAGGAAGAGTCAAAAGCATACCTAGGGAATTAGAATGTGATAGATATGTTTCATAGGTTAGAAAAAAATAATTTATTTAATGCACATTGTTGAGCAACTGGATGGTTGTTTTGGAAAAGAAGCTGATCCCAATTCCTCCTTATAACAGAAAGAATCTAGATATTCCAAAATTCAAACATTAAAAATAAAACATGAGCATATAGAAGACACAGTGGTGTATTCTTTTGGTGTTATCTTGTAGTAGAAAATAATTTTCTAAGTAAACAAAAATCTCAGAAGTACAATAAAAATGACAGATACTCTCAAATATACACAAATGTTAAGGATATTTATATATATACATATATATGAAAATATATCATAAGTAAACCTACAAGAAAACTAATAGGGAGGGAAAATATTTTCAACACAAATGACAAGTAATTAACTTTTTAAACAAGTTACCAATAAATATTTTTGACATCAATAATATTTTAAAAAGACAAGACTCAGAATTTTTTAAGCAAAAGTATTGGCAAAGATGAAAAGATTTAATAATATCCAGTTCAGTGTAGATGTGGAAAAACATGTGTTTCTTTTTTTTATTCATTTATTCACATATGCATACATTGTTTGGGCCATTTCTCCCCCCTACTCCCTACCTCCTCCATCTCCCCCCCACCTCCCCTGGCTTCCAGGCAGAATCTGTTCTGCCCTTATCTCTAATTTCTCTAATTTTGTTGAAGAAAAAGTATAAGCAATAATTAAGAAGACAAAGTGTTTTTGCTAGTTGAGATAAGGATAGCTATACAGAGAGATTCCTAGCATTGCTTCCATGTACAAATGTGTTACATCCCAAGTTGATTCATCTAAGTGACCTTTTCACTAGTTCCTGATCCCCTTCTCATATTGACCTCTGTCGCTTTAAGGTTTCTGTATTAGTTCCTCTGCAGTGGGGACATCAAATACTAACAGGTTTTGGGTTTCTTACCTATCCCCAAGGACCTCCCATGTGTGCTCTCCCCTTATCATGTGACCCAAGTTCAACCACATTACTGCATTTGCCCTAGATCTAAAGTCTGCATATGAGGGAGAACATACGATTTTTGATCTGCTGAGCCTGGCTAACCTTGCTCGGAATGATGTTCTCCAGTTCCATACATTTACTTGAGAATAATAAGATTTCATTCTTCTTCACGGCTGAGTAAAATTCCATTGTGTATAAATACCACATTTTCTTAATCCATTCGTCAGTAGTGGGGCATCTTGGCTGTTTCCATGACTTGGCTGCTGCGAATAGCGCCGCAATAAACATGGATGTGCAATTGCCTCTGGAGTAACCTGAGTCACATTCCTTTGGGTATATCCCCAGGAGTGTGATTGCTGGATCATATGGCAGGTCTATGTTTAGATTTTTAAGAAGCCTCCAAGTTTTTTTCCAGAGTGGTTGTATTAGTTTGCATTCCCAACCAGCAGTGTAAGAGGGTTCCTTTTTCCCCACATCCCCACCAACACCTGTTGTTGGTGGTGTTTTTGATGATGGCTATCCTAACAGGGGTGAGGTGGAATCTTAGTGTGGTTTTGATTTGTACTTCTTTTATGGCTAGAGATGGTGATCAATTTTTCATGTGTTTTTCTGGCCATTTGAATTTCTTCTTTTGAGAAATTTCTGTTTAGTTCACTTGCCCATTTCTTTATTGGTTCATTGATTTTAGGAGAGTTTAGTTTTTTGAGTTCCCTGCATATTCTGGTTATCAGTCCTTTGTCTGATGTATAGCTGGCAAATATTTTCTTCCACTCTGTGAGTGGTCTCTTCAGTCTAGAGACCATTTCTTTTGTTGTGCAGAAGTTTTTAGTTTTATGAAGTCCCATTTGTCCATTCTTTCTCTTAGTTGCTGAGCTGCTAGGGTTCTATTAAGGAAGTCCTTGCCTACACCTACTACTTCCAGAGTGTTTCCTGCTTTTTTCTGTACCAACTTCAGAGTTTCTGGTCTGATATTAAGGTCTGTGATCAATTTTGAGTTGATACTAGTATAGGTTGATAAACATGGATCTAGTTTCAGTTTTTTGAAGATAGATAATCACTTTTCCCAACATTTGCTGAAGAGGCTATTTTTTTCTTCATTGTATATTTTTAGCACCTTTGTCAAAAATAAGGTGGGTATAGCTGTGTGGATTCATATCTGGGTCCTCTATTCTGTTCCACTGGTCTTTATGTCTTTTTTTGTGCCAGTACCATGCTGTTTTTATTGCTATTGCTTTGTAATGTAGTTTGAAATCAGGTATTGTGATACCTCCAACATTGCTCTTTTTGCTGAGTATTGCCTTGGTTATTTGTGGTCTCTTGTGTTTTCAAATGAATTTTAGGGTAGATTTTTTCAATCTCTGTGATGAATGTCATTGGGATTTTGATGGGAATTGTATTAAACATGTAGATTGCTTTTGGTACTATAGCCATTTTTACTATGTTGAGTCTACCAATCCATGAGCACGGGAGATCTCTCCACCTTCTGTAGGCTTCCTCAATCTCTTTCTTCAGGGGTTTGTAGTTCTCCTTGTGGAGGTCATTCACATCCTTTGTTAAGTTTACTCCTAGGTATTTGACTTGTTTTGAAGCTATTGCAAATGGAATTGTTTCCATACATTCCTTTTCAGTTTGTTCGTTGTTGGTGTATAGAAAAGCTAATGATTTTTGTAAGCTGATTTTGTATCCTGCCACCTTACTGTAACTGTTTATGTTGTCTAAGAGTTTTTGGGTAGAGTTTTTTTGGGTCTTTAAGGTGTAGGATCATATCGTCTGCAAATAGGGATATTTTGACAGTTTCTTTACCTATTTGTATTCCTTTTATTTCTTCTTGTTTTCTAATTGCTCTGGCTAAGAATTTCAGTGTTTTGTTGAATAGGAGTGGGGACAGTGGTCACCCTGGTCTGATTCCTGATTTTAGGGGAAATTGTTTCAGTTTTTCACCATTAAGTATGATGTTGGCTGTACGTTTGTCATATATAGCTTTTATAATGTTGAGGTACTTTTCTTCTATTCCTAGTTTTCTTAGAGCTTTTATCATGAAGTGGTGTTGGATCTTGTCAAATTCTTTTTCTGCATCTATTGAGATGATCAAATGGTTTTTGTCTTTGCTTCTATTAATGTGTATCACATTGATAGATTTACATATGTTGAACCACCCCTGCATCCCTGGGATGAAGCCAACTTGGTTGTGGTGAATGATCTTTCTGATGTGTTGTTGGATTTAATTTGCTATTTTTTTATTGAGGATTTTTGTGTCAATATTCATTAAAGAGATTGACCTATAGTTTTCCTTTTTGGAAGTGTCTTTGTCTGGTTTTGGGATGAGTATAATACTGGCTTCATAAAATGAGTTAGGTAGTTTTCCTTCCCTTTCTATTTCATGGAACAGTTTAAGGAGGATTGGCATTGGTTCTTTAAAGGTCTGATAGAATTCAGCAGAGAATCCTTCAGGTCCTGGACTTTCCTTTTTTGGGAGACTGTTTATTGCTGCTTCAATTTCATTTTGTGCTATAGATATATTCAGATGATTAATGTCCTCTTGGTTCAATTTTGGATGGTCATGAGTACCTAGAAATCTGTCCATTTCTTCAGGATTTTCAAAGTTATTAGAATATAGGTTTTTAAAGTAGTCTCTGATGATTTCCTGGATTTCTGTGGGTTTTTTTGTTATCTCCCCTTTTGCATTTCTGATTTTACTGATTTGGGTTTTTTCTCTGATTTTACTGATTTGGGTTTTTTTCTCTCCTCATTTTAGTCAGATTTGCCAGGGGTCTGTCAATCTTACTTTTTTTTCAAAGAACCAAGCTTTTGTTTCATTGATTCTTTGTATGGTTTTTTTATTTGTTTGTTTCTAGTTCATTGATTTCAGATCTTATTTTTTTTAATTTTTATTTTTTTATTATTCATATGTGCATACAATGCTTGGGTCATTTCTCCCCCCCGCCCCTGCCCCTACCCCCTCCCTTACCACCCACTCTGTCCTCTCCCTCACCCCCCACCCCCTCGATACCCAGCAGAAACTATTTTGCCCTTACCTCTAATTTTGTTGAAGAGAGAGTATAAGCAGTAATAGGAAGAAACAAGGGTTTTTGCTAGTTGAGATAAGGATAACTATACAGGGAGTTGACTCATATTGATTTCTTGTGCATGTGTGTTACCTTTTAGGTTAATTCTTTTTGATCTAACCTTTTCTCTAGTTCCTGGTCCCCTTCTCCTATTGGCCTCAGTTGCTTTTAAGGTATCTGCTTTAGTTTCTCTGCATTGAGGGCAACAAATGCTAGCTAATTTTTTAGGTGTCTTACCTATCCTCATATTATTTCTCTCCTTCTGTTTGTTTTGGGATTTGCTTGTTCTTGTTTTTCTAGGAGTTTG
Source organism: Castor canadensis (assembly GCF_047511655.1). Taxonomy (NCBI): domain Eukaryota; kingdom Metazoa; phylum Chordata; class Mammalia; order Rodentia; family Castoridae; genus Castor; species Castor canadensis. The sequence continues at coordinate 119,523,514 of NC_133389.1, forward strand.
AGATGTAGCATGAGGTCATTGATTTGAGATCTTTCTGACCATTTAACATATGCACTCATGGTTATAAACTTTCCTCTCAGGACTGCCTTTGCTGTGTCCCATAGGTTCTGGTAGGTCATGTTTTCATCTTCATTAACTTCCAGGAGCCTTTTAAATTCCTCTTTTATTTCATCAATAACCCATTGGTCATTGAACAATGTGTTTTTCAGCTTCCAACTGTTTGCATGTTTTTTTACTGTTGCTTTTGTGGTTGATTTCTAGTTTTAATGCATTGTGATCAGATAGAATGCATGAGACTATTTCCATTTTCTTCTATTTGCTGAGGCTTGCTTTGTGCCCTAAGATGTGATCAATTTTGGAGAAGGTTCCATGGGCTGCTGAGAAAAAAGTGTATTGTGCAGAAGTTGGACAAAATATTCTGTAGACGTTGGCTAGGTCCATTTGATCTATGGTGTGATTTAGATCTAGGATTTCTTTATTGATTTTTTGTTTGGATGACCTGTCTATTGGTGATGGGGGGTATTAATGTCTCCCACTACCACTGTGTTGGAGTCTATATATGTTTGTAGGTCCTTCAGAGTATGTGTGATGAAATTGTGTGCATTGATATTGGGTAATAAAGGTTGATAACTGTTATTTCCTTTTGGTGTATTTCCCCTTTTATTAGTATGGAATGTCCTTCTTTATCTCATTTGATCAATGTATGTTTGAAGTCTACTTTGTCTGAGATAACTATTGCTACTCCTGCCAAAACAGGTGTTTCTTTATAAGTTTTCTGCAATTATGGGATGACAATTTCGTAATATTTATAACATTTAAAATTGATATACCCCTGTTACTGGGCAAATTCATTACAAGGAGTTTATCCTAAAAATACATTTATGCAAGTATCAAAAATACACACAGAAAAATGTTCATTACTACGTTATTTACAAGAGCAAGGAACTTGAAATTATCTTGATGCTCATCAGTAGAATTCTGGATAAATAAAGATGTGGTGACTATGAGAAGTGAGACAGTGTAGCTGTTAATAGAGTGGGGGCCAACTGGTATTTAAAGAAATGGGTAGTTGATTTGAGAAAATAAAGCTGGAGAAGAACATATTTAATATGAATTTATTCATGTAAAAATTTTATAAATAAAAGGAAATATTCTGGAATAACGTACATAAAACTGTTAAGAACTATACCTCTGGTGAGTAGAAATATGCGCTAGAAATTGGGGCTGGAAGCTTTTACCTTTCATTTTTTATTCTGTATGATTTTGTTTTTACCACAGCATGGTTTTTTAAAATATAATATTATTGCTAGGTTTTCTTTAAAAACTGTTTTATTAAACTCTTCTTCATCCTGTATGCCTATTTTTACAGTAGTCTTCCCAAAAGCGCGGGTATTTCTTGAATGGCTTCATTAAGATTGACCTAAATTGAACTTGAGGGAGAGAAGGAAACATTTTGGCCTGTTGTTGGGTGTGGTATTTATTTTGTTTGCCCATGGCTTCTATGAATTTACTCTAAATTGTTGCAAATACAAAGGTACCAAGTATTTTCCCTGACCTTGGTTCTGGAACAAACTTCTTGAACTCAGGGAAAAAAAAGTCTTCTTCTATCCCACCATCTCTGTCTTTTCTTCGTCTCTTCACTATTCAGTAATCAAATCATTAGACTGGTGATTTCAATGCATTAGACTGCACACACCATTCATAGGTAATTACCGAGACTCCAGTCTTGCTCCCACTCACCTCCAATCAATTCACACGTCTTACTTGTAGCTCTGTTTCTTCATGTCTTCATCTCACTCATGTGTGTCATGGACCTTTCTACTACATGGCATCCTGAATGTCTTTCAACTTCTGCTCCCAGATGTTTGACTCCTGAAAACTCTATTTCCTAATTGAAATTCTACAGCAGGAATCTGACTGGCCTACCTATTTACCTTTATATGGACCACTCCACATCAGGCCACTTTGGATGGTAGTTCCTAAGATAGGTACCCATCTTGGATCAGGGATTGCCCATAAAGGATCAGGGATTATAGAATTTACTTATGGTTGGAGGCCACTGTGTTAAAGATGTCTCTAGTTAAAATGAAATAAATATTCTGGATTCCTTACCTATGTGATTCAAAAAAGATCTCCGAAAAGAATTGTATAATTTACATAAAAATAGTAAAATGACACTTCCACCATTACCAGTTAGATGTCTGTTTTAACTTAATAACCAAGTAAAATAATAAAAATCTAATCACATCTAATAAGAAATTGGCCAAAAACCATAGATATTATCAAAAAGACTATTAAATATTATTTGAGTGACCCTTTCAATGTTCTGATTTATATATATTTTACCATATGTGAAAATGTACTAGTACATTAATAGATTAGTAGTTTCCTATATAACTATGTATATACATCCCTATATTATGTAAATAATGTATCTGTCATCAAACAAGTTGTAAGCTACCCACCATACTGTAAGCTTTATGAGATGCAGAGTTCTTTTGTTTGTGTGCTCTTTTTTGCTTAACATTTAATTTACATTCAGAAGCTTTTGTGAGCCACACCGGACAAGGAGTCAGGTACTGACTTCTATGGAGGACAGGACCACATATTATTTTTGTTAAACTGATAGTCTCTGAGGAAACAATTCTTTTCCCATTATTGGCCAGAAAATATTATTGGAAAAATTTGTAAGTCCCAGGTAGATTGTTTAGAAACATGGTTAAAGCCCATAATCCTTGCTAAATCTTTTGATGTGCCATAATTGCGCAATAGTAGAATTATTTCAGAAAATTAGATGAAAACAAATATATACACTTATAGATAGAGGTTTGCTCTTATTAAAAGGATCAATGTTTTAATCTATTTTCAGAGATCTCTCATAAAATATTCAGAAGCTGCTTTCCTAAGTTTATCATTTATTTTGTTGCAAAATAGCTTAGATTTAAGCTACCCTCAATTGTAAGTCTTTACTCATAAGACATGAGTATTTAGATCTCCACAGTTCCATACTTGGTCTCTGTATAAAAAACTTAGCTGAACTTTTCTCTCAGTTTCTGGAAAGTCACCTCTAAATCCTTGGAATATTCTAAATGATAGAAATGCTTCTGGTGTTCATGGTGGACCTTAATCCTTTACATAATGAGGTGACTCGTGGTGAGCCCAAGGTAGTTTATGCTGGTGAGATGATTCAGGACGTCAGAAAGCCCAACCATGTGATTAGAGGTTTGGGTTTTTGAGACACTGCATATCAGCTCAACATCTAAGGAACAGATTGGGGTTGGAGTTTAATCCAATCATGTGGCCAGTGGTTCAATCAAACATGCCTATGTAATGGTTCTCCAGTAAAAACTCTGGATGGTAAAGTTCGGGTGAATACCATTTAACAATACCAATAGACTGCCACACATTAATATACTAGGAGAGAAGCTCATCCTCACTCTCAGGGGGAGGTGAAAATTCCACATTTGGGACCCTCTCAGACTTCACCCTAGTGCATCACTCACTACTTTTGGCTAGTTCTTTTTGTATCCTTTTGCTGAATGAATTACAATCATATGTATAGTGCTTTCCTGATTTCTGTGAATTCTCTGAGTGAATAATTAAGCCTGAGGAAGCAGTGAGAATTCTCAGAAATTACAGCAAGCTTGTCAGAAGTGCAAATGGCCTATGGACTCTGGAACTTGTAGCTGGAATCTGAAGTGAGGGCAATTTTGTGAAGGAATTGTATTCTCAATCTGTGAAATTTGGTTCAACTATGGTTAATTTGTGTCAGAAGTCCTTGCAGACTGGCTTCAATTAGCCCTTCCCTCACTTATGCACTCAAAGTAGTGCTTCTGAAAGTGTGGCATCTGGACTGGTAAAGCATCAGCATACTCTGGGAACTTGTTAGAAATATAAATTCTATTTCTACCTCAGAAACTTAGGAGTAGGATGGAGAAATCTATGTTCTATCAAGCCCTGTAGGTAATTCTGACGTATGTCAGTTTTTAAGAACTATTAAACTAAGGAAACTATACTTACCCTTCCACGCCTAATCTTATTTCTTCTTCTCTGAAGATTTCTTAGACTTATAAATCTAACCCTCCTTCTAAAATTTCCCAAATCATCCTGTGCCTTCCTATTATTTTAGTAAATGAACCAAAATTTTTGTTACAAAGTCATCTTGAAATTCTGGAAGACACCAACAAGATTTTTTTTACATGTGATATATTGATTGTATTAGAAATTAAAACTGAGATAATTTTATTTTCTATTTTTAAAATATATTAAAATTTAAAACAATAAACTGAAAGCATGTTGGTATAAATTATTTTTGTTAAAAGTTACTGTTTTCTAAAACAAATGAGACAGATGGCACTGGTTTATATTTTGTTGTAAATCTCTTTAATATTGGACTTAATAGAAGAGAGATGATTTTTCATTTCTGTTGCTCTGTGTTGAAAGTTTTGAAGTAAGTTGTTTGGGCTAGAGTATAGGGAGAAAAACTGGTCTCATACAGACATACATTTGCAAAAGGGAATGTATTATTGTGGATATTCTCTGTTGCTACTGTTCCAAAAATTGACAAAGGTCATTTTTTAAAAATTAATTGCAATGTGGAAATTATGATGATATTAATGAAGTCTTCGTACTTTGATACATTAAAATCTACTGGTCTCTCTTGCATTTTGAATGTATGGCTTATCAATGCATTGTTCTGTAATACCACACAATGGTCATTCAGAAAATATTCATTCAGTGAGTTATGTAGATCTCCCAAATGTTGACACATTTTATCAGACAATATGAAAAATCACATTTGTTAATGTCACCATATATCTCAGAAAAACCTTCAAATGCTGAAAAGCTCTCAGGTTAATGGAGGTGAAAACAAAATTGAAAATTCTAATTTTTACTTGAAAGCTCAAATTTTATTATTGGCAACAAACATTGTCAGTTTTCTTTGAAATAGCAGCCTCATTTCCTTCATATTCAAGGAACTGCCTGCCAAATACCCAAATCTGAAAAAAAAAGAGTTTGTCTGCCAGTCATTCTTTCAAGTAAAAATGGCTTTGCATGAAAAGAACAAAAAAGCTACTTGTTTAGCTCTTGACTAAAATAATCACACATGTACTTTCCCTTGAGACAGTCATCACGCTTTGGTATGGAGTACAGTAGTTTATTTCTACTTACCATTTAATCACGTGGAATATTTTAAAGACATGCACTAAGGGTTAATGTTTAATAAAAATTTTTTAAAAAATTTAATAAAATTGATTTTTACACTTCATTAAAGACAAAAGCGAAACTAGCTCTTCCTTTCTTCACTCTCTTCTTTCCCTCCTTTCCTTCCTCCCTCTCCCCTCCTTCCTTCCTTCTTGCTTCCCTCCCTCCCTCCCTCCCTTCCTTCCTTTCTTTCTTAGAATACAATGAATACCAGTCCAGAACAACTTGATTTGAGGCCACTGTGCTATCAATGCTAAAACGTTCGCAGTTTTACCCACCATGGCTTCTGTGCCTCTATGCAAATGTCATTGCAGGGGTAAAAGGCAAGCAATGTCTTAGTGGATTTATGAAAAACATTGTGACTCCATGGTCCATCTAAAAACGTCTTGGGGGACACCCAAGGTTCTGTGAACCACACTTTGATGTCTGGTCAAACAGAATTCTCTTTTTCTTAGTGGCACTTTAACTTGAATATAAACTTCTGGGGATCAGATGTCCTACCTGTTTTATTTGTCATTTTATTTTCAAAGCCAAGATACTCAGCACAAATAGTGCAAAATAAATATGTATATAACAAATTAATTTAATGTCATCTGAAGCTTGTACTGCCTTGTCTTGCTTTTATTGTCTCCCTTATAAATGTTTATCAGCCACTTAGGCTGGTAGGAAAAACAACCAAAAAAGTCAGACTATCAAAGTTTGTCTCAGAAGGCTCTCCCCTGCATGTGGAGATACTACAATTTTTTAAAAAGTGCATTGTCTCTAATTCCATAGAGTAACTAGTCTTATGTCTGAAAGCCATAGAACATGCTTCTAGGGCACACTCTAGTAAGTTCCCCATCATTGAACCCTACTCTGAAATTTAGCTTTTCCCTGGCAACCTCATTAATAAATGATGCAAAACATTCTTTGCTTTTTGTTTTCTTTCACAAAAGCTTCAAAAAGGCAGTGTGGAGAGTAAATAATAAAATATTTCATGTCCACCTGAATATACATTCAAGTACTTTTTATTTCCAAAAATACCTGCTTCCCATTTCAGTGTTAGTCATGTGAAAAACATCATAGTATTTCTCACCGTTACTCTGTTTTGTTTCCTGTAACAAATTTGTCAAATGGAGAGCAGCATAACGCCCACCATCAAAAGCCAACATGCAGGAGCAAAAGCTTCCACACTGTTGTGCAAGCTGTTTTCTCTGCATGGAATGCTCTCGGCTCCTTTCTTGACAGGTAAAACTTGTCATTCAAGCCTTGTGTTAGTCAGCTTTCTCTCACTACAACAAATACCAGAGATAATCACCTTATAAGGAGAAAAGGTTTATTTTGGCTCAAGTTTTGGAAATTCCAATGCATGATCATTTGGCCTCATTGCTTTGGATTTGTGATGAGGCAGTATATCAGGGTAGCAAAACCACTCACCTCATGGCCAGAATACAAAAAAGGACTGTAGCCCCATAATACATTTTGTGGAACACCACCCCACCCCCTTACTTCCACCCTCCACCCTACATTTACCTAAGGACCTCCCACCAGGCCCAACCTACTAAAGGTTCCAACACTTAATGATAACTTACTGTAGGATCAAGCCTTTGACACAGGAGCCTTTGTGGGGGGAGGGGTGTCCTCCAAGTTCCAAACCATAGCAAGCTCTAACTCAGATTTCGCTTGCTTTCTGTGGTCTTTCATTTTTTCCCCATATGCAAGGTAAATAATGCTCTGTTTCCTCTGTTCATTGCACACACGGGACTGTAGCACTTATCACAATGAATCTTACTAGATCTTTATCAGTAGGGATTATGTCTTTTCCAATTTTGGATGCCCAGGATCTGATACAGTGCCTGGAAATGGAGTAGATGATTTAAAAATAGCCTTTTGAATTATTGTTGTTGTTTTTTTTTTAAAAAAAAGAAAAGAAATAAGACTATCTCAATGAAAGGATCACAGTAATGTTGCTTTATCTTATTTTCCATGATACATCACCATACATGCCCCAGAAAATTAACTCCTAAGAAAAACAATAGATTTCGCTCATGCTATATAAATGTTGCTTGAACTGAGGTCAATAGGGAAAGGGGACCAGGAACTAGAGAAAAGGTTAGATCAAAAAGAATTTACCTAGAAGGTAACACACACGCACAGGAAATTAATGTGAGTCAACTCCCTGTATAGCTATCCTTATCTCAACCAGCAAAAACCCTTGCTCCTTCCTATTATTACTTATACTCTCTCTACAACAAAATTAGAAATAAGGGCAAAATAGTTTCTGCTGGGTATTGAGGGGGTGGGGGGGAGAGGGAGAGGACGGAGTGGGTGGTAAAGGAGGGGGTGGGGGCGGGGGGAGAAATGACCCAAGCCTTGTATGTACATATGAATAATAAAATAATAAAAAAAAATAAATGTTGCTTGAAATAAATGCAAATTTAAAAAGCAGCAAGAAAAATAATGAAAAGTTATTTAAATCTTCAATGTTTTTCAGTCAAGGAAAGAATTCATTCAGAAAGAGAGCAGTCCAGGAGAGGGTAACGCCACGTTGACCTACAGAACATGACTTCCTGTGGACAGCATGGGAGGCACTAAGCCCAGCTGTCTGGTTGCTGTGGACATTCTCCCGCCTCAGCCTAGCTGTGCTTCATTTACCACCTTGTTATGGCTCTGAGTGTCATCAGCCAGGGTCGCAGCAGTCTCTTAATTACACACCACTGCCACCTGTGCAGGACCCCTCAGTCAAGCCTTGAGTGTAGTTGAAGCATTAAAAAAGATGCAATGAAGTCTGGGCGAGGTGGCCATCTCTGTAATCCCAGCTGTCCAGAGGCATGGGTAAAAATTTGAGACCCTACTTGAAAGCGAAAAAGGACTGGGAGGTGTGGCTCAAGTGGGGAAGAATGTATTGTAAATAGAGTTATTTGGTAGTAATTGTAAAAATACACTTTTACCCATCTTCAGCCTCTACTTCCTCATCAAAATAATTGAGATAAAGGGTTAGAAAAGGTTCTATTTTGCAGGTATAAAGATTGAGGAAAGCAAGAAATCTCTCGTGCTTTGATTTTGGAAAGACACCACTAAATTCTTTACAGCTCCTAAATTTGCATTGGTGTATAGGGTTAGTGTAATCTAGAAATAACCTGAACAGTTAAGGCCACCATGATTCTCAGACTTGAGGAAGGATTGCCTTATAAAAATACAGGGCTAAGGTCAGGGTGGCATGATTCTTAAAACCATGTGTCAAATGAATTTTTCAGTGATTACATAATGAGTCAAGCCAGAGAAATTAAAATCCATATGTGACATGAGAGACTGGACATGATTTAAATATATTATTTATAGCTATATGGTTATCTGCCACAGCAGAAGAAACTATCACAGAGTTAGTGGCTCCTCACACTATTACCCAAGGAAGTTCAAAATCATGCCTGGGTCTGAAATCTGAAGGCTGTTTGTTTACTCCCAATGCTAGCTGCTATCTGGATCTCAGCTGGAATGGTCAGCTGAAATATCTCCAGGTGCCCTCCCCTGGGACTGCTTGGCTTCCTCACGGCTTGGCAACGACAGTCCACAAGTGAGTATTCCAACAGAAACTCTCCCAAGACGACAAAGCAGAAGCTGCTTTGACATTTATTTATTTATTTTTTTTTCATTTTTATTTTTATTATTTTTTTTTCATTTTTCTTTTATTATTCATATGTGCATACAAGGCTTGGTTCATTTCTCCCCCCTGCCCCCACCCCCTCCCTTACCACCCACTCCACCCCTTCCCGCTCCCCACCTCAATACCCAGCAGAAACTATTTTGCCCTTATCTCTAATTTTGTTGTAGAGAGAGTATAAGCAATAATAGGAAGGACCAAGGGGTTTTGCTGTTTGAGATAAGGATAGCTATACAGGGCATTGACTCACATTGATTTCCTGTGCGTGGGTGTTACCTTCTAGGTTAATTCTTTTTGATCTAACCTTTTCTCTAGTTCCTGGTCCCCTTTTCCTATTGGCCTCAGTTGCTTTAAGGTATCTGCTTTAGTTTCTCTGCATTAAGGGCAACAAATGCTAGCTAGTTTTTTAGGTGTCTTACCTATCCTCACCCCTCCCTTGTGTGCTCTCGCTTTTATCATGTGCTGCTTTGACATTTATGACCTGTTTCAGAAGTCACATAATATCGACTGCTATTGAAGCAATCACAAAACCATTCCATTTTAAGAGGAAGGGTCATAGACCTCAACTTTTATCAAAAGAAATGTCAAAGTCACCTTTTGAGAAGAGTTTATCAAATAAGAGATACTGTGGTCACTTAAGAAAAATATATCCTGCCATAATATCTTCCTGTTATAAAATACTTTCAAAATGTCTTGCTTTGGATATTTTTTCTAAAGTTAAACTTGAATGAGCCAGAAAAAAAAGGAAAAGAAGAAAGGAAGGAAGGAAAGAAGGAGAAAGAGAGAGAAGGAAGGAAGGAAGGAAGGAAGGAAGGAAAAGAAAGAAAACTGTCTAGCTCTTTGCCACTCAAAATGTGGTCCCTTGACCAGATCTATCAGCACTATGGAGAACTTGTTAGAAATACAAAATATTGGAACTTGGCGGAATTCCAAGATGGCGGCTAGAGGGAGGAAGCAGAAAGCGAGCCTCCTATAGTGAAATCTTGGAGAGACGCTGGAGACACACTTTGCAGGCATAATCACCGAGAAAAGGCATAATTTTGACCCCTCCACATCTCCAGCCGGCGCAGAGAATCTCCACTTCACGTTAAACGGAGAACCGAGGAGGCCCCCGGGCCGCCAGGGGCCGGCGCCCATACGGCTTGGGAAGACGCGGACCAGGTGAGCTTCACGGTACCGCGGTTCCCCCACAGACAAGCCTGGGCCAGAGCAGCATAGCCCCCTGGACAGACTGACCTCCACCCGGGAAAAAAAGAGAAACTGAGTACTAAGCAATAAGAACAGTTAAGACACGCTGGAAAGAGGGTGGGGCGCCCTGAGCGCTGAAGATTGGGGGAAGGGAATCCTTCCCGGGACTGTAAATAAACGAGCCGGGCGGCCGGAGAGGCTCTGGCGGGAGCGGGGTGCACCAGCAACCAGGAGCGGGGACGCTTGTGAGAGGAGGGAAGACCCACTTCCCACGTGAACTGTAAATAAACACGCAGGCCTGACAACGCGGGGCAGTGTCGCCTTTCCCAGTGCTTGGAAAGGGAAAAGCCTGTAGCAGAGGCCCCCCTCCCCCGCACAGGAGAACTCTGAGCAAACAAAGCCTGTGGGACCAGGTGAGTGCTAAGCTCACCCCAGAGATCTGCATAAATAACGCAGCCAGCTACAGGCTGAGAGCAGCAGGCAGGCAAGCCACAGTTGCAGATACCACTCTCAGAACTGCCTCCAGACGCTTTTTTTTCTTTTTCTCCCTACCTTTGATGAGAGAACAACCGAATTACACCTGCAAGCCGAAAAACTTACTGAAACTGTATTGCATTTGAACTGGGGACACTTGGTGGGACTTTTTTTTTTTTTTTTTTTTATCTTCTGTGTGTGTGTGAGTATAGTTTTGTTCTACTTTATGCATCCCCTTTGATGAGACAACTACAGAACAACATCTGAGGCACCAACTCCAGGACTGGAGATTGAGACGGACATCCAAATTATTAAGACTGAAATTGCATTGCATATAAACTTGGAAGTTTTTTGTTTTTTTGTTTTATTTTTTTTTTAATTTTCTATTTTCCATTTTATTTTAATTCATTTTTATAAATAGATATTACTTTCATATACTTATTTTTAATTTTTTTTATCTTTGATTTTCAATCCTCTCTCTGTCACTCTATTGTCTGTTCAGTTTACTGTCGATTAGTACACTAACACTCCCTGTTTATACCTTTGAAACTCTCTTGTCTGATACCTTCTTCTGCTTTCTCCCTCTTGTCTGTATATTTGTTTTCCCCTTTTCTTTAACTTCTTGCTTTCCATCTCAGCTCACTCTTCCATTCTCAATATTACCATTGTTATTATTACAAGCTAGAAAATACTTAATTACACACAGTACAGGGACAGTAACAACACCAAGGACAATGACAGGAAGACAGAAAAAACAAGGAAACCAGTTTCCCCACAGCAAAAAATTAGTAGGGGAACCAGAGGGGAATGAAGAGAACAGAAACTCAGATCCAGACTCCAACAAAATGAAGATAAACTATGCCAAAGGACCCAATGAAGCCTACAAGAATAATTTAAAAGAAGACATACTACAAGTACTCAATGAGAATTTTATAGAGATGATACTGGATAGGGTCAACCAAAATGTACAGGAGACACTCAAGAAATTCCAAGACAATAAAAATAGAGAATTTGAAAAAGCAAAAGAAGAAATAAAGGAAACCATAGAAGCACTGTATAAACACCAAAGTGAAAGAGAGAACACAATGAATAAATGGATAAATGAACTCAGGACAAAAATAGACAACAATAAAGAAGAATACAGCCAGGATATGGAAAACCTCAGAAAAAAGAACGAAACAGAACTGCAAAACAAAACGGAAGGCCAATCCAGCAGAATAGAACAAACAGAAGACAGAATCTCAGAACTTGAAGATGAAATGGTAATTAAAGGAAAAACTGAAGAACTATTAATTAAACAACTCAAGACCTGTGAAAAGAAAATGCAAGAACTCACTGACTCCATCAAAAGACCAAACTTGAGAATCATGGGCATCGAAGAAGGAGAAGAGGTGCAAGCGAAGGGAATGCGTAATATATTCAACAAAATAATAACGGAAAATTTCCCAAATCTAGAGAAAGATATTCCCATACAGATGCAAGAGGCCTCCAGGACACCAAACAGACCAGATCAAAATAGAACTACTCCACGACATATCATCATTAAAACAACAAGTTCAGAAACTAAGGAAAGAATATTAAAGGCTGCAAGAGAGAAAAAACAAGTAACATACAAAGGTAAACCCATCAAAATCACAGCAGACTTCTCAACAGAAACATTAAAAGCAAGAAGAGCGTGGGGTGAGATCTTCCGGGCACTGAATGAAAATAACTTCAACCCCAGGATACTCTACCCAGCAAAGCTATCATTCAAAATAGATGGAGCAATAAAAGTCTTACATGATAAGCAGAAACTAAAACAATATGTGACCACAAAGCCACCATTACAAAAGATTCTGCAAGGGATCCTGCACACAGAAAGTGACACCCAACTTAACCATGAAAAGGCAGGCAGCACCAAACCACAGGATAAGAAAAAGCAAGACAGTAGAGAGTAACATCAAGTTAGGTACACACAATCAAACCTTCAAACAACTAAGAAAACTAAATGGCAGGAATCACCACATACCTATCAGTACTAACACTTAATGTTAATGGACTTAATTCACCCATCAAAAGACACCGTTTGACAAAATGGATTAAAAAAGAAGGTCCAACAATTTGTTGCTTACAGGAGACTCATCTCACCGACAGAAATAAGCATATGCTTAGGATGAAAGGCTGGAAGAAGATTTACCAAGCCAATGGCCCCTGAAAACAAGCAGGAGTAGCAATACTTATCTCTGACAAAGTAGACTTCAAACCTACATTGATCAAACGAGATAAAGAAGGACATTCCATACTAATAAAAGGGGAAATAGACCAAAAGGAAATAATAATCATCAATCTGTACGCACCCAATGTCAACGCACCCAATTTCATCAAACATACCCTGAAAGACCTAAAAGCATATATAAACGCCAACACAGTGGTTGTGGGAGACTTTAACACTCCATTATCATCAATAGATAGGTCATCCAAACAAAAACTCAATAAGGAAATCCAAGATCTAAAATATGCAATAGATCAAGTGGACCTAGTAGATGTCTACAGAACATTTCATCCAACCTCTACACAATATACATTCTTCTCAGCAGCCCATGGAACCTTCTCCAAAATACATCATATCCTAGGGCACAAAGCAAGTCTCAGCAAATATAAGAAAATAGAAATAATACCATGCATACTATCTGACCACAATGCAGTAAAAGTAGAACTCAACAACAAAAGTAAAGACAAAAAACATGCAAACAGCTGGAAACTAAATAACTCATTACTTAATGAAGAATGGATCATCGATGCAATAAAAGAGGAAATTAAAATGTTCCTGGAAGTCAATGAAAATGAAAACACAACCTACCGGAACCTATGGGACACAGCTAAGGCAGTCTTGAGAGGAAAGTTTATAGCCATGAGTGCATATATTAAGAAGATTGAAAGATCCCAAATCAATGACCTAATGATACATCTCAAACTCCTAGAAAAACAAGAACAAGCAAATCCCAAAACAAATAGAAGGAGAGAAATAATAAAAATAAGAGCTGAAATCAACGAAATAGAAACCAAAAAAACCATACAAAGAATTAATGAAACAAAAAGTTGGTTCTTTGAAAAAATAAACAAGATCGATAGACCCCTGGCAAACCTGACTAAAATGAGGAGAGAAAAAACCCAAATTAGTAGAATCAGGAATGCAAAAGGGGAGATAACAACAAACACCATGGAAGTCCAGGAAATCATCAGAGACTACTTTGAGAACCTATATTCAAATAAATTTGAAAATCTAAAAGAAATGGACAGATTTCTAGATACATATGATCATCCAAAACTGAACCAAGAGGAAATTAATCACCTGAATAGACCTATAACACAAAATGAAATTGAAGCAGCAATCAAGAGTCTCCCCAAAAAGAAAAGTCCAGGACCTGATGGATTCTCTGCTGAATTCTATCAGACCTTTAAAGAAGAACTGATACCAACCCTCCTTAAACTGTTCCATGAAATAGAAAGGGAAGGAAAACTGCCAAACACATTTTATGAAGCCAGTATTATACTTATCCCAAAACCAGGCAAAGACACCTCCAAAAAGGAGAACTATAGGCCAATCTCCTTAATGAACATTGATGCAAAAATCCTCAACAAAATAATGGCAAATCGAATTCAGCAACACATCAAAAAGATTATTCACCACGACCAGGTAGGCTTCATCCCAGGGATGCAGGGGTGGTTCAACATACGAAAATCAATAAACGTAATAAACCACATTAACAGAAGCAAAGACAAAAACCACTTGATCATCTCAATAGATGCAGAAAAAGCCTTTGATAAGATCCAACATCATTTCATGATAAAAGCTCTAAGAAAACTAGGAATAGAAGGAAAGTTCCTCAACATTATAAAAGCTATATATGACAAACCTACAGTCAGCATTATACTTAACGGAGAAAAATTAAAACCATTCCCTCTAAAATCAGGAACCAGACAAGGATGCCCACTATCTCCACTCCTATTCAACATAGTACTGGAATTCCTAGCCAGAGCAATTAGGCAAGAAGAAGGAATAAAAGGAATACAAACAGGTAAAGAAACTGTCAAAATATCCCTATTTGCAGACGACATGATCCTATACCTTAAAGACCCAAAAAACTCTACTCAGAAGCTTCTAGACATCATCAATAGCTATAGCAAAGTAGCAGGATATAAAATCAACATAGAAAAATCATTAGCATTTCTATACACTAACAATGAGCAAACGGAAAAAGAATGTATGAAAACAATTCCATTTACAATAGCCTCAAAAAAAATCAAATACCTAGGTGTAAACCTAACAAAAGATGTGAAAGACCTCTACAAGGAAAACTATACACTTCTGAAGAAAGAGATTGAGGAAGACTATAGAAAGTGGAGAGATCTCCCATGCTAATGGATTGGTAGAATCAACATAGTAAAAATGTCGATACTCCCCAAAGTAATCTACATGTTTAATGTAATCCCCATCAAAATTCCAATGACATTCATCAAAGAGATTGAAAAATCTACTGTTAAATTTATATGGAAAAACAAGAGGCCACGAATAGCCAAGGCAATACTCAGTCAAAAGAACAATGCAGGAGGTATTACAATACCTGACTTCAAACTATATTACAAAGCAATAACAATAAAAACAGCATGGTACTGGCACAAAAACAGAGATGAAGACCAGTGGAACAGAATAGAGGATCCAGATATGAAGCCACACAACTATGAGCAACTTATCTTTGACAAAGGAGCTAAAAATATACGATGGAGAAATAGCAGCCTCTTCAACAAAAACTGCTGGGAAAACTGGTTAGCAGTCTGCAAAAAACTGAAACTAGATCCATGTATATCACCCTATACCAAGATTAACTCAAAATGGATCAAGGATCTTAATATCAGACCCCAAACTCTTAAGTTGATACAAGAAAGAGTAGGAAATACTCTGGAGTTAGTAGGTATAGGTAAGAACTTTCTCAATGAAACCCCAGCAGCACAGCAACTAAGAGATAGCATAGATAAATGGGACCTCATAAAACTAAAAAGCTTCTGTTCATCAAAAGAAATGGTCTCTAAACTGAAGAGAACACCCACAGAGTGGGAGAAAATATTTGCCAATTATACATCAGACAAAGGACTGATAACCAGAATATACAGGGAACTTAAAAAACTAAATCCTCCCAAAACTAATGAACCAATAAAGAAATGGGCAAGTGAACTAAACAGAACTTTCTCAAAAGAAGAAATTCAAATGGCCAGAAAACACATGAAAAAATGCTCACCATCTCTAGCAATAAAGGAAATGCAAATTAAAACCACACTAAGATTCCACCTCACCCCTGTTAGAATAGCCATCATCAGCAACACCACCAACAACAGGTGTTGGCGAGGATGCGGGGAAAAAGGAACCCTCTTACAATGTTGGTGGGAATGTAGACTAGTACAACCACTCTGGAAAAAAATTTGGAGGCTACTTAAAAAGCTGGACATCGATCTACCATTTGATCCAGCAATACCACTCTTGGGGATATACCCAAAAGACTGTTACTCCAGAGGCACCTGCACATCCATGTTTATTGCGGCACTATTCACAATAGCCAAGTTATGGAAACAGCCAAGATGCCCCACCACTGACGAATGGATTAAGAAAATGTGGTATCTATATACAATGGAATTTTATGCAGCCATGAAGAAGAACGAAATGTTATCATT
Source organism: Castor canadensis (assembly GCF_047511655.1). Lineage (NCBI taxonomy): Eukaryota > Metazoa > Chordata > Mammalia > Rodentia > Castoridae > Castor > Castor canadensis. Next base: position 119,539,727 of record NC_133389.1, read on the forward strand.
CGCTGGTAAATGGATGGAATTGGAGAACATCATTCTGAGTGAGGTTAGCCTGGCTCAAAAAACCAAAAATCGTATGTTCTCCCTCATATGTGGACATTAGATCAAGGGCAAACACAACAAGGGGATTGGACTACGAGCACATGATAAAAGCGAGAGCACACAAGGGAGGGGTGAGGATAGGTAAGACACCTAAAAAATTAGCTAGCATTTGTTGCCCTTAAGGCAGAGAAACTAAAGCAGATACCTTAAAGCAACTGAGGCCAATAGGAAAAGGGGACCAGGTACTAGAGAAAAGGTTAGACCAAAAAGAATTAACCTAGAAAGTAACACCCACGCACAGGAAATCAATGTGAGTCAATGCCCTGTATAGCTATCTTTATCTCAACCAGCAAAACCCCTTGTTCCTTCCTATTATTGCTTATACTCTCTCTACAACAAAATTAGAGATAAGGGCAAAATAGTTTCTGCTGGGTATTGAGGGGGGGAGCGGGAGGGGGTGGAGTGGATGGTAAGGGAGGGGGTGGGGGCAGGGGGGAGAAATAAACCAAGCCTTGTAAGCACATATGAATAATAAAAGAAAAATGAAAAAAAAAAAAAGATAAAGAGAACTTAATGGTACTAATTAAAAAAAAAAAAAAAAAGAAATACAAAATATTATATTCCACTCCCCAAATCTACATTATAACAAATCCATAGGAGATTGTTATATCTATTAGTTATTGAAAAGCATTGTTCTAACTTCTTAAAATAACACTTTCATTCATTTCTCATTTACAAACTGCTGTAAGAGGAGCTGATTCTCTAGCTCTAATATTTTAGTGATTTGTAATTCTAAATTTCTGCCAATGGGTAATAAAGAAATTTCGGGAAAGGAAAACAAATCCTCATCTTACCACTACTTCCTAAAGAAGAAGGGTGGACAGTGTAGATAGGAAGAAAAAAATCCTGGAAAGGATATGGAAAAATTAAAGCAATAGAAGGTAGACATTTGCAGAAAGGGTGAGTGGTTTGTTGTTTGGCCAGTGAAAATACAGCATATTTTTATCTTTTTTTTAGCTTCACACTTGAAAAAAAAGTCTGTTGAATTTGTTAGAATCCAAATTATTCTACTCAGATTCAGAGTTTTGTAAATAATATTAATTAAACTACTAAATAACTATTGGTAAAAATTATGTGAGTTCAGAAAAATACTTTAAGGTTTCTAATCTTTAAAGAGTGGGTGGAATGACTACTGATTTACTATAATTGTTTTATTTTACCTCATTTGTATATGATGTGATTTAGAAACTTAAAAGAACCTTTTTTAAAAAGTGTTTTTCTCTAAACCTAATGAAGTGTTTACTTGTGGTTCTAACCTACTACACTTAGAAAAAAGAAGAACTTCAATAAGAGTCAAGTACAGGTGATCTAAGAAGCCTCCGATGTAGGTTTTTCACAGTTGAAGCAGGGTTTTTTTTCTTTTTTTAATGGTTTTAGCTGTTGCTTTATATTTAATCTCACCAAATTTGAGGCAATGCAAATTGATATTCAAATGGATGACATTCCCAGACAAAAATTGGTTTAACCATAATGCATTTACATACTCTATACAATTTTGGCAAATGTGAAATGAAATCACTGCATAATCACTAAAAGTATATTGAACATGTGCTTGTATCAAGAACACAGTCTTCAGTTATCACTGAATAAAATAGATGGAGTGGTTTAAACAGAATTTTATTTTTCATAGTTATGGGGCCTGGGAAATCCAGTATAAGGTACAAACGGATCTAGTGTCTGGTCTCTACTGAAATTCAACCAAATTTTAATATTCACTGATCCCCTCAGGTTTCCATACACACAAACTAATCAGGTGTTAATTGTCTTTAAGCAAAGGCTCAGAAGCCACTGGAACCCCTCTGAAGATTTTTAATCAAGGTAGAAAACTTGGTTCCCATGGTTTTCAGTGTGGACACTTTCTGCAACAAAAATTATATAATGATAGAAACATACATTTTCAAAATGCTCTTTCAGCAGCCTGAGTTTCTTTCAAAAAAGTTATTTTTTATTGATCTTTTCTAAGTAGATTATTTTTCTTAGTTAAGATAGGAAAGAGCTTGTACTAGGAGTAGGAAATGTGTCATCTCTGCCATTTTCTGGTCGCTCACTTGTGAGCATGTTATTTGTAGTATCTTCAAACAATGACAGTTTTTCTTAAGCCACTAGTCCATTTTCTGAAGTTGTCTGTCAGTGAAAACTAGGGGAAAAAATTCCCTAAGTTCACCAAAAGTCAGCATAATGAACACAGTGTTGTAATAGCAGTGGCAGGACAGAGTTGGTATTAACTCCTCTTCCAAGTTGAAGATTCAGCCCTTCCTCCCATAGCAGGTGGCTCATGAGTGCTCCAGACTGTGATGACAATCACACTGAGTAAAGCTTAATGCCTTTCTAACTTTTCAGAAGAAAAATAATTAAAAAGAGCTCTAGTGTTTTCTTCTTCCATCTTCAAAAGATGACCTAAACATCTCATTTTGAAATTAGATGTTTGTGACCATCTTCACCAAGTCCTGGTGGTTCTTCATAAAATTTCAGATTTCTGGTCCCACCAGACCCACTGAATCTGAGGTGCTGAGGCAACGACCACAGTCTTAAAGTAAGCTTCACAGGTGGCTACTGTACACCTAAAGTGACAAAATGCTCCTAATCAGTTCCCAAAATAGAAGAACAGGCCTGATTTGATATCAGTTTAAGTTGTCTGTCAAAAATATCCAGAGACTGGGTTCCATCCAAAACCTAGTAAAACCAAACTAGGGTTAGGACCTGGGTTTTTGTATTTTCAAAGTGATTTCTCGAGCAGGGACAGGTATGGAAACCACTGCAGTCCATATTGTTGAAGTGAGCTTTGCAGTAAGAACTGAGTTTTTTCTTTTTTTCATTAACATATAATAGTTGTACAAGGGGGCGGATACATTGTGACATTTACATGTGTACTTACAATTTATCTTAATTAGTTTTACCCCCTCCATCATTCTTCCTCAGCCCTCTCCCTCCTTCTTAGAACAATTTCAATAAGGTTCATTGCTCTGTTCTCATACACAAATACAAATTCACCTCCTAAACCCTGTTTGTTTACCCTTCCGCCTCTCATTGGTACCACTGACTTTTTCTTGCTCGTCTCAAGATTCTACTGTTAGAAAATTTTTAAGAATTCTTTGAGGCTTATGATTTAGATCTGAGTTTCTTAAAATGGGAGTCCTGGGTAAGGAGCAAGAGAGTCACCTGAGAATTTCAGAAATAAAGATTTTCAGACCCCAATCAGAAACTGGGGTGGAGACTAGCAATCTATGTTTTAACAAGACCTACCAGTAATTCTGATGCAAGCTTAAGTTTTGAGACCATTGCTTTGGGTCAAATAATGAAAAACACTTCACTACTCTTTTATTCTTTGATCAGGAGAGATTTGATTTTTTTTAAAGTTATATTTAAGAGCTAACTAATGCCTTAAAAGATGTATTATTGGCAGTGAATAAAACATCACATTTCCTCTCTGTTTCCCTTTTTGTGTTGTGCTGCAGATGTTGGCAAGAGTATTGCCGCTATAAACATAAGCCGTGGGAGACTCTGAGAACTGAGGAAATATTTAAGGTTAAATTCTCTCAAATACATCCTCTCCAAGACCTTGTGCCAGTTTTTGGTTTCCAGGCAGATGTTTTCCATTATGCTGCTTCTGGGTCATGACAGAAACTCCCCGGATTGCAGTTGTCATGACAACCACTTTTTTTTGGGGGGGGGGGGTCTGGAGAGAACAGTGTATAGCTCAAAGGTGCATCTTTTCTCCTAGTAATGGAGATGTTGATCTACCAAAGGAATTGATTAGGCTGACAACTATACATTTCATAGATCAGCAGTAATTTGAAAGATTACAATATTCATAATATATGCTTTATCCATTAGATAGAATCCTGGGTCCACTTAAGTTTTCCAAACAAATAAAGATCCTGTAGTAAGCATACTGGCCTTTAAAATGATAAAAAGTAATATTTTTTCATGTAGAAGGAAAGATTGTAGGAAAAATAGTCATAAATTTTAGTGATTCATGCTTACTCTTTTACATTCATTTTGATGCTATTTTCCCTTTGGTCACTTACTACAAAAATGAAAGCAAGTATTAATTTGCAAGGCAAATTTAAAAATTTTAAATTTTAAATTTAGTAACATTGTAGAATTGAAAACTGTATATGTAACATCTAATTGTTTGTAATTTCATTTGGGAACTTGTTATCTAGGGTATCATTAGATTTTATAAACACAAAAAAAGTGCCATGGCAAAGCATTTTCAGAATTAAGATCCTTTGAAAAATGAACCAGTTATCATTTTTTAATTAAATCAGGAGAACATTTTTTTTCTCTACCAGTATATGTTTGGATACAGTAATTTTTCTTTCAAGTATTATCCATAACATACTGAAAACATGTTCTGGTTAACTTATAACCCATGTGAGATTGAAAATCTTTCAGAAATATTTTAAATTATGATAATTATTTACAGTATTAGATCCCATGAATTCTGAACGGAAGTACAATGTTTATCCAGTAAGCTATAAAATCTAACTGCATTTCTTTTACTACAACAATGATTAGAGGGGGCTCTGTTTTCTGTTTGTTTTCATGATGCTTTTGTATTTTTTGTCTTGGAATAATTTTGATTAAGTATAATCAATCATGTACATGCACCACACTGGTAGAAAATTTTTCCCCTTTAGTTAATTTTTATTAGTATATATTTGTTGTACACGGGGGGTTCATTGTGCTATTTACATATGTGCCTACAATATGAGTTAGATTCACAGCCCCCATTATTCTCCTTCATCCCCCCCCTGCCCTTTCTTTCTAGAATAATTTCAACAGGTTTCATTGTTCTATGTTCATACATGGATACAGAGTACATTGACCTTATTCACCCTCCTTCACCCTCTTTATTTACCCCTCCTCTTTCCTCTGGTACCACCCCTAGACATGACATGTTTTATCTTTCTGACCTTCATACTTTTTTTAAATTGCATTATCAAAATTATAGCTGAAAGTTTTTTAATGTTTTCTTTCTTTTTTGCTGTGTTGGAAAATATAAAATTCTTTACTTTCTTTTATTGGTAAGCTGCGCAGAATTACAGACCTTAATATTATTTTATTTGGTACTTTTCTTCACCAGATGTATCTCTTTACTTTGTGTTAGTGGTAAGGGTACCTCCACTATTTCCCCATTATAGATCATCTGCTTTCTGAAGTTCAGGATCATTTACTTTGTTTATCTTTGTGTCCCTTGTAGTAATTATTATACACATAAATGCTCTATAAATGCTTGTGATAATCAGTTGAAACAAAGTATTCCATTCCTCTGTAAATCCAGTGTTGTAATGTATAAGCCTGACGCTCAAGCCTTGTTTGTAGGCTTAAGGGAGATATATAATATCCTCAGAATTTGGATGGGATGGCTATTAATCTAGTACCATTTTATGCATTTATAGATTTTTCAAATATTCTAAAATTAACATGGGTGATTTTATAATCTGAAGGGAAACAAATCTATGTTATAAAAACAATAATTAAATCAAAATTCAATAGCTACTAATGTGCCTTGACATTCTTATCACCTGGTAAATACAAGTGGTGTTTGTATGCTGTTCCTACTCTCTACTCCTTTTGAAATTATGAATCAAATGTTGATAAGACTAAGGTTTCTTGTCCAAGAGAAAATTTTACATCCAAACTCAGAGAAAGAGGCCAGAATCTCCCTTTTGTTTCATCCAGTTCTATCCCTTTTCATCCTCCTCCTATTGTCTATTTGTTCTTGTAGGAAAAGGAAACTCATAGGATTTCAGAACTAGAAGGGACTTAAAAGGTTATTAGATAACAGATTACATTCTCTAGTGCTACTATGGTCAGGCAGCTCTGAGAGTGAAGTGGGCTTGATGCAGCCTGTGGTGCCTTAGAAATACAACTCCTGTTCAAGGAGGGCAGTGAAGACTCAGCTCCAGCTAACTATTGGCAAAGAACAGTATAGGTTAGCTCTGCCACTGCTTCCAGAGAATCTAGAAATAGATTTTTAAGTAAACAGCCCAGTTTTTAAATCTATAGAGAGGAGCTTGTCAAAAAAAACACAGGTTGAAACTAGCCCACAAGCTGGCAGTTTTCAAAAATATAGTTACACCAAATCCTTGTTTCACAGATGAGGAAACTAAAAAGTCCAAATTGACAAAAAGTTTTCCCATGTCCATCCTAGAGCTTAGATTAACAACCCAGAGATGTTGATAAGTAGATGTTTCTATTTTTTCAACAAGGCAGAAGGAAAGTTTGAAAGCATGTCTTCTATGAGGATGGAGCTGCATTACACTTTTTATCATAGAATGAAGAACATATTTGTGGATCAAGAAAGTTTTGTTTATTTGGTGATGTGTTCTGATACCTGAGAGAAAAATAGAATAGTGATGTATAATTTGCGCTCAATGCATTTGTTTTTATAACTCCATGTTCTTTTCTGCTCATTGACCTGGTCACATTAGGCCACCTGACAAAATGTGTAAGAGCTCTCTAGGAATGGGACCATAATTTCTACACAGCATGGACTTGTAACCTTTTGATTAGGCCTTTGAAACCTGTCTTACAGTTAAATTTTCATGAGAAAATACTAGTTTTCTCTAGATGAGTTGCTTATTTGTAATATAAGAAATTATAGTGCCATGAAAGTCTGATGATGATTACAGGACTAACCATATACCCTATACATCTGTATGTGATATCTTGTGAACTAGCTGACTTTCAAAACCATGCAGAAAACCAAGGACAGGCCAGAGAAGAAGAGAGAGAATCTACTAGTATGTTTATGGACCAAGCCCTTGAAATAAAAATAAAAAAATAATAGTTCTATGTCACAAGCAGTGATTCCTCCTTGACTAGACTTGACTCTAGAGAGTTACAGGCCTTAGTATACACTTCTTTACATTCACCAACCTTCTGCCTCCATGGCAAAGTCAATATTCTTTCTAGAAAGTGCAATCTCATGGACTCAGAATCCTCATCTTCTACTTCCTTCTCATTATTCACTCTAATAATTACTTGTTTAACCCTTAACAAAGTAAGATTCTTACTATTCTTATATGCAGAATAACTTGTCATGTACTTGCTCCTCTAAGAAAGATTAACCTCGGGATTCCATGGTAATTTTCTGTCTTAAAATTTACTGATTTGTCATTCACTTATCACTCTAAGGAAGAGAGAGAATATGGATGTATAGATTTATTTACACTTAAGCTATGAGCAATTTCAAGACTTACATGTAATCATTTTAGTACTTTTACATAGAAGTTTATACAGTAAAAGTAGCTAATCTTTATAGGTGCTTTATAGGTGTGGGTTAATACATGCCACAAAAGAATTCATCTAGTGAGCACAAAACTTTAAATCAGTATTTCCCAAACTATGTTCTGCAGAAATGGGTTTCTATGGTTCATTAACAGTTGCCAGGAAACATTCATGTGCATGTGTAAACACACAACACTCACACAGAGAGGATTTACTGGTTTGGGAAATGCTATCCTAAACAAAAGTAAGCTAAAACTGCAAATAGTTGTGCCAATTAACACTAGGAAGACATATGTTAAATGATCACTCAATTTTGGAGGATCATGTAATAAGACTGATGTTTTTTAAAAAAGAACTTCAGAAACCCAGCACAGTAACTCACGCCTGCAATCCCAACTGTTTTGGTATAGGAGTACCAACCATAGTCCAAGGCCAACCTAGGCAAAAGTGCAAGACCCTATCTGAGAAACAGTCAAAAGAGAAAGGCCTGGATGCATGACTGAGTGGTAGAGCACTTGACTAATAAATGTGAAGTCCTGGGTTCAATCTCTAATACCACCAAAAATAAAAAATAATTTAAAAAACTTCAGAAAATGTGTTCATCATGAGCACTGGAAAATCAGGGCTTTTGAATCACAGATTGATTTTGAATTCCATCTCACTCTGTTACTGAACTGTTCAGCCATGGGCAAGCTACTTGATTTCTTGAATAGAAATTGGTTAAATTATTATTGCTCTGGGATTAAAAGAGATGAATTATGTAAAGACCTCAGAACACAGAGATCCTCTGTATATCAACAAATCTGAATTCCCTTTCCCCCTCACTTTACAATTTCTTCTGATGGCCCTTCATACATATGAACATATATTTTTGTGATTCTAATTATATCTCTCATGTGGATCTTGTCTTACTTCATTTAATTATTTACTTTAAATGTGAATCTGTACTGACCTAGTCTGTACACGTTAATAGGCCAGTTAGTATCCTTGGTTTCAAACACTAATTCCATTAAACAAATGCTTATTGTTGGACATTTGAGTTTTCAGATTTTTCCTTTTGTAAATAGCTTTATATGAACAGCTTGGAACAAATTACTTGTTTACTTTTTTAGATTATTTTCAAGGAATCTATCCCCCAAAGTGAAATTACTAGGTCAAAGAAAAAAAGAGCATTATATAGCTTTTTGTCACAAGTAGCACCATGGAAAATTTGAACCAACTTATAATGTCATTTAAAATATATAACCTTTTTACCCTAGCATGTCACAAATGGATTTTTATTGCTGTTGCTACGTTAATGGGAAGGCACTGATACATTAACTTTGCTTTAAGGCAATTTCATTTAAGTTTCAGAAGACTGTAGATTTTTGAGTATGCACATGTGTTTTCTTTATTTTTTGTATACAAGCTATTTATTTTACACCTTTGGTCTTTATTCACCAGAATCTGGCTTTTCACTTCACAGAATCTCCAGCCAACTACATATTTTAGGGCAAATATTATGATAGCACAATAACTGCTTCTTTGGGATGACTAGGAAGCTGTGTTATGTCATACGCACACTTTTCCCTTTTTCTACTTACTCTCCATCACCCAACCCTCTGAAGTTGATAAAGCTTAGTGAATCTTACAACAAAATATCCAGTGCTTAAATTTCTGATTAGTTGGTCAAGAGTATTTGTGATGTTAAAGTTTTTCTTAAAAACAAGATGAGCCATCATCTAAAAAACACAAAAACAATTATATCCATGGGCAAGCCATTAAGTGGAATGCTAATAATCTCTAACTAGTATATAGAGCAGTTGACGAGGTCATTGCAGGGGACTACTAGCTCTTCTAATGATATTGTTCCCCTATTGCCAAGGCCACTTGGAAATAATCTACTCTTGTCTTCAGGAGGAATCCTAGCTTGAGACAACGGGCAACATCTCAGTGATCTGTGATTCAGCAATAAGTTTCTGGTCCTGCTAGTCTAGTCTTTGTCTGGCTTTAGTCCTGATAACTAGTTTTTCTGTCTGTAATTCAAGGATGAAGGATGTATGCACATATGAATAATAAAAGAAAAATGAAAAAAAAAAAAGGATGAAGGAGGTACTGACTTGATTTGGCCTTCATTAGCAACCCACAAGAATGGTTATCTGTTTCCCAAAACTGAAAATTTTGATTGTGGACACTGACTTCCTGCTTGTTCTTAGCCTTAGTGACTATACAATCAGTTTTCCAATTGCTACTAAGATGAAAATCTAGGTTATCATAAACCAAAGACTGCTCTGCCACTATTTTCCAATGAAATGTGTCTGTTATTTTCATGGCAAACAGAAAAACTCTCTTTGGCCAACATACACAAAATAAGGTTTCACTTATATGTAAATAAATAATTCAAATACTGCCTTCTCAATGCTGGGAAAACAACCATGCTGTATACAAGAGGTTGAAGTCTGTGTTCTGATAAAAAAGAGGCAGGAGAGGGAACCATGAAAAAGATAACTAGCAATTGTCTGCAGAAAAAGCTCACTAGATGTCACCCCACACTTGAGTCAGGATTAATGTTTTTCTGACAGAACACATTAGCAAGAAAGATGTGCTCAGTTAGATGATAAAGAATTCTTATTTCTCTCCAAGTCTAAATTAGTGGAGTATCTGGTTGTAGAAAATGATTCCAAGTTATGAAGCTAACTTTTGACTTTTAGCAAAAGCATTTAACATCCATGAAGTCTTGACATTTGAGCACTAACATATTATGTTAAACTTTTACATGCATATTATAAATATATATTATAAAACTTAAAAATGAAAATAAACAAATGAATTGACTACATTATCGTACCTCTAGGAATAAAATTACAAACATTTTGTTCTATTCTTCTAGGACTCTAGAACTTTTTTTTACACACACATACACTAAAAGCTTGTTCAATAAAAGAAATGGTCATCAGATTGAAGAGGCTGTCCACAGAATGGGAGAAAATCTTTACCAGCTATACATATAACAATGGGTTAATAACTAGCTTATACAGGATCTCAAAAAACTAAACTCCCAAAAAATCAATGACCCAGTGAAGAAATGGACAAATAAACTGAACAGAGTTCTTTCAATGGAAATGGACCAAAAAACATGAAGAAATGCTCAACATTCCTGGCTATAATGGAAATGCAAATAAAAACCACTTTAAGATTTCACTTCATTTCTATTAGAATGGTTACCATCAAGAATACAAACAACAACAAATGTTCACGAATATCTGGGGGAAAAGTAACCTTAATATCCTGCTTTGGGAATGTAAATTAGTACAACCACTATGGTAACAGTATGGAGACTCCACAAAACACTAAAAATCGAACTGCCATATGATCCAACAATTCCACTCCTAGGGATATACCCAAAGGGATGTATGTCAGATTACAATAAAGGCATCTGCACACCCTTGTTTATTGCAGCATTATTCACAATAGCTAAGCTATGGCAACAACCAAGATACCCCACTACTGATGAATGGATTTTAAAAATGTGGTATTTATACACAATGGAATACAAAGAAGAATGAGATTTTGTCATTTGCAGGTAAATGGATGAAACTGGAAAACATCATCTTAAGTGAAGTTAGCCAGGTTCAGAAGGCCAAAAAACAAATGTAGCAATATTATGAAAAACAGGTCACACTAAAGAGCGGTCTCATAGGAGAGGGGCAGAGTAAAAGAAGGAAGTTAAAAAGGTGAATACGGTTGATTTACTCTCTATACAAGAGTGAATATAGAATTTTTAAACCAGTTGAAACCACCATAAGAAAGGGACTAGGGTAGAAAGAAGAAAAATAGAGAAGATGAATCAATTCGGGCTACAATACATATAAACATTTAAGTGTAGCTATCTTAAGCAAAAAATGCCATTTTTTTTTCTTTTACAAAATTGGAGAAAAGGAGGATGGAACAAGTGCTTCCTGGGGGATTGGTATCAGTGGGAAGGGGGAGAAGGTAGGGAAAGGGTCTAGAAGGTGCGTACAGTGCAAATACTGTGTATACCTGTATGTAAATGGAAAAATAATAACTATTGAAACTATTCCAGGAATGGGGAGAGGGAGAATAAAAGGAAATGAAGGAAGGGGGGTTGAATTCAACTATAATATATTGTAAGAACTTTTGTAAATGTCATAATGTATCCCTAGTACAACAGTAAAAAACATAAGTTCAGAAAGTATGGATTATTCCCATGTCAGTAAGTAAATTTTTATACAATACCATTTATATGGTATAGTAGTGGTCTACTGTTTGTTAACCAATCCTATACAGTCAAACATTGATATTATATTCTTGAGATTCTAATATGATCAAAAAGATATGAGCTTCAATACAACTTTTATGTGTTTTATATTATTGGGTATGATATCATAAAATCTTTCCTAAACCACTTTAACATTTTCCTTTGAAGCAATTTTATGGATTATTTTAAAAATATGAGACTAAGCCAAGTACTTGATATAAAGGTCTATTTATGCTAAGATTTCAATATAATAACCCTCCTCACCTACCCATGTTTATTGAACAAGTTCTCAACTTTTTACAAGCTGAAATAACTTATAGGAATAAAATACCTGGTCTTTGTCCAAAATTTAAATTGACAAGGAACAATGTTATATTTAATTATGTCTTAGAGTATCTTTTTATTTACTGTTTATTTGTTTATCCATTTATTTATTTATTTAGTGCCAGGGATTAAATCCCAGTATGCTATGTATGCTAAACCTGTACTACCACTGAACTGTATCTCCAGCCCTGGGAATTGGAGAACACCTTTTTATATATCTGGCACAGTGCTAAAAGATGAAGAGCAATGATGAATATGAGTTCCTGCCTTCAAGGAGCTCCTAAGTAACATACCAAAGTAACACAGTAGGCTGTTTCCTTAGACTTTGATGAAAGAATGATGGGAAGTTCCAAGGACTTTCTGTTTTACATGCAGTTCTATTTGTCAATCTTTTCTCTTAATTGCTATTAGAGTTATATTCTATTTTCTAGTGTTTTCTCTATTCTTTCCTATGTTAGTGTCACAGTTTTAGGTCTTACATTAAGATATTTGATCCACTTTGAATTGATACTAGTACAATGTGACAGACTGGAATCTATTTTCAGTCTTCTACAGGTGGATATCCAGTTTTCCCAACACCATTTGTTGAGGAGGTTATCTTTTCTTCAACTCATGTTTTGAGCTCCTTTATTAAAACTCAAAAGTAGGTACCTGTGAGGGTTTATGTCTGGGTCTTCTATTCTGTTCTCCAAGTCTATTTTGGTGTGAATACCATGCTGTTAATGGCTCTGTAGTATAGTTTGAAGTTAGGTATTGTGACACCCTAAGAATTCTCTTTTTGCTCAGGATTGCTTTGGCTATTTTAGGTATTTTTTTATTCCATATGAACTTTAGGGTTGATTTTTCCATCTCTGTGTAGAATATCATTAGAATTGTGATGGGGGTTCATTGAATATATAGATTACTTTGTTAGTACAGCAATTTTCACAATACTGAGTCTGTCCATCTATATGCATGAGATTTCCTTCCATCTTCTAATGTCTTCTTTGATTGTCTTCTTCAGTGATTTATTGTTTTTGTTGTACAGGTCTTTCACTACTTTCACTAAATTTATTCCTAGGTATTTTAATTTTTTGATGCTATTGTAAATGGTATTGTTTTCCTGATTTCTTTCTCAGACTGATCATTGTTGGTATATAGAAATGCTACTGATTTTTGTATATTGATTTTGTGTCCTGCTACATGGCTGAATGTGTTTATGAGAGCTAAGAGTTTTTGGTTGTAAAAATCATATCTTCTCCCTCATATGCAGACTTTAGATTTAAGGCAAATACAGCAAGGTTGTTGGACTTGGGTCACACAGTAAGGGGAGAGCACATATGGGAGGCATGGGGATAGTTAGGAAACCCAAAACATGAAAGTGTTTGATGTCTCCACAACAGAGGAACTAATACAGTAACCTTAAAGTGACAGAGGTTAATTTGGGAAGGTAATCAGGAACTAGTGAAAAGGTCAGATAGAGATGAATCAACTTGGGTTGCAATACACTTGTGCATAGAAGCAATGCTAGGAATCTTTCTGTATAGCTATCCTTATCTCTTCTAGCAATAACACTTTGTCTTTCTTATTATTGTTTATGTCTTCTCTTCAACAAAATTGAAGAAAAGGGCAGAACAAGTTCTGCCTGGAAGCAGGGGTAGGGGGGATGAGAAGAAGGGGGCAGGGGATGGGGGGAGGAATGGCCCAAACAATGTACGCACATGTAAACAAATGAATAAAAAAATAAGTTTTGGTTGCATTTTTAGGGTCTTTTAGGTATAAGATCATATCATCTGCAAATAGTGATAATTTGACTTCTCCCTTATTTGAATTCCCTCATTTCTTTCTCTTGTCTCATTGCTCTGGCTAAGAATTCCAATATTATATTGAGTAAGATTGGGGAATGTGAACACCCTTGTCTTGTCACTGATTTTAGAGGAAATGGTTTTAGTGTTACCCATTCAGTATGACATTGGCTACAGGTTTGTCATATATATCCTTTATAATATTGAGGTATGTTCCTTTGATTCCTAGTTTCTTCAGAGCCTTCATCATGAAAAGATACTGAATTTTGTCAGTCTTTCTTTTCATCTATTGTGATGGTGATGTAGTTTTAGTCCTTGATTCTGTTTATATGTGTTAACATTTTTTTGACTTGTGTATGCTGTTCCAGTTTTGCATCCCTGGAATGCAACCTTGATCATGATGTATGATCTTTTAAATGTGTTGTTTGATTTAGTTTGCAAGTATTTTATTGAAGATTTTTGTATGTTCATCAGGGATATTTGCTTATAACTCTTTTTGGTGTGTCTGTACCTGGTTTTGGTATTAAGATAATGCTGGCTTTGAAGAATCAATTTGGTAGTATTCCTTTATTTCTATTTCTTGGAATAGTTTAAGAATCATTGGGGTTAGTTCTTCTTTAAAGGTCTGGTATTGAATTTAACATTGAATCCATCTGGACCAGGGCTTTTCTTTGTTGGGAGGTTCTTTATAATCATCTCAATCTCATTGTTCCTTATAGATCTGTTTAAGTTGTTTATGTCTCTTGGTTCAGTTTTGTTGGGTCATATGTGTCAAGAAATTTCAGTATTTCTTATTGATTTTCCTGTTTTCTGGAGTATAGGTTTTCATAATATTCCTGTATGATCTGAATTTCATTGGTGTCTGTTGCAAAATCCCCCTTGTCATCTCTGATGTTATTAATGTGGGTCTTCTTTCTTCTTTTTGTTAATTTTGTTAAAGGTTTGTCAATCTTGCTTCTTTTTTCAAAGATACAACATTTTGTTTCATTGGTTTGCAGTAGATTTGTTTTGGTCTAGATTTGTTTCATTGACTCTTGACCTAATTTTTATAATTTCTGCCCATTGACTATTTTGGGGATTGGATTGTTCTTGTTTTTCTAAGAGTTTGAGGTGCATCATTAGATTATTTATGTGAGATCTCTTTAATCTTCAGATGTGAGCATCCATGGCTTTCTTTGCTGTTACCACAGGTTCTGGTAAGTTATGTTCTAATTTTCATTTGAATCTCAGAATTTCTTTCCAAATTTCTTCAATAACACATCAATCATTCAAAAAAGTTCTTGTGGTTTTTCTTGACATTGAATGGCTTTCCTTGCCATTGATTTTTACTTTTATTCCTTTTTGGTCTGTTAGGACACAGGGGATTATTTTGATTTTTTTGTATTTGTTGAGATTTGCTTTATGACTTAGGATGTGATATATTTTGGTGAAAGTCCCATGGGCTGCTGAGAAAAATGTGCATTCTATTATGGTGGGACACAATACTCTATAAATATCTGTTAATTACATTAAACTCCTGGTATTGTTTACTTGTAGGACATCTTTATTAATTTTTTATCTGAATATTCTGCTTATTATAAAAGTGGGGTATTGAGATCTCCCACTATTACTTTATCTGGACCTACCTGTGCCTTTACGCTCAGAACTCTTTGTCTAATGAACTTGGGGACACCAATGTTCAGTGCATATGTATTAGAATTGTTACATCTTCTTGCTGGGCCATTCTCTGTATAGTAACTTTTTCTTATGTCCTTACTTAATAGAAGGGGTGAATGACTTCTCACTTGGTTCTCTTTTAAAAAGACACAATACTCACTCATAAAGCTTCAGTCTTCATGACATAATCACTTCCAAAACCTTAACAAAAGTCATTTTAGGGATTAGGATTTCAACTTATACATTTGAAAGGTGGACACATTCAGACTAGAGCATAAGGCAAGAGAGAAACTTTCCTGAAAATATTAAATGTCAGTTTCATTCTGAATATAAGCAAGTATTAAATTGATGAAAGTAGTGGTAAAGGCATTGGTGGTCCAATTAAGCAATCATAGACTGAAGGAGGACTCTGAGGCAAGAGAGAGCCTGGGAGAATTGAAGAAAATCAAAAGTGGCTGAGACACTTCTAGCAAGAAGATGACTAAAATGCAAAAGCTGAAATAATCTAGTGGCCAGCTCAAACTGGACCTTAGAGACAATGTTAAGAATGTTTGTCCTTTTCATAAGAGTTTGAGAATTCACATTGTGGTTTAAAACTTTGATCTACACCAAAATCCCTGGAAAATTTGCAAACCTACAAATACAAAGACATATTTGAAATTTCTTCAAATTTGTAAAGAATATTTTATTTTAAATCTTGAATTGTCTGGGTTTGTTGTTTGTTTATTTTTGGAAATACTGTGGTTTAAACTCAGGGCCTTGCATTGTTAGGCCAGTTCTGTATCACTTGAGCCACAACCCCAGTCCTTTTGACTATATTTCAGATAGGGTATCACTTTTTTCCTGGGCTGGCCTAGATTGTGATCCTCCTATTTATGTCTCCTGTGTAGCTAGATGATAGATGTGGACCACTACAACCAGTATATGGGTTGAGATGGGGTCCCTTGAACTTTCTGCTGGTCTGGCCTCCAACTGCAATCCTCCCATTATCTACCTAAGTAGCTAGGCGGTTCTGTGTTGGCTTTTTATTTGAAGGTATTTACTGCTTTTTAATTTTAATTACTTTTAATTTATCTCCATGATCTACTTTGTTGGTTATAGAATTTTTAGCTAGCCCCTCCTATCAAGAATATCCAATGTTTGCATCAATAATATTTTTGTCTGTATGTTCTGTAATACTCTTTAAAAGATGTAGTAGGATGGAGAGGGTGAATTCAAATATGATATATTTGATATATTGTAAGAACCTTTGTAAATGCCATAATGTATTCCCTGTACAACAATAAGAAATAAATAAAAGATGTAGTATAAATATGATAACACCTGCTTTTATTTCTATAGAAAACGTGTACATAAATACCTCCCCAAATTTTCATATGAGAGAAACTTCATTGTTATCAACATGTACTTTTTTCCCCACATTGGAATGTGAGCAGAAATAGAATATACGTTTTTCCAAAGGTCTTTTTTTCAGTGGGCCAAGGTCAAAAAATATTTAATAAGCATATATACCCACATTATATGTGTCGGGAATGAAACAGATCATTGCTACACAGTAATACTACTTCTATAATGGAGGTCACTACAAATCTTAGTGGGGACAGATTGTCAATTGTTTCTGAAAACAATGGGAAAGTCTCCAGACCAGGCTGTCTGAGGCTCTATGTCTCAGTGGATTTTGTGAATTTTGTTGATAGAAAGGAACAGAGGGAAGAAAATGTAAGAATGCATGGAAGGTGAGAGAGTATCACATAATTACAAGAGTTATTATGAGCTTAAAATTTCAGAAAACAAACCAAGGTGTGGGATGGTAAGTTTTGATAGGTCTGTACCTTTGAAGTCACTCATGTGGAAGTGCCTCTTTTGCAGAGTTTTGAGGCAGAGCAGGGGACTCATAACAACCAACAGAAGAAACAGAGTCTGAGATAAATTATAAAACTATTTCCTGAGAATGCTAAGTTATTTCACTTTTATGTGAGAAAATTACATAAAAATATTGTGATTGATATTGTTAAAAGGAAATGCACATCATTGAGACCTACTACTCAAACTTTATATTTTTATGTAAATTAGTAGTCAGGAAAAACACACAGAAAAGAAGGTGATTAATATGTATGTACAGAGATTTGGCTCCTGATAACGCCCATATGATAACATCAGGTCTACTCAGCACATTAGTGAAATTTGGCAAGATGTATGATTTGTCTTAGCAGCAACCTCCCCAGGAACTGAAGCTTGGCTGGTGCAATGCCATTTTAGGAAAGGCCAGATCTGCATAGTATTAACATTTGTGTTGGTGGGTTCCCAAATATGGGTGCAGTTTGACCCAAAATAAAGGTTATAATTTTAAAAACCTTCTTGCTTAAGAGTGTGAAACCATCTGAGGGAAGCAAAAATTGAGACATTTCTTCAGCACAATTGGATGGTGTCAAAACTAGTTGCAACGGTGCTTTGTTCAGCAGCTGCACCTGCATGGTAACGAGGTTGTTTTCTGGCTATGAATGTCTGTGTCTCACATTATAATTAAGTAGAGGATGGAACACATGTGCAACACTCCTATCTATGTGTTTCCTCTATAACTTGAGCCTGAAGCCTTAATACAGGAGTAAGCCATGATGTAACTGTTTTCATCTATGAAAAATACACTCTTTTCTATGCTAATAATGATATTTAAAAAGGAAATGTGCTTATCTAGTTGTTTACCACTCCAACATTATATCTACCTTAGAGTTTCCTTTTTAAGTCATCATTTCTGTAAGACAAGAACTGGCCTGAGACCAATTTATTTACTCTATGCCAAAAAGTTATTTCTTAAGCCCAATTATCTAGAAAACTTATGAAATATGTACATTGGCAGGCTGAAGGGAAAAAAGATGTTTTAGATCAAGCTTTCCAGGGGAACTCTCAGAATTTCCAATCCAAGTTATTTTTGTGGCTGGAGGAAGATACACAGAAAAAGTATTAATCAAGAAAAATGAGGACTGTTGTCTGTGTTACAACTTGAGACAGAGTCGCTCTATCAGGTTCCTCTTCATGGAAGTAAAGGGAGTGGTGAAAGGATGGGATTCAGAAATAGGATGTTATACAATGGTCATACACAAAGTATGGATATTTTGGTAACCTTATGGAAAGGGCTAGAAGTTAGAAGCATAGAGAGGTCTGCTTTAGCATATGTTTGGGCCAGATAAGCATGTCAAAAACAAAAAGGACCAACATACTAGTCTGCAATCCATGTCAGGTAGAGAACCAGAATTTAATAATCACCAAAAACTTAGCTTATTTATCCCCTCAGTGAGCAGATGACAAAGAGAATTGTTAACCTTCCTTACAATTCCTATTCTTTCTATAACGTGCTTTCAATTAGTGGTATTTTTGAGTGACCTAGGGCTATGTTAGATTTTGCTGAAATATTATACATGATTCATTATTCAGCAGTTTGTAAACAAATTTGTCATTTAGGTGCAAGAAAGAACCTAAGACTATTGCAAGGTAAGTAAAGAAAATTTCTTTGAGTAGGATTGTTAGCAAAAAAAAAAAGTCAGTTAAAACTAAATCACACAGAAGACCATCACAAGGTATTAGTGAATAAGTTAGCCTTTTAATACTTTTATTTACCAAGGAATAAATGCTCACCCATGCACTTTTGTGCTTCTGCTTGTAGGTAAATACACATCTCTGAAGGTCTGGAAGTGGGAGCCCTCTTGAACACTACCATCAGGGATCAAAATTGTAATGCCAAAGAGAAAAAACAAGTGTTATAAGAAAGTTATAATATTTGCTTTCGAAAGCCTGGAGAAGACAAAAAAATTAAAATATATGACATATAAAATGAAACATGATTATTTTCAAGATGCTAAAGAGAATATTATCCACAGTGAGTTAATAAGCATATATGATGTACAATGATAAAAAGTTTGAGGATAAACTTTATAAACTGCCTATAAAAATAGCATGTTTTCTCATTAGCAGATTCAGAAACTAAATTTAAATCATATGTTATAAATAGAACTAAAAGACTTCTAGCATTTAGAGAAAAAAGTGTCCAGAGACACTCCTCAATTTTATAAACGTATTTCCTAAAAATGAATACATTTCCACACATTCATTAGGTTTTTTGTTTTAATATGTGGGAAGAGTCGAATAAATTTGGGTTCAAATTTTGACTTTCTCCCTAAAATGGAAATAATACTATCAACATTTTGGAGAGATATTTTTCCATTTAAATAAAGTATTATAAATAGTGAGGTTAGATAACTTTTTGGTAGAAAGCTTGGTAGCAATAAAAGGAAATTATTGCCAGTACGAAATTCAACATGTAGTATTGGAGTTTGGGATATTGGGAAACAGGATTTCATTATTATCCTCAGCATAAAATATAGTGCAAGTGGTTTATAATAACAACTTTTTTTTTTTTTTTGCAGTACTGGGGCTTGAATTCAGGGTCTACATTTTAAGCCACTCCACCAGACTTTTTGTGTGAAGGCTTTTTTTGAGAAAGGGCCTTGTGAACTATTTACCTGGGCTAGCTTTGAACCGTGATCCTCCTAATCACTGCCTCCTAAATAGCTAGGATTATAGATGTGAGCTACTGGTGCCCAGCTAATATCAGCTTCTTCAAGGGAAAAGAGAAAAGTTACGTTGAAATAGGACATTACCAACAATATTCATTTTTACCATCATATTTTTTGTTAGTTTCAGATACAAAAATCTGTCCCATAGGTTCTCTCTTAAGATCGAAAAGCTTGAGCCACACTTTCTGTTCTACATGTGATAGAGTAGCTTATAGCAGATAATGCTTCTCCTAGAATATTTAGGAAAAAAACAAAAACAAAAACAGCCTTTTCAAAGTCTGAAGAGACTAAAAGAAGTTGAAGACCCAAAAGTTGAGGAACCAAATCCTGGAAAGAAAAGAAAACTACACATTACTTCTTTTCTTGGTTCAGCTGCTGAATCTTGGCACAGGGCAAACCACCTGGGAAGCCTGGCATGTGGTCACTGAACCACATATTGTAGTTGACAAGCACAAATTTTAAAACAATTAGAATTAATATATACCTTAAAATGAATTAAAGGATAAAGAATGTCATCATAAATTTAGAATCTACAAAAGAGAAGCAAATGAAAATTCTAACATTGAAAAACAGTGTTTGGAAACTCAATATATGGATTCAAAACAGACTAGATAGAGTTAAATAGAGAATTCGTAAGATGAAAGGTGACAGGAAAAAATATCTAGACTGAAGAGGAAAAGGAATGGAAGATATAAAGAAGTATACTATAAATACATGAAACAGAGCATAGTGGAAAGTTCTAATGCACATGCATTTAAAGTCTCAGAAGAGGAAAGAGAATGAGGAAGAGAACACTGAAAGATACAGCCACTGAGAACTTTCCAATGATGTAAGAGGTTTAAGTAACATTGCAATCATGAAAATATAAAGAGCAAAAAAACAAAAACCTACACACAAAAACAGTAAAAATGTTTAGAATAAAAAATAAAAAATCTTAAATATAGCCAGAACACACACACACACACACACACACACACACACACACACACACACACAAATGTCAAACAGAAGAGCAACAATAAAACTGACAGCTACTCAGAGAAAACAATGGAAAAATATTGAAAAATTAAGAACTAACTCTCAATTCAACACTGGTTGATCTGCTCCTGTAAGAAACATCAAAGTATGTTTTTTTTAGGTATCAGAAAAATGATTCCATGCAATAATATTTTTAAAAACTCTACAAACAATAAAAATGTGAATGACTTTAAGTGGTTATATACAGTTTAAAATAGTAATGTCCTGTGAGATTTAAATGAATGTGCAGTTTAAATGCATGACAATGGTAACACAAAGTCAGAGAGTGGTAAATAGATCTAGCATTTGGAGAAAAGGGATAAAGGAATTAATTTGTATTAGACTTTAATAAATGTAATATGTAGAGTAACCACTATTAAGTGATAAAAGAATGCATAAATAGCAAACTAATAGGAGAAAGTAGAATAATAGAAATGCTTGGATAATTCAAAATAATGCAAGAAAGAAAGAAAAAGGAACAAAAAAGTGAGTCACATACACCACCAGCCTCAGATGCAGTATCCTAGATTTTCCATGCAAGGCTCCAGAGTCATTTGTAACATCTTTCTTCTCATACAGAGCTATTTTCCCAAGACCCAGTGTATCACGAGCTGTGTTGCAGAGCCACAGCACATCTTGAGTTGCTCCTTTACTTCTATTCTTGCATTTTCATATCCTCAGAAAAATACTCTTCCATCCCCAAATCCAAACCCAAGATCCACTCCCTCTCCATTTCTTTTACTTAAGGAGAGTTATACTCCCCAAGGTAAACAAAACAAAACAAACTCCAGCTTATTTAAAAGAAAGTTGATTTTGATTTTTAGATTTTGCTGAGCTTATCTTATTTTTAATTAGCTTCTTCTGCTTCCTACCTTTGAGCATCCATTTGATTTCCATCACAGAAATCAAAGTTATCCTCCATCCCATACTATTTAAAATTCTAGCACATATCTCACCTCTCTTGGGAAAAATATCTACAATTTATTAGACCTCTACTTTCAAAATTATAGAATTTCATGTCTCACTATATCACTGACAAAAAATTTCAAATGCTTGACAACATACTGCACTGGCAAGGATGTGACAAACACTCTTCGCAAGTGACTTCCGTTGCTCATACAAAATGATATAACTTCTTCAATATAGACATTTGGTAAGTTCAGACAAAATTGCAGATGCCTCTTTAGCCTGCTATACCTCATTTCAAAAAGTGGTGAAGGAGGAAAATGAGACTTCTGTCTTTCCTGTAGGAATTTTTTTTTTCAGTACTGGAGTTTGAATTCAGGGTCTACACCTTGAGCCACTCTACCAGCCCTGTGTTTTGGTTTTGTTTTGTTTTGTTTTGTTTTTTGTGCTGAGTGTTTTCAAGATAGGGTCTCACGAACTATTTGCCTGGACTAACTTCAAACTGTGATTCTCCTGATCTCTGCCTCCTGAGTTGCTAGGATTACAAGTGTAACATACTGGCTCCCAGCTCCTGTAAAAATTCTTAACTCAGAATGAACAAAAATTTAAGATAGTGTAAACTTCTCAAATCAAATAATTATCACTAATCTTATGATTATAATACTTATCATCACAAAAAGAAAGTAAACACAACTTATAGTGTTAGAAGTACGTATACAACCAAAGGACTAAAAAAGCCTATTAATGATTAGACTTTTAGATTGAAGTACAAGAGGTACATCTTGAGGAAGCAAACAGTAAAATCAAAACCTTAGAAAGCTCTACAGAACAAGGTCCAGCTTCATCGACAAATAAATTATAGTAGGTGAGAGATAGGAGATAGGCAAGTCAGGGTAACCTGTAGACTAAAAGAGACGACCCCAATGTGTGATGTATGGGTGGATCTTCCTTGGATATTGATTTCTTTTTTATTATTATTATCGTATTATTGTTGTCTTGGAGGTACATTATGAATTGACAAAAGTTCTTACAATGTATCATAGCTGAATTCACCTCCTCCATCATTCTCTTTTATCCTCCCTCCCCACATTTCCTGAAATAGTTTCAACATGCCTAATTTAATCTAGATAAAATTTGAGAAATTTAAGCCCATATTGTATATTAATTTTTAGGTGGGATGTGGTTTTATAAGTTTCCTTTTCTTTTAGATAAGAAATATTTATGGATGAAATAATACGTTGCCTTAGTGTGCTTCCACATAATGAAAAGAATTGGATAGTGGCCTGAATGCAGCCATAACAACCACAAGTTGATCACTGTCAGAGTGGGGCGAAGGACATATGGGAGTCATTTTATGTGTTCTTTCTAAATTTGAATCTGCTTGAAATCATCATTAATGAATAGTTGAAGAACACAATGTTATTTCCTTATGAAACATAGATTTCTGGGTCCAAAACTCCATGACTTTGATTTTGCAAGTCTGAGATGAGATGAGAACCAATAAATTTTTTTTCTGGGCTTCCAAATTTTTATTATATAGATTATCAAAATATATACTTTTGTATCTTCCTAGCAATTCAATTATCAAATATGATTTCAGTATTATAAAATTATAATTGGAATGTGCATTTCCCATGATTTTTAAGATGTTTTTATCTTTAAAACTAGATAATAAATGACTTTATATTCCTGTTTTTCTTATTATTTCTCTAGTACCATTCCTTCTTTATAATAAACCTTTAAACACATGAACTTTCTTTTTTTTACTGTAAGAGGGTACACTTAGCCCAGAAGAACTTTTTCCTGAAATTCAGAAAGCAAAGGTGGGATACAGAGGCACTTTAAATCTAATTGTGTAATCATTTAAAGCTCACCCATCAACTGCTATTTTCTTTCATTTATATAAGAAAAAGATCACAAAACACTCCATATTTGCTTTTATGCATTTGTAATCTTGAATGTATTCTTAATTTTTTTGCGTTAAATAACTGCAAGTGATCTTGATCAGAAAATAATTAATAATAATATTGAAAGTACTTCATAGCATCTGCTTTGCCAAGATCAGAACTTGAAATCTTGTTAGTTTTGTTTCCCCAGAAGGAGATAGAGAGGTACACTAGCAGGATGAAAGGCTTCAAAATGTGTCTGTGCGAGTGGCACATGACCACGAGGAACTCCCCCAGAACCCATTCTCCACCTATGGATTGCTCTAAAGGGTGGAGCTGGCTCTGCTGAGCATCAGAGCTGCACTATGAGCCAGCTGGTGCTGTCTTTCATGTTCTGAAAGAGGAAAGCCAAAGTTACTGTCTAGAATATTATGAAACATAAAACTCCCACCTTACCAATCAAGCAACATTTTGTAAATTTGTATTAGGATGCTAGATTTTAAGATCATTCAGGAGAAAATTCACCTAAAGAGATTTTACTTGTCCATCTGCCAGAATACTTGCTATCATTTCAAATATTTGAATTCCACAAGAAACTTTGGCCAAATCTAGATAATAAATGTACATTAATGTACAGCATAGTAAGACTTTTTCTTCTTGTTTTACAAATAAAACTCTTACAAAATGCAGCTGTAGATACCATTCATTTTCTTCTTTTATGAATAGGACAAAGCAAATGGATTTAAATATTTTATTTATAAAACAGCATTCTAAATTATATTGCTACTTGTTTTCTTTTTACTTCCAGAAAATTCATATTTAAATACAATATTTTTAGAAATCATATATATGCTTAAATGGCTACAATTTCTTGCTAAGATCAACCTAAATTCATAGTAATTGCATATTTTCAGAAAAAGGAAGTGTGCTTACCCTCAATATTGTCTGGAAGAAATGCCTCCCCTGGGGCTATGGCTGAGCTCAGTGTAGTGATAATGAAATGACAAAGCATGTTTCATTTCTGACACTTACTCTGGGATGACTAGAGAAGAACAGGATGTATAGTCCTGTAGTACCATCATAAAGATTTACACAAATTGTTCCTTTCTTTCTGAGTGCTGTTACTTTCCTCAGTGTTACATACTGTCATTAAATTCTCCACCCTCGCTATTACAGCTTCCATTACCACCCACATGGCACTATGGCTTTATCCATGGGTGGCAGATGTTATCACCATATGTCATCCGATCAATTTTCCATTCAAGGGTAATGCAATGTTTGGGGGAAAGCCAACTCACACTTTTAGTAAAGGCTGTCTCTGTAGTCTTCACCAGTCGTAAATGCAAGCATCCTTTCAACTTCTTGGCTCTGATATCTAACCAAAAACTCAGCAGGGATCTTAGAGGCGCTTTGCATGCTTCCATGTTAGTTGGGCTCTCTCTCTCTCACTGTCACCTGCCAAATTGCTTCCTATTAAGGACGTTAGCATTATTGGGTTTTTTTCTACTTTTATTCATCCCAGAATTCTGGACAGAGAATCATTAGATAGATGAATAGCAGTGGAAAGTGTTGGTCTCAGGTCTGGTTCATAAAGCCTTTGCTACTTGCTTATTTCTAGGATCCATATCTCACCCTGTTTCCCAGTTTCCAGAACTTGGCATTACTCACAGAGTTTGGAATTCTTATTCTGTATAATTACAAGAAGCAGCTAAAGTAAAGACAAGAGCATATATTTGTACAGTTCTGATTTGGTTGGTCTCCCTCTCTCTTTCCCTTTTACTCTTCTGCTCCCTCTTTTTTCTTTGATTTCTTCTATTTTCCTCTAAATTCATTCCACTCTTGGAAAGATTTATATATTTTCACATTTATTGAACATCTATTATTTGTCAGTCACCATGTTCTGCTCTGTATATTTACAAATTGAATAAAATAGAATTCTTTCAAGATTTCCAAACTTTGAGAATAAATTAAATTGTTTTAAAACCAGTCCAGTCTAAATCACCACATTTCCCTTGTTCATGTTGGGTAATATATTTGGGAGGTGAGGAAGTAGAAACAGCTGCTTGGTCATGAAATTATTTCTCTCTAGTGTTCACATTGCCTGTAATTTGATGAATAAATTTTATTACATTATCCACATCCATTAATATTTCAAAGGCTTAGGTTAGATTTGGGGCATTGCTCATGTGAGGGCCTGAGTTCAATCCTCAGTACCACAAAAAAAAAAAAAGAGAGAGAGAGAGAAAGAAAGGGAAAGAGAAAGAGAGAGAGAGAGAGAAACAAAAAGACTTAGATATGTTCTTTTCCCATTTTTATCTTACCAGTTTTAAGTAATACAAATTTCATGATCAAATGTATTCTAACCTTCTTTCTTTCTTTTTTTTAGACAATACTTGGATTTAAACTCAGGATCTCACACTTGTTAGTCTTGCTAGGTAGGTGCTCTACTACTTGAGCCACTCTGCCAGTCCTTCTAAACTTCTTAATTTCAATGATCACTGGACTTTCTTAGATATTTTCCAATATGGTGTGTTTTTCTTGACAGGAAATAACCAACAATTACTTTCACATAACAAGTACAAACAATCCAAATTTTATATAAAATAAATTCATACTTCTTTGAAAAATTCTCATTTAATATGTTTCCAGAAAACAAGTTAAGTTGAAGATATTTTTAGCATCTTCAAATAACGTATTTAGAAACCAGTCTAAAGTGATAGTGACTTTTTCCTGAGTTATGATTGATGTTTAAGTATCATGATATTTTAAATTTTAAGTTATTTTACCTTAATTTATTTTATAACAGTCCCTAATGAATAGCACCTACTATTTTATTGTTCATTCACGCTGACTTGTAAAGTTATCTATGGTTTATTCTTGTTTGTTTTTTAAGACACTTCCAGGATGCAAGAGTAAAACAGACATTTTACTCTTCCTCAAGAAGGTTTTGTTAATATGACTTGACTGTGTAAAATTAATAGCCTATTTGCACTATTTTTAGATTCCACTCACTGCTACAGTCTATAATCTTCTTTGTTATTTGTTGTGCTCAGTGGCATCACCAGGGCAAGGATGTGACGCTGTTTAAGGTAAATCTGTATAGTTCAACACTCTATTTCTATAGTATATGTGTTATTTTGATGTATAATGTATTATATAATTTAGTTCTCTAAAATATAATTTACCTCCATTAGAATGGAAGCTCCATGAACTCAGAGAGTTGGTCATACTTACTGTAGTATATTAGTACCCAGAAGAGTATCTGGGTACATAAAATGCCCTGAACATTTTTGACTTCATACTTTTAGAAGCATACTGTTACTTTTTGGAGTCTTCTACTGAGTGGATTCTTACCAATTTTCATCAGTGGTTTTATGAAATGTCCTTGAGCACCTCTTACTGCATAGCAAGGTCTTCACACAAGGGCACAGGCCACACTCATCTCCTGGCACCTGCAGAAATGTAGAGCAACATGCAAAATACCTTGGCCAGTTGCATCGGATTTGATCCTTGGGTGCTTACCAACATGGATGGCTGTCATCATGTCCTGCTTATCTACTTATTCCCGTGTATTGACTAGGCTGACGGTAACCTGAGTGTTCTTCGTTGCATTTTTGACACTTCAAATTTCAATTTCAAAACCCAGTTTTGGAATCTCCTTCAATGACTTCTTCAATGAAGACTGTCATGAACATGATTTTCTGAATTTTATTTCTTTGTTTTGATGTGTTAAGAGGCCAGAGACAGTAAATAGTTCCATTGATCTTTCAGCTATTTAAAGGTCCTATCTTTGATAATTTGGTTCCTTACAAGATCCTTCTTGCTTCTGAACTACATAACTTTTGATACATCTGGATTACCACTCCATATTGCCCAATTCCATTTACTTAACAAATTTTAGAATTTTAAAAATACAGGCTTTAAGTTTGGTAAGATGGTCTCACATCTGTAATCACAGGTATTCAGGTGGCAGAGATCAGGTAGATCATGGTTTGAGGCTAGACTGTGCAAAAAAATTTGAGAGATTCCCATCTCAACAAAGCAAGGTGGAGGTAAGTAGCATGCTCGTTATCCCAGCTGCATGGGGGCATAGGTAGGAGGATGGTGGTCCCAGGCAGGCCCTGAAAAAAAATGTGAGCTCCTATCTAAAAAATAACTAAAGCAAAAAGGGCTAGGGGCATGGCTCAAGTGGCAGAGTACCTTCAAGATAGTCTTTTTGGTAATTAGGTAAGAAAAATTTGTAATTATTTGGTCTCTGCCAAGTTTCATCTATTTTCTTAGTGGTCATTTATTTATCAGAGCATCTTATCCCTGTATCTCAATAGAGAATACATAAAATGTTGAACTCCCTTCCTATAATAACCTGCTCTAAGTTTGGGCTTCCTTAAATATTGGCAATTCTTTTGCTCTTCCAAGTTTGGTTTTCTTTTTTTTTTGAATACGAGCTTTTGAGTCATGGTATTTAACATTTAAAGATCTTATTTTTCAATTATAGTATTTAAGCTTTAGAAATTTTACAACACTTCCTTTGTCATGAAAGGATTTTAAATTTCCCAGACATACTTTCAAAGGTCTGTTACCTTTGCTTCTGGCAAGCAAGGCTCCTTGCAGCCATACTTCCATGAACATCCCAGGACCCATTGCCATTGATCCTTAGGAAAATCTTTCCCACTCTTAATGTCGGGTTTTGCTACTCCCATCGTGTCACATCTCTCAAATGAGTGGTCTCAGGTGGAGACCAGCAGCGGTATGGCCCACTTTCTTCCTCTACTTCTATTTAGTTTCTTCAAACTGAAGAAACAATCTGGTGATCAATGACCTAGAAGATTTTTGTTCTGGTGTATATTAAGTGTAGAACTTGGTTTAATTTCCTTATCTCTCATTTGGTTTTATACCTGCTGCAGTCTGTGGTCTCCCAACCATGCCATTAAACCTGCAAATTCTCACCTCACAGAGAACTAAAAGTCGGAGTCAATGAGTGACCACAGTACTTCTTCACTTGGGGACCTTGTGAACGTGCAGATTGTGATTTGGTTTACCGTGATGCTGTTTAATGCCTTAGCGTCCACATTAGAACCAGCTTCCTGGGTATGTCTAAACCAGCATCAGTGGGCTGCATGTTGAACAGCAAGGCAGCAAGGCACAGACCCCACCATACATAGCCTGTGGTGCAGCTCTCCTGGGAATCAACTTCTTTGGGTGTCGCTAGACCTCACTCTCCTGGCTCATCTTGCTAACTATTCTTCCTAAGACTCTTCATTCTACTTCCTGTCTGATCTTTAAAGGCAAGTAAACTTCCAGTGTTTCATTCACAACCTACTTCACTTTTTCCTACAGTGACAATTCTCAAACTTTAGGGTACAAGGAAAGTTAGCTGGGGAGTTTGTTAAAAATGCAATTGTCTGATCCTTACTCCAGAGATTTCGATTCAGAAGGCATAGGGTGGAGTCCATTAATCTGACTTTTAATTCTGATAAGTTTTTTTTTTAATAAATTGGATGGTGTATAGTTAAGTATATCACGATGTTAAGATATATCTACAGATAGTAAGAAGTTTCTGTGGCAAAGTATATTCATATGTCCATTATCTCATATAGTTAGCCATTAATTATGGTTTTGTGGCAAAAGCAGGTAAAACCTACTCATTAAGTACAAATCCTAGATACAGAACAATTTTATTACCTAGAGTCCTCATGTTGTATATTAGATTTCTAGAATTATTCAACTTACATCACTGTTGTAGGGAATTTCCTGACCTACATCTTCCCATTTCCTCCTCCCTCCCCTGGTAACTTTGTTGTCTATCTCTGCCTATTGTATTTTAGGGTTTTTGTTTTTTGTTTTTTGTTTTTTTTAAGATCCTACATATAAGGAATTTCACGCAATATATTTATATCTGTGTCTGATTTATTTCATTTAGCAGATTGTCCTCCAGGTTCTTATGTATTCTGACAAATGGCAAAATCTCATTTGTTTCCAGAGCTGCATAGTATTCCATTGTACAATTTTTTTAATTCATTTGTATGTTGACAGGCACCTAGATTGTTTCTATCATCTTGTCTGTTGTGAATATGCTGAAATAAACATGAGAGTGTAACTGTATTGCAGTTAGTATCTTCATTTTCTTTGAGTCTATGCCTAAAAGAGGGATTGCTAGGTCATATGATAGTTTTATCTTTAATTCCTTAGAAATCTCCATACTATTTTCTATTTGCTATAACAATGTCCATTCTCACCAATAGGTCTGTTTTCTTCAACAACTTCAACACTTTTCACTGAGGTTTAGATGATAGTCATCTATTGTACTTTGGCTCTTTGATCCATCGGGCTCAAGGGCCCATGTGTTGAAGACTTGGCTCCAAGCCCATGTGGCTATTGGAATGTGGTGAAACTTTTAAGAGGTGGGATCTAGAGGAAGGAAGGTGATTGGGGCATGCCCTTCAAGGAGATTTTGAGAACCCAGGTGCTTCCTGTCTTCTGTTTTTGCTTTCCTGCATACATGAGGTGAACAGCTTCTTCTGTTGTGTGTTCCCACCATGATGTACTGCCTTACCACAGGCTCAAAAGCAATCATGGGCTGAAATCTCTCAAGCTATGAGTCAAACTTTTTTTTTGGGGGGGGGTGGTTCTGGGGATTAAACTCAGCCTTGCTAGGCAGGTGTTCTACCACTTGAGCCTTCCTCCAGCCCTTTTTAGCTCTAGTTAATTTTGGAATAGGGTCTCAGGTTTTTGCCTGGGCAGGCCTGGACTGTGATTCTTTAATTTATGCTTCCTACATAGCTATGATGACAGGTGCACACTACCATGCCCAGCTATTGGTTAAGATTGGGATCTTGCTAACCTTTTCCCTGGGCTGGCCTTCAACTGCAATCTTCCTGATCACTACCTCCCAAATAGCTGGGATTACAGGTATGAGAATCCACACTCTTCTATCTTCCCTCTCATTAAGTTGATTTATCTCAGGTATTTTGTCACAGTGATGGAAAGCTGATCAAAACACTATCCTAACAGTTGTGAGGCATATTTCACATAGGGGTTTTGATTTGCATTTCCCTGACGATTAAAGACATTGAATGCTGTGTCAAATGCTATTGGCTGTTTTTATGTCATCATTGAAGAAATGTCTATTTAGGTCTTTGCCCATTTTTACTCAGGTTGTTTTTCCACTATGAAGTTTTGCTGAAGTTTTTATAAATTTTACATGTTAACACTTCAGGTCATTCACACATTTTCATTGCTCTCACCATATCCCAGGTGTTGACAATTTCCAAATTAGGCCTATACCCCAGACCTATTCATGAGTTTAGTTGAGTATAAATGGAACCATCATCTCTAACCAGAAGAAATCTGGCTATAGTTTGTGTCCAGGGAACACATCTGTAGTTTCTATTTATAGAGGTAGTTGGCATCAAAATCACCTAAGGAACTTGCTAAAAATGCTAAATCACAAAGCCTTCAAATGCTGACTTAGTCTGGAAGGAGGCCCATGGATTTGCATTTTTAATAAGCCTTCTCCCAGTGATTCTGAGGCAGATGTCCCCAACCCCTACTTGCGGAAATGCTGCCTGTCTAGGGGTTCCTCCAGTTATTTCTAGCAATAGGACCATGCTGTCTTTCCCAACATTTTTCCCAATAGAGGGTTTATGGTATAGAAATCATGAATAGTTTAATCCTCTTCATAATCTCCAGCAAAACCTCCCTAATCTCCTCCAAATAACCATTCAAACTGAGTAAAGTCAGAATTTTTTTTTCCCCTGTGCTGTGGATTGAACTCAGGGCTTCATCTATGCCAGACAAACACTCTACCACTAAGTTCACTCTCAGCCCCAGTGCATTCTGTCTAAAGTCAGCTTCAGGTTACATCAAGGCCATTCCTTTCTAACAAATAGACACTAAGTCTTCCGTACGATTGTTCTTGGATTGCCTGGCCCTCACGCCTGGCACTCTTAGAAATACAGTATGAATACTTGCTTGCCACATGTCTTTCCCTTAGGTCTTGAGCAGGATAGATAGATGAGGAGACAGGGAAATTATATTTTAATCAATATTTAAAAGGCCAGACTCTGACATTGGAATATGGAGAACCAGAGCAGCTGACAGGGAGACAAAGAGGAACTACCTGCTTCAGCTTTCTTCTTTGAGATATTAAGGAGCTGCAAGGATCCTTGGATGGGTGAAGAAATAATCATATCTAGGAAAAGGAAGTTCTAAAGCATGTATTGTCTCTGATTTAGGGTGATTTGGGAGGGTGATCCCTCCTTGTCAGCCAGCTCAATCACCCAGACCCATTATTTTTGATCACGACTATTCTCTGAGCTTTTCACTGTAAAACTAAGAGTTGAGGACCACCATTTGGAGTCTTTGCTCCTATTTCTTGCATGCAGAACAGGAACTATTTCTCTCTCTTTTCCTCTCTCCCTGCCCCTTGTCTATACTTTATCCTGTTATACTAAAATAAATCCTTGCTAAAACTTTCACCTTGTGAGATTCTTTGTTGTGACACCTGGAAATGCTTTTCAGTGTTTGTGGCTCTCAAGGACCTGAGATTTTGTGTGGAAACTGGGAAGCTGTGGGAGCCCCCTCATCCATCCTCCAGTGACAGTCTTGTTCCAGTGAGGACACATTACTGATTTAAGAAATTGAATAGCAAAACCTGTGAACAGTTCAAGTAGATAGCACATACCTTTGTGGATGGAGATAACATCCATGGGTAAAAATGTAAATCCACTAATGTATGTCTTCCCAAGGAAACTCTTTTAGACCACTTCCACTAGAGGAACTCAGCTAACAGTGTTTTTAGTATAAAGGACACTGGTTTGTAATATGATTTTTAAAAATTAGCTTCCTTAAAGCTGCAGATGAATTTGCTTTGTTGTCTTACAAAATTCTATTCCGATGTTTTCCCAATTGTCCATTGATTCATATTATGCTTCTTAGTTGAGAAGTGAAATTATTTTGCCTGAGGTTGTTAAGAACAAAATCAGAGTTCAATCAGTCACTCTGAGACTTGGCAATGAGTGGCTGATCCTTTTTAATCTTCAGCAAGCTCCATTATTCATAAATTGGTGCTGGCAGTAAAGGAATCTGAAGTGATGCAAACCACAGAACTCCGAAATATTTGAATATTCTAATACTCAGGATGAATTTATTATAAATGCTAATCAGGCCCCAAAATCTGTTGTGAATGGGAACATTGCCTATCAGAGATTGTAGTGCAAACAGTGTAAGAAACCAATGCTTTGATTCATCTAATTTTATATCTTTGCAGATGTGATATTGATGATGTTCAGTCTCCCTCCTCTATCTACATCTCAGAATGGACAAAGAGCAGATAAATTTTTTTTTCACTGAAAAAAAAAATCAATGGGAGCTGAAAAAATAAGTAATTTACTTAGATTTTATCATGAGGTTTTGCTTTGATTTTTGATGGGCAAGGTATTGATTAATCCTAATTTCCTCAGTCCAAAGCAAGCCGTGTTCCTTCAGCTGAGGTCACCTGAAGACATTTTCCATAGTGTGGAGCTATTCTTTGAAATGTCTTTTCTCCCTCTTTTCTCTCCATATTCTTTTTGCTGCTGCCTTCCTCTCCCAGCTGCAGGGATTCGTCCTCTAAAAGAATGGGGGTGGGAGGGAACACGGAGGGGAAGCAGCAGGGAGCATGAGCGGGAGAATGCCAGGATCTGGCTTTTGTTATTGGTTGGGTGCTGCCTGATGGATGGACGAGGGCGGAGTGAACTTCTCTTCAGTGTGTTCTGACGGAGCCCAAGTGCAGAAACCATATTTACAGGTAAGAGCGAAACAAATATTTTAGAAATTAAAAAAAAGGAAAACAGAAAAGAAAATTCTGTTTTTCTTTAAAAGGTAATGCTTCTCAATTTTTATTGAAACGATTTTATATGATGGAAATTATTCCGGAGACATTTCCAGAAAGTGTCTCTCATTACTTGCGAGAGCCTTGCAGTGAGCTGTTCTTTCTCTCTGCAAAACCTTTAGCCGATTAAATAAAACAAATAAACAAAAAACCACCAGAGGCATGTCTCACCCTGCATAGCTCTCTAAGCAAGTGTTATTGAGGCAAAACCAATAGACAAAATAAGTCTTCGTGTGTCTTCTGTTTTGTTGTTTTTTGTTCTTTTTTGGGCTTGTGTTATTGGGAATCAAAGGAAGAATGAAAAAAGCTTGGTAAATTCCACAGGTCCTGAGAAAATGGAGCCTTCTCTGAATACACAAATACAAAATTCAGTGTGGTGTCCTTTTTTATTTACAATTCAGCAAATGGCTTTTAGAAACAATCGTTGCAGATTATAGAATCTTTTAGTTCTAATTTAGAATGAGTGATTTGTGTGCATTTAAACCTTTTACTTTAACCTACTCCTTTAGATAAATTTCATGTTTTTGAATAGCGGTATTATTTTAGTCCATAAATTTTAAGGTTATGTGATCATTAAAGAACCATCGATCTACACTTATTGACATGCATGGGTCCATTTTCATTTTAAGAGTACAGACACATAATTGTGGAGGGTTAAACATTTCTGCAAAAATTTACCAGTCTAACAGGCAAGTTTCATTGATAGGTTCATTTATCAATCAGAAACATCTAGATAAAAAGTCCATCCCACATTCATATTGCGGACAATATCCCCAAGGCAATGTCTCTTAATTTCTCTAAAGTTAAGATTTTACTTTATTAGTTGCTTATAACTCCTAATACTGTCTTTTATCTTCCCGTTGGGAAAATTTCTAAATATGTAGAATAAATAACAATAAAATCATGACAAATTATTTCAGTTCAAACCATTTCAATCTAAACTTATTTTAATGCATAATATAGATTATTTAAGGGTGAAGGGACCTCATTACAATTGAGCTTTTGAGAAATATTACAGACTTGAGCACATTGCAATTGACTAATACCTGTTGATCATAATAAAATCAAAGTCTAACTAATGATGAAAATAATTTGCCCATATGTAGTTTTCATATTTTTAAATGAATTATAAACTAATAAGGATGACTATATAATTTCTAAATAATTTTTTGGTCTTGTTTTGGCTTTTTTTGTTTGTTTGAATAAAGAGGAACATAACATTTCTGAGAAAGTAAAATAAGTGGGGAAGAAAAATTAATGAATATTGGGTAAAGAATATCTAAATTAATGAAAAACTACCCTAAACTTCCAAAATGTACTAAATATAGTTATCAATGTGTTTGCACACTTAAGTTTCCTATTGAGTTAGGCAAATATTTTTGCATGGTTTATGTGGAATCATTTCTTGATTTCAAAAATCATGACATAATACTGAAATTTTGCTATGTTTCTAATTACTGATGGATTTTTCTGATTTTGGTTTTTCAAATAAAGTAATAGTTGAAATTAACTGAATCCTCCTGGTTGGAATTTGAGGTAACATAAGACCATATATTGAGCTCCTGAAATGTACTAGATAAAATAAGTCAGTGCAGCTACATTTTTTTAGAAATTATAAATTCTGAGCAAAGCTACCTCTAGGAATGAAGGGGGATTGATGAAAATTAGAGAGCAGAGCTCCACATGGTTTTAAATTATTCCGTTTCCTTGGAAACCAGCTGCTGCAGATGCATTTTGCTTTCTTTGGCTAAAAATATCATCCTTTTAATAATCGCTAAGGGAAAGGTTCTGAATAAAAGCAGAGTATATTGTTGCTGCTTTTTATAATTTCCTTAATGGTTGACATACTTTGGATGAAAAGTAGATAAACCCTTTCTTAATCAGCATTTCCTATCAGCCTGGCAGACGTCTGCAAGTCTCATAAAAATGAGACAACTGTGGTAGCTTCTACTGCAGAGACTATAGGAAAAGAATGTGTGTGTGTGTGTGTGTGTGTGTGTGTGTGTGTGTGTGTGTGTGTGTGTGTAGGACTGGAGGCTAGAGACAAAAAAGCATGAAAGAAAACAGTTAAGAGGTTCCTGTCCAAGTGAAGGATGAAACAAGGCAAATGAAAGCCTTGTAAAGCTGCTCAGTAAGAGATGGCAAGGCAAAACCATTTGTTTTCCTTGGCTGCATACGTTTTTTAGATTTAGATGTAGTTTTTAATGGAGATCACTAGTAGGGTTTTGTTTCCTTCTGCACAATACTTTATTTCTTTTCTCTCTTCATGCTTGCAGTGATTAGTAATATACTGAATAAGACAATAAATTTAAAAATATTTTTAAATGTATTGGTAACTTGAACCATATAAAGAAAAGCTTAAGACATTTCTGTAGCTTACGACATATGATAGGAGGATTAAATGCACATTTTGGTGTACTTGAACAGGAAAATTTCAAACTCTTAATACCCAGGCCACATTTCACTAATTCACTTATTTCCTTACCTTTGAAATCCATCTACTAAATAAAAAAATTATGCATTCCAATAAGCTAAAGAAGTACTTGTTTTACTATTAAGGTAATTTGAATTTAATAATAATAGTTATACATGCACATATATACTTTTATGCTTTATTTGAAATATTTTGCTTTGTTTGAAAATATAACAATTTAGGTGGCTTTTCTCTTTTTTCTCTATTAAAAATCACAATTATCCTATTTTACTCTAGGCAATTTCTTAAAATATTTCATTGTGTGTGCTTTAAAACAGCACTGTCATCCCACACACGTTTTTCTCTCAATATTTATTTGTTGAGAGGAAAAGTCATTGTAAAGCTGTTTCAGCTTTCCTCTTACTGTTGCTATAATTCAAGAGGTTCCTAACTCTGTTTTTTCTCTGCCACTTGTTTAAATATTTTCAACATGTAATACCTTATTTTCCTAATGTTAACCTTGGTTTACTAGATTTAGTGTGAGCAATGTAGCAAAGTACCCCACACTTCAACCATGTGTTAAAATGTTTAATATCTCACTAGCACATTGTGTACAGTTAATTAATTTGGGATGTCAACACTTGTTTTTTCAGTAATTGTATTAAGTTTTTATCAGTTAACATGAGGAAAGTGAGTCACTGACAGCACTTTCTGCATAAACACAAGTGACATTAAAAAGCACTATCACAGCAACCAGAGGACTAGTATACATGGATTATGTGACCTGGACAACTAACCCTATTATCAGGCACAACCAACTATCAGTGTATTTCAAGTTCCTGAAAATGATGTGTTGTGTAGGCTTACTCTTACTTTAGATAACATAAAAATACAGTTGGTTAGTAGTATATGTTTACTGCTTGATGCTCCTTTATTTGGTAAAAGCAGCCTGCCAGAGTTATAGGGGAGTTTGCGTGGGCCTTTTTAAGTCTCGCAAAAAGTACAAAGGAAAATGAAATATTTAATAGTTTCCTATATATTATGGGTAAGCAACTTTACATTGACATTGGAAATATGCTAATTTGGCAAATAAACCCACATTGATGGAAATGGAGGTACAGGATTTACGAGAAATGGAAATAACATAAAGGTAAGAACGCTTAGATCAGATTTCATCATACATCGTGCTAGGCATTAAGGTAATGCAGGGCAATGAAAAAAAATCACATTTTCATCTGTGTTACAAGATATCATAACTAAAAAATATTATCGAACAGATGTTATTTTTGACTTAATATATTTTTAATACCTGATTGTGTAATATAAGGCTTATGCAATCATGGAAAGGGGGTTTGGTGTAAAGCAATGTTAATAATCCTTAATTACCAATTTTATAGATCAAGGAGCAAGGAAGGAGTTTTATTAAACTAATCACATCTCAATGAATTATTGGGCAGGTTAGTCAGTTGTTTAGGTCTCAGTCATAATTAACTAAATCAGTTGACTAAAAAGTTGTTAGATGTTCATGCTCTGAGAATATCAACTCAATACTACTTTTCAAAAATTCATTTTGAGATTATGGTGATATTTTTATGGTAGACAAATGTATTTTATTTCATAAGGAGTTTATGGAGAAAAAAGGAAACTAAAGAAAAGGCTGATGAATATTTCTTTAATTTATTCTCCAAAGACTCTTATAGCCAAGAAGAAAAATATTAAAATATTTTAATATTTTGTGTTATTATGTATTTTTAAATTATGCAGATTTTGACAAGTGTTAATGTCAATTCTCAGTATCACACTCTGACAAGGAAACCACTTTGACTTGAGATCAACTTCATGATAAATTTTAGCTTTGTGTTCAAAAGAGAAATAATGCTTTTACAATTTATTTCTCAAGAGCCTTTATATTTTAGATAGATCAAGAGTTTAATAATCCAAAGAACAACAAAGTGTAGTACATACAACACATTTATTTTTTCATATTCATGTATATATCAGTTAAAATGAGTTTTTTTAAAGAAAAAATACCAACAAAAGTAGTTTTTATGCATTTTTGTACATTTAAGCTATTTATAAAGCCTTCACTCATTTAATTTCATATAATACCTGTGCATATTTTAGTGTTGTATTATCCCCCATGGTCATAGGACTGGCCTATAGGTAATGGCTTTTCCTGGAGTTCTCATTTTACCTGGGAAGAAAC
Source organism: Castor canadensis (assembly GCF_047511655.1). NCBI lineage: Eukaryota > Metazoa > Chordata > Mammalia > Rodentia > Castoridae > Castor > Castor canadensis. The sequence goes on from NC_133389.1 coordinate 119,577,957, forward strand.
TAAGGAACAGAGTATGATATTTTGGGGTGGGAAACTAAGCATTTCCACACACAAAATTACCATAGGCACAGGCTATGTTTTATTTGTATTAAATATAGAATATTTTACATTAAAGACTGGGTGAAAGCAAAGTAGATTTAAGGAGGGTTTGGAAGAAGATAAATAAGTGTAGTGTGGCCAGATGGTCTCTAATGCACAGCAAAGGGAATTTTAGTGTTGCACTGAATTCTCCACGTCAGACCTGCTTCTGGTATCCAGTGAATCTCATGGGTTTGAATTACCAACAGTGTCTCCTTAACTGTTGATCTTGCTGTCAAGGTCAAAATGTATTTCAGTTTTGTTTCCTGGCAAGTGTCAAAACAGTTAGTTGCTGTTATGTGGGTATATTGTGTAACACAACATATTTAATAAATGAAATGAATAATTTCCTACACAGGAGTCCCGTATGTATTTATAAAGACTTTCATTTCACTTTTTTTTTTTTTAAACCTCCGGGTTAGGCTAGCCATGAAAAGCAAGTATCTGCCATCATTTCCTTACATAGTATTCCTGGCTGTGATGGAATTACCATATTAAGGCAGAAAGGTTTGTTTTGGAAATGGTTTTCTGAAGTCAAAAAAAATCCTTGTTCAATTTAAACAAAATTTCCTTATTGTGGCTTATAAAATTAGCACTGACAATTTTAGACTGTGTACCCACTGTGGTATGTAAATAGGTAAGGGGCCCTGAGTGCACCCTCCCCTGGTGCCAGCTAAAGTCACTTATAGTTGAGTGTCAAATGGGAAACTGAGCTTGGGTACTTCATTATGACCTCAGGGCTTCGCTCTTGCTAGGAAGGTGATCTACCACTTGAGCCATCTCTGAGACAACTTCTTTTTTACTTCAGTTATTTTTCAGATAAGGTCTTGTGTTTTTGCCTGGGGCCAGCCTTGGACTGAAAACGTCTTACCTATGCCTCTTAAATAACTAGAATTACAGACATGTACCACCATGCCCACCTAATCTATCTTTAGAGGACCTTTCACAACATATAAGTGAAGCAAATGAGAGAAGGCCCTGTCCCAGCCTCTGCTACCTGCCATGGCTTCTTAGTGTGGTCATTACAACCTTTCTTTGACCATTCTGTAGTCTTTCACTTGATCATCTAAATTATAATTATTGATGGCAGGGGGTCTTTGTCTCCATAACAATACCTAATATAATGCCTGATATGTTGTATGTGTTCTAAATTGTTTTGCTGACTCAATAATTAAGTGAATAGTTTTGTCAGGTAGTCATCTATCCTATTTTCTGGCTTCCCAAAGACAGACACTCTTGTATTCTTAGACAGTCCTTTCCTTTCAGGTACTTGTCTATTAAGCTATTCAATGTGACAACATGTATGTCATATAAGTGTTGCAAAGTCAGGTAAAATTCTTGTATTGCAGATTTTTATTGTAGAAACCTCATTTGGGTTTTCCTACATTGACACAGGTTTCATCAGCATATATTCCCCATTTCATGCCTCTCTGCTTTGTTTTATTATAATATTACAGTCAGCCCTCCATATCAGTTGGTGCTATATCCACATACTCAAACAACTACAGGTCTAAAATATTTGGGGAAACAATTGCTTCCATACTGAGCATGCAGACTTTTTTCCTTGTCTCTGTTCTTTAAATAATATACTATAACAACTATTGAGATAGCATTTGCATTGTATTATGTGTTATATGTATTCTAAAGATCAACTGAGGTATACTGGAGGATATAAGACGATTATATGCAAATAGTATACGTCCGTGAATTTTAGTTTCCTGGGAGATATCTGGACTCAATCTCCTGTAGTATTAAGGAATGACAATTCTATTTCTGATACACACTCATACAGATAATTGTATATTAAATCAGTGGATTAATTGTAAGTTAATGTAATTAACCATAATTGTTATATTTAAATATTAGTGTTAATGTTGATGTAAGAAAATATACTAGTACATATTTAGCAGTCTCTTATACTCTAGGTCACCTACTTAAGCTAAAGATGTCCAGCAACAAGTGAAAATTGCTGAGACTGGGAATGTAGCTCATGGTAGAACACTTGCCCAGCTTGAATGAGGTCCCGTTTGATCCTCAGGACTAAAAAAAAGAAAGAAAAGAGAATGTCCAGCAACCTTTTATTCTTCCCTGCTTTCTGTTTCTTGGGTTCTGGTGAACGCTCCTAAACTGAAATGCCTGGGCAGTGGCAATGCTGGATTAGTCACAAAGAAATCAACTGTGTTTTCATAATGAGAATCAAAATGCCCGTTTTAGTAGGGCTTAACATGCCTCAAAGTAAAACTAAGGAGATAATATGGAACTAGTGGAAATCCTTTGATACAAATATCACCACAGCCAGGTAGAACTAACAAAAACCCAAACAATAACAAAACCAAAAAACCAAAGGGCCATACCCCAGTGAGTGGGAGAGTCTGAAGAGAAAGAATGATTGCCAGTGCCAATGTGCCACAAATTGTTCATTATATACTAGCTGGTATATAGCATATATACATTCTCCTTAGATAAGTGATTCAGCCAATCAGGCAGTATGCCTGCTTCTAGGAATGCATGCTCTGAGCTAATGGATATTGTGACAGACTTGGTTTTGGTTCTTTAGGCAGGGTTGGATAATCACTGACGGACTGCATAATGTCTTTTTTTCAATTAGACAGATAGGCCATCTTAACTGCCTTCGTTAAGTTAAGCTATCAGAGCCTCAGTTTCCCTATCTGTAAAGTTCAGGTATCTGTCTAGGCAATATTATAAAGATGGGTAGATGCATAGAGAACATTCTTCACTGCAGAAATTGGGACACAGTAAGTTGCTGTAAGCATTTGAGTTGTTATTGCTTGTCATCCTTTTCTTGTACACAGCCAAAAATAGAAAGACAAAAACAGTTCCCAAGGCTTTTGATGGAGCTAGTTTTCTGTTGTATCTGTTGTTTTGGACCTTTTCTTTTGAGACAGATTCATGCTATGTAGACCAGTCTAGCCTTGAATTTACGATCCTCGATCCTCTTTCCTCAACTCCTGAGTGCTGGGTTTACAGGCATTCTCCACCATCTCCCAGCTCCCCAGGGTTTTTAATGAGTTCCTAAGTATTATTTCTCTTTCATGGATAACAAAATAAAATTCTTCTTGATTGGGCATTTTTGCTGTTTTTTCATATTATGAGAATTTGGTTATTGGGCATCAGCTGGCAAATTTAGTATTACGTGAGACGGTGGAAATGTGAAAACAAATCTTAGAGTCACTGAAGAATAGTAATGGTATGATCTTCAGGATAGAAAAATGGAAACACATTTTCCAAGTTGGGACAGAGTTCTGAGAAATGTAATTGATTATTTCATAAAAAAACACAATATTATGAAGGTTTACCAGGAAAAAAGAAAGTGAAGTAACTTAGACAGTCACACACATACATAGAAACTCATCAATTTCTTTTTTCTTTTAAATACTGGGCTTTGAACCCAAGGCCTCATGCTTTTTATGCTGGCGTTTTATCACTTGAGCTACAGTCCCATCCCTTTTTAAAGTTCTAATTCAAAATATTCAAAGAAAACCAATTTTAGCTTAGGGATGGTGCATGCATGTCTGTAATTTCAGCACGTGGGAGGCTGGGTCAGGAGGTGACAAGTTTGAGGCCAGCCTGGGCTGTATAGCAAAACCCTGTCTCAAAAATTGCAAAAGAAGAACAGGGCTGGGCATGATGACACATGCCTGTAGTTCCAGTTACATGGGAGATACAGATGGGAGTATCACAGTATAAGCCTTCCCACAGACAAAGCAATACTCTTACTTGAAAAATAAACTAAAAAGGGCTGGAGGTGAGGCTCAAATGGTAGAGCAAGTGCAAGTCCTGAGGTTCAAACCCCAGTACTGAAAAAAAAATCTATAGTTAAGGAAAACTATGATGATTAAAATATATTCCCATGTGTGCAAATGCCTGGGTTTGAATTCTGACCTCTATGACCTTAGCCTTGTCACTTAACCTCTCTGCGTTTCATCTTTTATCTCCAAATGATGTTAATAATCATGATGCCCTACCTGATATGGGGATGATAGAGAAAAATGAGTGTGAACTGAAGTGTGGCTTAAGTGCTAGAGTTTACCACACAGAAAGAAGGCCTGAGTTCAAGCCCTACTACCACAAAAAAAAAAAAGAAAAAAAAAAGAAGAGAAGAAGAAGAAATGAAAGAAGGAAGGAAGGCTGAAAGGGAGTGGGGAATGGAGGGCAGGAGGAAGAGAGTGGGGGAGGGAGTGAGGGAGGAATGAAGTAAAGGAAGGAGTAAAGGAAGGAAGGAGGGAGAGGGAAAAAAGAAATGAGTGGATATATGTTGTACTTGGTTTCATTGCTGTGAAAGAAATTATCATAAGCTTATCAACTTAACCACATGCTCACACCACACGTGTAAAGCAGTAGAACAGTGCCTGATGCAAACGTGTTAACTATAATTATTATTATTTTGAATAGCTGACAAATTCACACACAGTGTTAAAAATAGTGATGCTAATAGTACTGGCAAAGGTGTGTGAAATCATCTCCCAGTGCATTACCAAAGAAATATAAATTGGCAGATGCACTCTGCAGCAAATTAGCTGCGCATTTAGAAAGCCCAGTACTTCCACCTCTAGGAATTCATCCGAAAGATGTAATCAGAAGTGTGAAAATATGAAAGAAAAATGTTAATTATAGTGTGATTTATAAGTGTTTCCTATCAAGTATTTCTTGAAAAGAAACGAAGCATATCCCTTTAGAGGTTTGGTTAATGATAACATAGTTATTTAATGAAGTACTATGTAACCTTGAACACACAACCAAAATAAAATAAAAAAACCCAAAAAACTATGGCTCTGGAAAATACAGAATAAGGAGGGGAAATTTTATGTTAGAAATGGAGAAATTACAAGTTATTATTGAATATGTCATATTGATCAAGTCACACTCCTTCCTGGAGTGTCAGATAGCCTTTTGGCAAGATCCAGTAACTTAATGAGGAAAAAGCTTTAACCTGACAGCCAGGCTTTTGGAAATTTCTTCTGGAGCACCAGCATCCTTCTTGGAGTGGGAGGTGAGCTTTTGGCAATACAGGGTCATTTGACAGGGAAAAGTCATGCCACCTACCAAAAAAAAACCAGGGACATCCTCAATGGGAAGACTTTGCATCACCTTCCTTAGTCTTATGTGCTGCTGTCATTTTTGCAAAGTCTCCATGTGCATGTACTGTATTTTGGTCCCGCACTGCTTCTTTATAGTTACCTGGCTAGAATTCACTCTCAGTCAAGATTTTAGAATACAAGTTTTATTTTGTTCAGCTATAAAGTAAAGCAGCTAGAATTTATAGTATGTTCCAATGGCAGAAGGTGTGGAAATAAACAATTTTTAGGAGAATACCTGCAGTCTGTATTCTAACACTATAAAATTATGACTTCATTAGCCCTGTTTTACAGGTGAGAAAATCAGACAGAGGAAATTAAATAACTTGTTCAAAAAATCCTAATTAGGAAATGGTTAAATCAGGGTTTGAAGCAAACTGGCTTTTCTCATTCCAGATTCCTGGTGGGTCCTGGGACTTTCTGTATTTAAAAAAAAAAAAAAAAATCCAGAAATTTTTAATGACTAGCCTGGGGTAAGTCTTGCTGCAGTACACATTACTGCTTCCCTGTACTTGAATATGAATTAGGAGTAACAGTGCAGATTGCTTTTTTTCCTAAGATTTTTTTTTTCAGCTCTAGCCTCTCAGATCTTACCTTTATATTTCACAGATACGCTTTTAATTGGAGGAATCAGATAGACCCACTAATTCAGATTAAAGCAATTATTTCTATTTTTCATTCAGCTCAAAGAGACAGGTCACAAACTCCATAATCTCTTAGTATCTTTCTGTAGAACCTAAAAGTAAGCTAGTTTTGTTTACCGCTTGCTCTTTTATCACTACATTCTTGATAAAAATCCATGCCCAGACCTACCTTTTGAATCACCAAACTGTCCTATGTCTCATTTAAGGATTTCTCTCTATCTTTCTCCATGTTCTAGTCACAACCCCCACCCCATATTTCCTGGACTGTTCAAGCTATATTAACCTTTATTCTATACTGTCTCTAACCATTTGTCCCCATTCTTTTGTGTGTGTATGTGTGTGTGTGTGTGTGTGTGTGTTTGTTGATGGGGATCAAATTTAGGCACGGTAAGCAAGCACTCTGCCACTAAACTATATCTCCAGCTCTGTCCCATTTTTAGGCTAGTTTTTGCTGTTTAACCCCAAGTAAGCAAACCAAACCCTTGATAGTACCCCAGCTATAAAAAAAAAAAAAGCAAGTGTCCTTGCAGGGAGTGGGAGATGGAGCAACAGGGAAATATAGATAAGGTTGTGGAGAGTTACTGTTCAAGACATTTGTTTGCGGTATTCAGGTGTCTTAGTCCATAGTCCCACAATCTCAATCATAGGATGTCTTACTCTATAAAGCCTGATAATCTCAAACATTTAAAGTTTGTGAAGAATTTCATCTAAATTCAAAACTTTACTATTTTTAGAAAATTAATTTCATTTGGAGAAAGGTAAGTGTACCCAATCATCATGGTAATTCTTCCCTCACAATGGCAAATTAAATTTTTACCTGTCTACTCTTTAAGAGATTTTTTCCTGAGTCTGTATCTAATCCATCCAGTTGCAACATCATTAGTCATTAATAACTTACAGTTTTCTGCTCTTACGTGCTAGTAATCTTCTTTACCATTTTAGTCTGTCATTTTAAATACTTTAATTCAAAATCTGATTATTCTGTGGCTTAGCCCAGTCAGGCTGTTATAACAAAACATCATAGACTCCGTGGCTTATAAACAACAGAAGTTCATTTCTCACATTCTGGAGGGTGGAAACCCAGGATCGGGACCCTGACAGATTCAGTGTCTGGCAAGGGCCTCTTACTACACAGTCATGTTTTTGCTGCAACTTCAGAGCAGAGTGTGAGGGATCTCTTCTTGAGGCTTTCAGAAGGACACTAACCTTCCCTCATGACCTAATTATCTCCCCAAAGTTCCATCTTCTAATACCATCACCTTGGGGTTAGGATTTCAAGATAAGAATTTTAGAGGAACACACGCATTCAGACCATAGCAGCTTATTTCATAAAGATGCAAATTGTAACTATTTTCCTGTTATGAGTACTAGTAAGAAAATAATTTTATATACTTCTCAAAAAGAATTATTATATATGGGATCCATAGGTTGACTTAAGAAACCTAAAAAGACATTATCTTTTTTGGAACTGGAAAACATGAGACTTTCTCTAATAGTTACATAGCAAGTATTATAATTTTTGATGATATTATAATTTTTTCTATAATTTAGAAAATGCAAATCAAGTTGTCTGTGTTCCTTTTGTTTGATTACAGTTTCATCCAGTCAGGTACTCTAAAAACTAGAATTCTGTATTGTAGGGTGAATTTTAGTTTGGGATTGTTTTATTTGACTGTGTGGATAGGACACACTCAACATGGGATGTACATAGTGATTGTTTTCTCCTGGAGGAGCTCTCCTTTCCTACCTCCATATTTGAAAGGAGTACTTTGTTAATCTCTCTTATAACTTACTTTCTCTTGTATGATCTTACTTTTGTTATAATGGAAGTAATTGTAAATGACAGTTTGGGTAATACAGCCAAAGCACACTGGAATCAGACTGATGAAAACAATAAAAATTAGTATCTCTCTCTCTCTCTTTTGCACTCTCTCTCTCTCTCTCTCACTGTATTGGGGTTTAAACTCAGGGCCTCACACACTTGCTAAGAAGGTCCTCTACCACTTGAACCACTCCACCAGTGACCTCCCTTTCCAACCTATTTTTTGTTTACTCACATATCTAACTGTACATTTCAATCTTTAGCTAATGACTCAACACATATTATTTACAAATATCTCATATCAGATAAAGAAATCAATTAAACACTTTCGTAGTGCAACCATTACAAATTGTTTCCTCTAACTAATAAACATAAGGTACAATATTTTAAAACTGTCCCCTGCAAATTTCAGTCTTTCCACACTTTTCTACAATATTTCTAAAACTTCCAAAAGTCACTTCATGACAATAGTCTCTCTGACTAAACAGAGATTACTTTAGGTGTTCAAAAGAGTTTTTAAGCAGGAGGCCACTTGGCTTTCAAACATAGTCAATTCAGAGCCCAAGACTTATAGTTCAAACAGTAGCAGGTAGTGGTTGGGTATTTGACATTTAAAAAATCTTGACTAAGCACTTGTAAGAGGATGATGGGTAAAGTAGTTATTAACTTTGTGCTTTCACTTTCCTATCTACAAATAAATCCCTGATAATATTAATAATAATAATAATAATAATGCCTTTTCTCTACCAAATTAAAAGAAGTGTTTCCTTAAAGTCATAGAGGAAAGCTTACTTTTTATTGCTGCAGAGTATCTGAATTGTTCTTCTTGAAATCTAGCAGGTAAGTAGTCTCCACCATCATTAAATAATAGGTCAATCTAGAGGCCAGATATGGTCTTAGATAAAATTAAGTCACCAAATTGCACTAGGAAGCACTTTCACCTCCTCTTCTTTTCTCAATCCTTTCTAAATTCCCCTGACCCCTCAAGAAAACTACTGACTTCTGCAGCTGTCTTAGTGATCATGTATTCTGACTTTAGCAACTCATCTGAGACACTATAATATTTTTCTTAATTCTAGACCACTTCCTTCTCCCATCATATCTATCTTTTCTTTATTATAAAACTTCTTTTTTTATGAAGTAAGATAATGAGCAGTCCTTTTAAAATATAAGCCACATCTTGTTACTCTAACACTTGAACTCTGTAGTGGCTTCTATCTCAATTAGAGAGATGGCTAAAGTCCTTAAGGGCTCTACACAATCTAGCCCCAGACATCTGTCTTACCATTCTTCCCCTCTGTAGGCCGTGTCACACACCATTCCTTTTTTCTGGACTGTTTTCCAGTCAGAAGTTCAAACTGCCAGCTCTCTTACCTTCTCCAAGTCTTCTCATTGTGGCATTAGCTCACTAATCAACTAAACACTGAATTTTTTTTTCTGTATAGCCAACCCTGTCATCATTACCTTATGTGACTGTTTCTTTCTCTCCATAGCACTTATCTCCATATGATTTCTTATAAACCTATTACTTCCCCAATAACTACCAGTACATCATTACAGAAAGAAATTTTTTTGATACATTGCTTCTTTACCTTTCCCCAGCATCTAAAATGGCCCTGATATATGAAAAAAGCTCAGTAGATGTCTCTAAACACAGGACAGACAAATATCTTCTACTCAAGGTATAAATTACCAATGAGGACACTCAAATTCCCCGAGAAAACAACAAACCAAACACCAGAAATAAGTCAGGTGTTCAGGGTTGAGGCTGGTAGGATGGAATAAGGTAAAGGCAGGTCTGTTGAAGGTCATGTGACAGCTGAGGCCATTGGAAAGCAAAGTACAGAAGCAGAGGAAGCCAGTTGGCACAGGGACCAAAAATGCTCCAAAGACATAATCACCAAGATTGAGACAGGACTTAAGATGAGTGAGAGGCAGAAGGTAGGGGGAAGTCCCAAAGTTACTTTTTTTTTTTTTTACAAGGGTCACTCTAGTCAGATATGAAGGCATAACATGAGTATGACCATGAACACAGAACATGAAGTAGAACTGCCATGCTGGGCTTTGATGGCTTCAGATCTCACCTCCTCTTGTTAAAATATATTGTATAGCTGTTTTTATAAAGGAATTTGGTTCCCCCAGTTGATGCATCTGTCATGAAAGACATTTCAGGGAGTGGGTTGAGTTGTTTTGATTCCTAGTCTGTTAATCCCTCCAGGTCACATATGTAAGTCATTCTTTGTTTATCTAATTTTGCTAGACAACAAAATTAACAAGGGAAAAGGATAGGCACTCTAAAACCAAATGGCATAAAGACTGCTTCTGAATAACAAACGGGGAATTGGCCAGATTACAATAGGTTAAACTGGGAAAGCATAGAGCCAAGATGGAGCCTTGCCCTTGAGCCAGGGCATGCATTTTTTCATTCTCACAGTTCATAGTACATGCAGTGGACCCTAGGTATCCATGGTTGCATGGTTTCAAAGAGACTGGCGTGGAAGAAAACCCACAAATGTTCAGGATGCATAGAGTTCAGTGCTGTAATACAGATGCTTGATTCGCTTTTCCAATAAAGCCCCTCCAATTTCTGCTAAAACATACTACCTTTCAGCAAATCTAAAATTTTCACTTTATCACTTAAATTCAGCACACAGTACATGACCTTTTGGCTTCAGAGAATTACCAAAAGATTCACCTTACTTTTTGGGTATCATTTGCTTTTAGGAAGGCGGATTTTCACAGAATTCAGACAGAGAAGCACAAAACAGATCACTCAAACAATTTAAACACAACTGACATTAACATGAGACTGTGAGCTCCTCGCATCAACTGAGCTGTGTCATGTGAGCATGGGAATTTAAGGCTTGCTTTAGAAAATTCTTTTGATTATTTATTTATTACCCTCCCCCCTCCTTTATTTAGTTTTGACTGTGCTTGGTTAAAACTGCAGTAATAAATCCAACCATAAATTGGGCTTACTGTATTACTTACTGTCTCCTTGATTGTGAGGCTGTTTATCATTGTTTATGGTATCATGCTCCTTTGAGAAAAGATGCATTTCTTGGTATCTTTGTTACTTATAGCAGTAGATGAAAGAAAAGACTTCATGATTTTATTACATCTGATGCTATTTATACCTTGAAGTTTCCTACCCATAGGAATTTTTGTTTGCAACCTCTGCTCACCTTGATTAACTGTTTCTCTGTAACTAGGAAGAAATTTACTCTAAGATGTTTGATTATTCATCTAATTTGAGATTAATGAAAAATTTTAAATGTATCACGCTACATCTGACTGGCTTTCACTGACTATCTTGATACAGAATGAAGAGGCTTAAATTAATGTTTTACCTAGTAAAAGATTTAGGGACTGTGATTTACCATGTATCAAATCTATTCAGCCAAACTCCTTGGCATAGGACTTGAGTATTCCCTGTAGCTCTGTTGAATTGACTGGAAACATGATAAGGCATCTAAATTCTGCAGGTCTAGCCATTCCTAGCAACCAATTTGATTTTTGATGGACGAAGAGTCCCAGGAAAGTAGATGCCTTTGTACCTGAGAAAAAAGAACTCCCTAGCAAGATAGACATGCCCTAATCAGTATGCTGTAGGCATTACAGCATGCAAGTGAATGATCTATTTCATTCTGAACTCTGGCTCTGCCAATGACAGTACATGGTTTACTAGAACAAATCAAATAAATATATTTGACTCCTGTTTTGACATTTCAAAATGCTGAACCGTATTTCCTTATGCAGCACTCTTACTGCACATTCTTAATTTTGACTTTTTCTTAGAAGACGCTCTTGCCAGGATGAGAATGAAAGTAAGAATGAATCAGGGTAGAATTGTTTCCAGTGCTTTCTGATAATACAGGAAGAATAGTTTCAGCAGAGATATGATAATATTTTATGGTGATTCAAAAAATCAGTCCCCAAAGACTTTAAGACCTTGACCATGCAGTCAGTGGTCAAATATTTCAATGCTCTGTTGCTCCCATTTCTGGTACAGGTACATGTGACAGCACTGCAGTTATGAGTGGAATTTTAAAGGGGAAGTTTGAAGCTGTTGACGGCTCCTCACCCTGCTTTTCTGTACAGGAATCAGATGATGACGTTTGTAGCTGTGACAGTGCTGGCTTGTTGATAGTGTCAATCCATCCACATCTAATCATTTTACTGGTGAGTATCTGAAGCTGAATTTCATGTTGTGCTCTAAATTAAAATGGATGGGCAATTCTTGGGAGCTTTTGCTTTATTCACTGGCTTATATTTGCTACCAAATTCTTCATTATACCTAATGTATTTGCAAATATGATTCTGGTTAATTAGACATCATCAGTTTACTTCTGTTCCTGTCTGGGGAATGAGTTCATGGGAGGCAGAATTGAGTCCAATTAGAAGTAAGCAGATAGCCACTGAAAATAGTATAACATGAATCTTCAGCTTTCTGAAATAGATCTATATTTTAGAAATTTTGGAAATTTGTTATATACAATACTGGCCAATGAATTGTGGAATAGTTGCAGTACAAGTGCCACACATTTACTTCCTAGGCAAGAAAATGATTTATTTTGTTTTGTTTTGTTTATGTGTAGTACTGAGAATTAAACCCAGGGCCTCACTTGAACACACACAAAACAAGGCCAAGTGATCTGTCACTGAGCCACAAGAAAATGATTTTTGTTTTCAAAAAGAATGCTGCTATGAAATCCAGATCCTGAAAGCTTGAAATTTTACAGCTTTTTTGGCTGCAGGTAAAACTGAGTTTCATGAACTAGAATAAGAGCAGCTTTCTTCACGTATAGACTTCTCCTAAGTAGTTAATATAAACAAAATCATTTAGCTTAGTACGATGCATTGTAATTTATAATTCTACCAATTTTCCAGTTGCATTCCTTGTTAAATTGTTTATTTTAATGTTTTTAAATAAGTGAACTTTTTTCTGTAACTCTTTGACTGCTCAATCCCAATCATTAAAGAAAGGGGAATCTCAAAGTTATTTTTTATAAGAGTTACCACACAAACCCAAACTAAAAAATATCAATGAAACCTCGTAACTTCACCTAACTCTCATAGGATGATAGGTATAAATTCCCTTTTAAAATTATATCCAATAAGTAAATGTAAATTTATTCAACACAAGGAAGTGTAATTTAAGAAATGCTATTTTCACAATAGTTTCTCTTTTTTTTCCCCATCCTTATTGTTTTCTGGGGCATTTGCATTTGGGGGTTTTAAACTCACCAAAATATCATTTTTTAATTTATATATTGTATGGCCACTAAAGCTCCATTTTTATCATTCTTCCCTCATAAGTCAAAGTTTTATTTCGTACTCATGGATTCTCCATCATTGTTAGAAAAATTTAGGATTCAAAATAGGTAAAATTTTGTAAGAAATTTTCGCCTTTGTGTTTTTTATTTCTTGACTAAACTAGAACTTTAAATGAACTTGTAGAAAGTGTAAAAAATGAGTAGGAGATAAAAGAACTCTTCTTGGATGGGAGAAGATAATAGTTGTTGTGAGAACAAGATTCTTCAGTTACATGAAATTATTGTCAGACAGTAGATTTTTCTTTTTTCTTTTTGGTGTGTGTGGGGATGATTTTTCTTGAGACTTACTTTTATCCTTTCCACACACTCCTCTAAGTGTCTGTAACCTTGTGGAAGACAATGACACTGGCTTTTATATGTTGCTTTCACCCAGGGTGCCTAGAAGACTATAGAGCATTTCATGATGTTTAGCTGTTTTTATTGACTGAATGGATTAATTTCAGATAGTTCTTAAGAGCTGGAAAGAATGAGTCCACTGGATGTTTTTATCCTTAGAAAAGCAATAGTACAGATTTAATTTGAAGACCCTGGGGAGCACTCCAACAGTACCCTCTCTGAGTACTGAAGAGTCTTCTTTTCCAAGTCTGTAGCACTGCAGGAGCTGCCTCGCATTTCTCAATCCCTTTTCCCTTTAACCGCTCCTGAAAGTAACCACCCATCAAAGACCCTCTTTCTTTGAGGTATCACCTCATCTAGTAGTACAGTGCAGTATTTTTCACACTACTGTGATTTAAAAAAAAAAGTCTCCAGCATGCTTTCAAACTCCTTAGTATCTCGCCTCTCCTAAAATTACAAATTGGTTCTCTCATGGAAAAATCAATTGCAGAACTTCTCTATGCAAGACAGCTATCGATTGCAATAGCTTGTGAGTTCACAAAGTATCTATAATGTCCATTTAAACACCATCAGGTCTCACAATTGTGGCTCAAGATGATTTCTATATGAAAGCAATGTTCTGCTGTTTTAAAGGGGTTAGAAAAATTATAGGTCGGGCAGTTGTTCTGAGCACTTGAAAAGTTCCATTGAAGGATAAAAATTCTAGTGCAGAGAGGTTTTATTTTTTAAAATCTACTTTGATATGTGGTCAAAACTGTCTTGTTTCATCACCCATTGTTATGTCTATAGAGAAGACATATCTTCTGCATTCAGAGGAAAAATCTTAGGCAACTCCACACTTCGATGAGTTTTTTCCAGCAGTGCTGTTAATGTGTTTTTCTTTGTGAATTTTCCAGAGTTCAAGGGAGACATTTGCTGATACTCCTCCAAAAGGGAAAGGTGATATGCATCCTTAGGCAACTTGTAATCATGTGATCTGGAGATAAACACTGGGAGGAAGGGTAAAGATGAGAGGGCAAATGTGACTTGCAGAGGCCCTTCTGTACTGGGGCTTCTCTTAGCCTAATCTCAAATGTAAAACCTTATTAGTACTTTTGTAAGTTTGGGCAAATAGAAGAAGAAAACCCACATTAACTTCTTGAGAGCTTGTTTGGAAGCTCTAGTGGGGAAATGCAGCTACTCGTACACTCTACTAAGAAATGGTCCTCCTTCATCGGGAATGGTGAATGGTGGTCCTCTTCCAAGGAGTGTGCGACTTGGGGAGGGACACACATGGAGCAATGAGGGAGGAAGGGAACTCCCAGCTAACCAGCCAGATACACCAAGTCAACCCTGGCAATCATTGGGGTGACAGATTTCACAGCCAAATTGTCCTCATGTCCCCATGTTAGCTTCTTTAAGAGGATCTAAGTAATAGGGTAAGACAAAACCAACAGTGGAGTCAAATCTTATTTTTAATTCAATGGATGTTGGAATTAGCAGGGCTTTTGAGAGCATCTAGTCTGACTTATTTTACAGATGTGGAGACTAAGGCCCAGGGAGAGTACCTTGACAACAATCAAAATGTGAGCTATGGTGGAGGACTTTCATGTTGCTCTCTAGAGTCTAACTCTGCTCCACCATGCAGCTCTCTGATGCTGACTACTAAGTTGAGAGACCCAAATCATCAATTGAAAAACATGACTGTATCCTTTATGCCATCTCCTCTTAGGAACAGAATGAGTATATCTTTTGATGAAAGTAAATGCCCTTTTTTGTTGTTGTGCATTTGATTTCTGGCAGAAGTTCTAGCATGTTCTGTGTAGAACCCAGTAATGGGTTTATGAGCAAATTCAGTGAACTAAATGAAATAGCAGACAATGAATTCAGTATGAGTGTGAAAGAACATTTCACTCTCCTTTCTGTGAGTGAGTGACAGGGCAGACTGTACAGACTTTCCTTGTATGTCACTGACTGTGACGGAACTATCTTACAGCAAACATGTTGTTCTACATTTACGTAAGGAAATTGATTTGTCTGGGTGACATGATGTTTCTTGTGCTACTGTAGAAATGTTGCAATGAAAAGTAGGTGAGATGATGTACATAGTGTGAACCTTAAGTGGCACAGATGGAGGGTTATTTCATTTATTTGAGAAGTAAAAAACTTCGCCACTTTTTGCCAGAGAGGGGATGGACATCTTGGACTCCATAGAGGGGAAAAATCATTTATTTGTACCCCTTGCATTGCAAGGTAATTGTGTCAATTGTTCTATGATGCAAGACTTCAGAAACCCACTTACCTTGCCTTTCAATTGGACTCACTTAGTAGTAGTTTCCAACTGAATGGAGTAATTAGGACGGGGAGTGGGGCTTAAGTGCTAGAGTGCCTGTCTAGCAAGCTGGAGGCCCCAAGCTCAATCTTCAGTACCCGGAAAAAAAAAATGGAGTAATTATTTTCCATTTTGCTATTTAGGTACAGAGTTGGCTTTTATATTTGTTTGTTTGTCTTAAGCCCCCCCCCATCATTTAAATTTGGTTTTAAACATAAAAGAACAACTGAACTGAATTTCAAATAAAATTTTACGTGTCAACAATAATCAATCTTGAAAAACAGCAATTGCTGTGGTTTTAGCTCTCAGTTAGCTGTTATGAAAAAATAAATGAAAAGGTGGTCCTGTGGTGCTAATGGTACTGTCTTGCACATCATTAAAGACAAGGATTACAGACTTTGTGAGATCTGAAATACATCATAGAAAATTTCCCATCTTCCCACATCTATTATTTACTCAGGATGTTTATAGGTATAATTGACAATGTAGCTGTATTTCATAAAGAGCACAAGAATTAAAGTTGCTATTAAATATTAAAAAGGCCATCTTCATGTTAGTGATCAAAATATTTTCATCTGACAGTATAATTTATTTGCAAATAAATCTTAGCATGTTTATATTTTATAAACCTCTTGATAGAGAATCACATCCCTACTTTGGGGTTATCTAAGAGTGGTCACAAGCCATAAATAAATGATTACCCAACTGCAAAATACTGTGGTTTGAAAAATGGATCCAAATGAATTTAGGTGATTAAAATTCTACTACCCATTTTCAGATTACTATAATCTTCTGGCCTTGGCTAGAATGCCAGAGACTCAGCTTTACACTCGTTTATGATGATGAAATCAGTCCCTGAAGCAAATGTCCTGTGATTCTCAAAAGATTTTAAAATTCATTGTGCAGATCAGGCATTCTGATGCTTTTTGACAGCTCAAAGGAGATACATTTGTGCGCATGTGAATGCAGAAAAGAATTAAACCTGGTTCTGCTTTAAAAAAAAAAAAAAGCCACTTGGTACAATGTCTGAATAGGCTGCAATATTTAACCGTTTTTTTTCTGGAAAGTACATGTTTATATATCAAAAATATGCTTTCTTTTTAGTTGGGGAAGAACAGAGACTTTGAGGGCCACAGGCTACAAGCACAATTGGATTGAAATTTAAATAAAGTTATATGTTTCTATGACAATGAAGCTAGAAAAACAATTGCTGTGGCTTTAGTGCTCATGTTTTACATGCTCAGTTACAATATTCTGGCATGAAGTAGAATACTTAATTGAGCCTCAGATTTACTGAATTCTATTGAGAGGTAGACCAAAACTAAAAGTATAGTTTAAAAAAAAATCATTGTAAATATAATAAAAGATAAATGAATGTTTGTTTTCAACCAAAGACATACAAAGTAGGAAAGGTGTTTCTTTTAATGATATTTAATTTTCAAGTAGAAAGTATTTGCAGTGAGTTAAAATTGAAATGAATTTGCTTTTATCTCATCTCACAAATATAATAATGAAGTAGTAATAAAATTGATTTATGTAATTTATAGTGATATGAATTTGAATGAAATGATTGATATAGTAAAATGCTGTCACTTTAAGATCATTGTGGGTACCTTAATTAACATCACTAAACCCCTCCCCGCCAAATGAAAAAACAGGAAAAAAAAAAAATCCAAACTCAAAACAATTTCCAAAGCTTGCAAGAGAGTGCTAAAAGCACTAGATATTTCTACAGTGGGTCCTATGAGTTCTGTCATGATTGGAAGACTTTACTGACAATGCTGGGAGATTTAAAAAACCCATATTTCAGTCTTAAATCAAGCAATAAATTTGCTTTCAAGTAAACTAATATCTATATTTCATTTTGAAATTTGTTGTAATGCCTACAACTACTATCTTTTTGAAAATGTACATACTCTAAGCTTTCATGCCCCAATTTTGGTTAATGCCATCCTTAAAGATGATCTTGGTTTGAAAGAAATGACAACAAATTTTAAATATGGCTAATTTTTTTCTGACAAAGCTAGACCAAGTTCATGATTCCTCCGAGTATACTGTCCTTTGAATTTTTTGCTATGTTAGACCTGGCATTCTGCCATTTGCTGTTTCTATGGCAACTCTCATTTTGTCTTGGAAAGAGTAGGACAGATTTCAGGATTTTTTACATTTTTAGATCTATACTTCAAGAACTCTTCACTTCCCCCCAAATTAATTTATTTACTTAAACAGCTGATATATGTAAAATGATTTTAGCTTTAAGGATGATTTTTGCAGTATTTTTCTTTATGTTAAAAAATTGTATAAAACCTATGTACTGTGCAATTGGTTAAGTAATACCTGGAAAGTCCATACAGTGCATTGCCATGTGACTAATCAAAACAGTTGAATAAATGTATGTATTGTTATAAAAATATATTCTATTACTAAACAATTTTCCAAGTTATATTTATTTCAGTCATTTTTGTAAAATCTTATAAGTGTGGCAGAAATAGGATTCAAATGCAGAAAGACCAACACATAATTTCTATAGAAATGGATAAACCTTAAAAGATGTTATCTCTGGAGCTTTCAGAGTGGCTCAAGTGGTAGAGTTCATGCCTAGCAAGTGTGAAGCCCTGAGTTCAAACTCGAATACCGCCAAAAAACAAAACAAAAGAAAACAAATAGACATTTTTCTCTGGATGTGGAATTATGGGTGATTTGTGTTATCCATGTATATTTTCTTTATTGATTATCATATTTTACCCAGCAAAACTTGCTGTGTTATTCATTATAACAACTTTCTGGAATTTTTCTCCAATTGTGGTTACTATTGTTATGACCCATTTATAGACTGATTTTAGAAAAAAATCTGTAAAAGTTGATATCATATTTCAAAGGGAATTTTTTTTTTCTTTTTTGTAGTACAGGCACTTGAACTCAGGGCCTTGAACTTGGTAGGCAGGCACATTACCACTTGAGCCACCTTGCCAGATGAAAGAGAATTGTTTTAATTGCTCCCCAGAAAATTTTACTAATTTTTATGCCCACTTCTGGCATTTGAGTACCTATTTCCTGAATGACTTGCCAAAACTGACTTGATAATTTTTTTCTGTCTATCCATCTTTGTCTCTTTTTTTCTTTCTCTAGGTGTATATATTTTAAATAATATAATATATATTTGCATATGTATATACATGTAGGTACATATATACTTTGATGTATACATTTGTGTGCATACATCCATACATGTGTATATATATGCACTCCGTGTAGAAGCACACACACAAATATATTGGTCAATATAATAGGTGAAAGCTGATATTCCTTTCCTATTTCAGTGAGAATCTTTCTGAATACTAGCTAGGAAGCTGATTATTTATGTATGTATTTGTCTTTTTTGTATTTTTTTATGTGTTTGTTTACATAAGTTGCCTATTTAGGTTTTTCAAAATTATTATGGTGAATTTCTTTTTAATTTTTTATAATATAAAATGTTAATTCATTGTCATTGTTTTATAATATTAAAGATTTATAATTATTAATGAGGAAGGTATACACAGCATCTTGTTTTGTCCTTTGCCTTTAAATTCTCTTTGTGTTTACCATGGAAATATGTTTATGCTATCAAATATATTGTGGATTTAGTCCTTAAGAAATGTTTAAAAGCAGACCTCTGCTCTCAAAAACCGTTACACACAAATAATTGCTTCTAGTTTCTATATATTTAAATCTTACTTTTTATTTATCTATCTATTTATTTTTGGTGGGACTGGGGTTTGAACTCAGGGCTTCATGCTTGCAAAGCAGGTACTCTACTGCTTAAGCAACACCTCCAGTTCATTTTGCTATGGCTATTTTGGAGGTTGGTGTCTTGCAAAATATTTACCCAGGATGGCTTCTGACCACGATCCTCCCAATCTCAACTTCCTAAATAGCTAGGATTACAGCTGTGAGCCACTGGTACCTGGTGTTTACATTTAAATCTTTAATTCATTTGAAAACTGTTAGACAATGGTGGAAATTAAAAGCTAATTTTTCAGTTTTTCTAAAATATTTTAAATAATACAGTACTTGCAATTCTGTTCTTGTACTAAATTCTTACATGCAGTGAGGTCAGTGTCTTTCATTTTCCTTCTATTTCATGATCTAGATTGTTATTCCTCAATTTACATAGCAACTAAATCTCATTCTCTCACATGGAAGTTCCTGATTTTCCCTAACCCAACACTCATGCTCTTTAAAGATTCTATAAATTATTCTCACATGATTATTATTTAAAATTTAGAATATTATCAAATTGCCCAACAAATTATCTTTGCTATTCCATTGAGATTATGTTGAATCTAAGGATGAATTTTGGACACACAGTGGATTGACATCTTTATAATATTGCCTTTCTATTTTGGGAATTTTAGATACATTCCCATATTTTACCATTTTTTTCTGCACAGCAAAATTTTGTACTTTTTTTCTTTGCAGTGTGTATTTGTTGCTAGATCCTTAAGATTCTTATTAATGGGATTTTTCTAATTAAATATTCTACAAGGTTACTGTTGGTATAAGGAAATGTATATTTCTTGGGTTTTTTTGTGTATAAAATGTAAATGTTTCCAGCAGTTCACCTTTAATTTGGCCATTGGGTATTCTCTTCCCTATGTTAAGGAGGTATCTTTTCATTTAGACTTTTTAATTAATGATGAATGTAAAGTTCTCAAGATCTTTATGAGTGTATATTGTCACTCTCTTATTTTTTGACCTATTAATATGATGAACTGAAAAAATAATTCTTAGAGACAGGGTCTTGCTCTGAAGCTAGGTTGGTATTGAAGTAAAGAGCCTCTTGCCTCTACCCCTTGAGCACTCGGACTATAAGTGTGCATCACCACGTTCAACTTTTTTTTTTTCATTTATTCACATGTGTATACATTGTTTGGGTCATTTCTCCACCCTGCCCCCCTCCCCCATGCTTCTCCCCCTGTCCCCTCCCCCATCCTTCTCCCCCTGCCCCCCTCAGTTCCAGGCAGGTCCTGTTCTGCCTGTTCACGTTCAACTTTTGAAAAATGTTTTTGTTAATATCAAACTAGTCTCACATAAAGATCTAATTTGATCTGGCAGTGCATGTACATTTAAGTTTCCTCTAAAATACATTCCAATTTCACATACACACAAAAATGATAAAATGGAAATGGTACAAAAATGCTCACAATAATGCTTGTGGATTTGAGCTTCATTTTGAGTGCTTTTTAATTTTTTTCATTATTGTTGTGATGGGTGTACACTGTGACATTTACAAAGGTTCTTACATTATATCATAGTTGAATTCACCCCCTCATCATTCTCTTTCATTCCTCCCCCACATTCCTAAAATAGTTTCAACAGGTCTCACTTTTCCATTTACCTACATGTGTACATATTTCCACCATATTTACCCTCCTGCACCCTTTCCTCATATCCTCCCCCATCCCATTTGTACCAACCCCCTAGAGAGACCTGTTCTCCATTTTTGAAAAAAGAAAAAGGTATTTTTGTTTGTTAAGAAAGCTATACATTGGTTTCCTTGTGACATTTCTGTGTGTATATGTATTATAACCAGAATTCATCTCTCCTATTTTTCTCCTTTCTACTTTAGTCCCCTTCTTCTGTTGATTTCAACAGGGCTTTAGAAGCATTATTTCAATGAATCCTGACAACCTGTGAGGTGTGAAGGTGCTGGTCACAGTAGGGGATTATTCTGAAGTTACAGCTGGGTAAACTGAGAAGCAGAAAGGATAAATTCACACAGCTTACATGCTTGAACTAGAAGTTAAAGTCAGCTCAAACTTCAGAGCCTATGCTGTTAGCCACACAGCATGGTATCTGCTGTAAATTCCACAAGAATATAAAAAATTAATTCTGTTTCCAGGCCATGTAATAGATGCTTTCAAAAAATCCTTCACTGAAGGAAAAAACCCTTTTCTGCGTTAAATGCAAGCGGTTCTTTAATTCTCATTTACATTAATATTAATTAGAATAAAAAGAAAGTAGCATTGGAAGTGATAGAGATCGAGACTTAGATCAAGTCTATGCTGATTGCCATTGAAATTACTTTTGTTAAATGCTGAGACTCTAATGTCCCTGCCTTTGGTGCCTCTCATGACTGGAAGATATAAATTCTTTACTTATGTATAGTCTACTAAGATTCTAGTCATAAGATCATGATTGGAACACAGTGGGTGTTAAAGACTATAACTAAAGGTATATTATCAGCACACAAACAGAGTGAGAAATTTGCTTCTGTCCCAAGGAACTTCCACTCTGAGAACTTCAAATTAATCATGCTGAAAAGTATAATTTTTAACTGACACATTGTATGGGTTAGAGAAAAAAAATAACTCATATCTAGGAAACTTTAACTGGAAAAACAAATCATTAAATGGAGACAAGTTTGGAGAGATTGGGGGTTTATATGTTTATTCTTCAAGCAAGGATTTGTATTGATTGACTTTCAGTTTTAGATAGTCAAAATGTACAAATAAAACCTGCTTAACCAGCTTTGGGTTTCCATGAGTTTCTATCTAAGTAGTAAAACTCATTAACTTTTCTTGAATTTCTACTTAATTGGAGAGTCATAAAAAGAAAGTAAATGCATTTCTTGAAGTGAAAAAAGGAAAAGATAGAAGCTTCAGTATTCGGACCAGATGGATAGGTAGAGTGACTGATTTTGCAAATAGGTAAAAGGACAATCATCTACTTAGTTTATTTATTTATTTTTTTAAAATCTCTCTTCATTTGTTGAGGTAGGATGAAAAAGGGCAACACTGCTCTATTTAGCGTTTCACATTCTGTATTTTCAGATTAACTTTGAATCCACTTTTATTTCTTTGTGGTGAATTTTTGTTTTGATAGCCTCCATCTGGCATTGATCTGCATTCTTTTTTATAGTTTGATTACCAGACATGAATCAAAGAATATAAATGGCCTTCTGTCTTAAAAGACTGGGAAAAATTACCTTTCTAAATTATTTTTTAAATTTAAATTACTTATTTAAGATAAAAGTGAGAGAAATTGTTAAGGCCAGTCAAGATCTGTCAATAAACCACATTCACTTAACTTCTCTTATTGGTAATATATAACTAAATCCATTCTTTAGTTTCATTTCTTTTACTGGTAACACTTGGCATTTGTCCTAGCAAATTATAATATTCAATTAATGGTCATAAGTCACATTAGTTAAGACTTTTTTAAGTGAAGGTGACAAAATCCTTATACAATCAACCTAAAAAAGAGGTATCTTAGCTCATGTACTCAAGATTGACAGGTGTGGTCACATCAGGCAAAATGGCTTTGAGGTTCAAACAAAAAACTAGGTACTCTCCACATGCACTGTATTTTGGTTCTCGTTTCACTATGGGAGAGACTCATGTTCTCCTAGTCCACATGGAATGTAGTTTTCCCAGATGATCCGTGGAAAATGTGTGCCTGCCTATGAACATTAGCATCCTCTTAGTACTATGTTCTTATACCCTGGTTCCAACAGTTTAGATCTTGAGGATTATTCTGGTGTGCCAACTCTGTGTTCATTTGTACTCATAATCAGTCTCTTCCCTTTCCCCTGAATTGCAACCATACCTACGAGCTTCCTGGGTTCAGCAAATAAGAGAACTTGTGGGACAATGGAAGACAGAAGGAGTAGGCTCACCCTTCAGCCACGGTATAGGTGACATTTCCAAAAGTGCTTCATTTCCTCCATGGTCCACTAGTTACTGCAGAGTGGTCTTGCTTTTGTGGTCCCAGCCCCCATACAGCATTGTCCTCAGGGATCTGACTTTTACCAGACAGCACCACCTCTTAACTCTGGTGACTTACATAATCCTCCTTTGGGCCTCCAGCCTGACAGGTAACAGCATCCTCTTACTGGTGCTAACCAATGAGTTTCCTTGCTTTCTCTGCTTGCTTGGCATCCCAGCTCTACAAAAGCTTCATAATTAGTCTTATCAGTATAATTCCTTCCATTAGACCACTTGAAATAGACTGTTTTTTGACCTGGGTCCTTACTGGCAGTCCTAGCATGCATTGCATGCCCTTCACTAAACCACTCACTGTGCCAAAGGATGAAGTCCATTGATTGGCTGTGTTTAGTTCATATCCTCATTCTGTGATAATAAGAAAGGAGATAGAGTGTACATTACAAGAAAAAATGGGAGGAAGTAAAACAATGGCTGCCATAATAGGAATTCATTTTGATGCTATAATTAATCATGAAGAAGATCTGAAGTAAATATTTTAAAAATACCACTGTGAAATAAAATTATTTGTAAATATATTTATAAATGATACATTGGTAATAATTTATATTAGAAATACATCAATTGCTTTAAATATTTTAAATGTTTTGTCCTTTTTTTCTCTTAGTAAAGAGATTTAATATATTAAGGATCTGCTGTGAGTCATGTGTTGAAATGGGGAGTTCATATGTTCATTTGAAACATGAAGAAACTGATATTAAGTAATTTATTCAATGTCACAGAGCTAAGAAATAATAAAAAGTTGTTAATCTCTGTTTTTTGTTTCCAGAGCAAAAGCACTTTCTGCTATATTACGACATCAATATTCCTTTCTCAACTGCATCAAATCTGCATTTCTCTAATTATATTTTAAAAATATCTTCACTCAGGGCTCATTCAGAATTCACCTTGTGGTAAAATCACTTTATTATGAAGTCAATTTATAAATAGACTTCTGTAATGAAATTCCCTCATATGAGATCCAGAATGAATATCTCCTTTCTTTATACTTCATATATGACCTTGGCATAGTGTGCTCCATGGTGTTACAAACATTCCAATTTGAGGTCAAACTAACTACATGATTATATTTACCTTGTTTCCCACCTTCTGCAAAGGTGGGAAGAAAATATATAAACATTTATTAGATAAATAACAGGTGCTGGGCTTTTTCTTTGGGAGAATATTTGGGATATTTCTTACTTCTTATTGTGGCAGAGAAGATAAGGACATATTCCCACCAGAAAGTCTGCAGTTTCCTTCTCATTTTTTTTTTTTAAGAGAATGAAAATTGTGATGCAAGGCCTAGCAGCCAGGCAAGACCTTGTTTGGGTATTCATACCCTGCAGAACAATAACTGTGAGCTTTCTATGTGGGAACGTGTTTGTCAGAACAATTAAAGTAAGCACCATAGTCTGCTTGATTAACTAAAACTTTAGTTAACAAGTGCTGTGAATATCTGTTTTATTCCTGTCCATGGGTATCACTTTTGCTTTTTTTTTTTTTTTTTTAGTGTTCATTTCTACTTTCTGAAGTTCAGCATGAAAGTACACTGACTAACATAGTCTTTCATTTAGCTGTGTTCCTAGGACCATCTGTAAGAATGTATGCATTTCCTGGGAATCTGATCAATTCTAACAATTTTCTTTTTTTCTTTTTGAGATTAATGAATTACTTTTTATTTAAGGGTTGATTTTTATTTGTAAAAATTATGGATCTAATATCTAAAATCTATTCTGTACTTTGAAATTGATTGACAAATAATTCTCTTTCATGCAGACATATACACATTTTTATGTAAAGACATAAATACCTTCCTATCACTAAATTTGTGTAAACCTTTCTTTCTTCTTTCTCCCATCCTTTCCCATCCCTTCCCTTTTTGCTTGATTTTTCTCTCTTCTTCCCACCTGTCTTTCATCCATACCTCTTGCCCCTGTGGGTAGCTCTTCTTGACAACTGGGTTTATATTCTTTTATATTTTTAAATAAATACATATTCTCATGAAAGTATTTTGTTGGAAAATGAATCATAGTACATATACTTTTCTGCATTCTTATTTTCTTACTGGATAGCATATTATGGAAATTCCCAAAGTTATTTGTCATAGCTCTATTTCATTCTTTTAATGACAAGTGATAGTCCAAGGTATGGAGATATATAACAGTTTAGTCAGTCCTTCCCCTGTGGCTTTTTTTTTTTTTCTGTTTTTTTTTTATGATACAGTGAACAATATCATGATGCATGTTCTTATAAAACTGTCCTTATATACTGGTGCTTAACTTTTTATCAAGATAGATTCCTAAAAGTGGGAGCATATTACTTTTTCACAAAGGTGGCAAAACACATACTTCTACAGTTTTGGGTAAGATTGTACTTTCCCCTAAGTCCCAAGCAATACATGTGTATTTATTCAACAAGACAAAATACCTATCTTCATGATGTTTATATTAGTAGTCAAGATATAAAATAAATAAGCAAATAATATTATGACACCACAAATTTGCTGTAGAGAAAATTAATCTAGGATTAAGACATATGAAAAGGGGACATTTTAAACAAGAAGGTCATAAATACCTGTCAAGGAGACAGGATGCTATTCTAAGATGCAGGACTGCATTTGACTGTTAGGACAGAGTCAGAAAAGAAGAATCACAACCACATCCACTAAAGGATCTAGGGTTTAAGAAGAATGGAATAAATCAGGCAAAGAGATTGAGAAAAGGAAGCAAATGAGGTAAGAGACAAGCTAGGAGTAGGTGGCGTCTTTGAAGCTGATAAAATATTTCAAGAAATGGAAAGTAATTATTGTAGCCCAACACTGTAGAAAGATTAAGGATGATAAGAACTGCAAATTTGCCATTGCTTTTGGCAAAACTCCTTTTTACTGCTGACCCTGATAATTGCTACTTCAGTGGAGTTTGGGGAAGGAAACCTAATTTGGATGAGTTCAATATAGACTTATAGCTGAGAAACAGAGAATGTCCTGTTTTGAAAAGTTTTATTATAAAATGGAACGGAGAAATAGGAGGTTGTGAGGTGGGGAGTTCATATAAGAGAAAAAAAATTAACACTTTTGCATGCAGATGGGAGTAATTGAGCAAAATGTGAAAAATGATGATTTGGAACAGAGAGGGTACAATTGAAGAAGTAAAAATCTAGCTTAGTGAAAGGAATTGGAATCTAAAACTTCAGAGGAAGGATTGACCTTAGATAAGAGAAAGAACTTTCTCTGTTATAATAGGATTAGATGCAGACATATAGGTACACATTACAGATATAAAGAGGATATAGTGGTAGGAAATGAAGGAAATTGAATTGTGGTTCTTTCAATTTTCTAGAAGCAATACCATAAACTGAGAATAAGGAAATGAGAAGGAATGTGGTAGAACTGAAGAGGCAAAGGTGCCTTTTGTGGGGTATCATAGAATTGGAGCATGAATTAACAATGGAAATGGGAAAAATTGCCAGGTACTTTGGGAGGCTCACTTGAAATTTGTGGTCATTTAGTAAAAGTTATGCCAGTAACAAAGTCATCAACACTATTTCTAGCCACAGTCATCAGTTCAGGTACTAGGGTCAGGAGGAAAGCTGAGTTTAGACAGTTTTGTTGTTGTTATAATGGTTGTTTTGGGCCATACTAGTTTGAAGAAGAGAGTGAGAAAGACCTTGAGGGTTGAGTGTACATGTAAGGAAGAGACGACCATGATGACTAATGGACTCTAAATTCAGTAGTAGAGAAGAGTGAGCATTGGTAGTAAATGTGGAGTTCAAGAAAAGTCTTTATTGTTGAAGTTTGTGATTTAAACAATGAAGAGACCTCGTTCTGTTTTCCTATTATGCTGATAAAACCTAAAACATGTTTTCAATCCCTTCTATGGTAACCTGGGTTCTCAAATTTGTCTCTTTTAGTGCTCTTCTTTTTAAACAATTTTCTGGCAGAGTTATCTGTTCCCTTAGAATTTTGATTTTTACCTAAATTTCTGCCTACGTTGTTGGATAATTCTTGGATATTCCTAGTAATTGTAGCGTCTGTAGATGCCCTTGAATAAAGAACCCCTGAATGAACTTTAGGGAATTTTGTTTGCACACTTTTGAGTATGAGTGATTGGATAGAAGAATCCTGTGGTGACAACCTGATCTATAAAAAGCCAAAGGTAACTCTTGTATGCTTTATTAAAATAGAATGAGTTATTATTTTAAA
This sequence comes from Castor canadensis, assembly GCF_047511655.1. NCBI lineage: Eukaryota > Metazoa > Chordata > Mammalia > Rodentia > Castoridae > Castor > Castor canadensis. Next base: position 119,605,529 of record NC_133389.1, read on the forward strand.
ATGTTTTTGTCATATAATACTTTTTATATTTTGATATAGTTTAGACAAAATGGACATTTGTTTTGATAAATGAATGGATTAAGGGCTGCATGTATTTTCAATAGTTGTGTATTGTGTGAAGGTACAAAGTTGAGATGGTATTCTTATTTTAAAAAATTGTTCTAAATAGAATCAACATAATTGTCAGTGGGGTTTTCGTTTCTTAGAAAGCTGGGGTCAAACTTGACATGGCAGATCAGCCTCTCCTGCTAGGTTCTTTTCTCCTAGGCTCTTGGCTTCTCTCAGGAAGCTGCCTGTCCTTCAGAGTAAATGACACTTTTGCTGGCTGCAGGCTTATTAATTATGCAATATTGTGTTTCAGATGTAGTTGCAAATGCAATTAAACTATTACACTGAACTTCTAAATTTTATTATCACTTTAGAAACACCATTTTCTCTATTTATGTTCATAGGCCACTGTATATAAATCTTGATATGAGCCAGACATGTAGAAGTTTAAGCTTAGTGTTCTTAAAATCTATGATTCTGGGAGAAACATGTATTCTCCATAATGCCACAATTTGTAAGAAAGGTTTTTTAAAAGCCAGGAACAAGGTAAGAATTTTTCAAGCATGCTATAGTTTGTCGTAACTATTCGCTGAATCATCAATTACAATAGTACAAACTCAGGCAAGGCTTTCACTGGGATGTGACCTCCAGTGGCCTCAGTGCAGTCTAGCTTATCTATTGATTGAAACATGCCAACAAGAGCTCTGTGCCTCCTTGACCCACTCAAGACTGCCTTTAGAGAAAATGTTGACAAGCATGGGATAGCGTCTTGACCCTTGCCATTCCAGATGACAGCTGGGATTTGTTGCATGATTTCAGTCACATTCGTGAGCAACCAGGAAACCAAGGAGGTTGGAATAAAGAGAGGTGGTCTTCACTTTTCACTCTGGTATGGCAGTACTGAAGGAATTTCCACAAGGAAATTCTAGCTGTCAGAGACTTTCTCAAGTAACCCCATATTTCAAAAAAGAACAAACATGAGCCATAAGTGTTAGATACACATTTCTAAATGATGATAAAGGTTTATATCCATTTTATTTTTCATAGGATGCAACCTTAGAAATCTAATATGGATTCTTTCTTTTCAAGGTGGCTTATTATGTTTATTTTTGTTATGTGTATTAATTGTACTAAGGGATTTCATTGTGATAGTTCCTTCTATGCATGCATATCATGTATTTTGATAATATTCACCCTTTTATTTACTTCTATCCACCCTACTCACTTTTTCACAATAAAAATTGTTTAAAAAATAGGTTTCATTCTATTCTGGTTTTGGTTTTGGATTTTGGAGGTACTCTGTTTTTAACTGAGGGCCTTATGCTTGCTAGGCAGATGCTCAAGGCACTTAAGACACCCCTCAGCCCTTTTTTGCTTTTAGCTCTTTTTTAGGTAGGGTCTCATATTGTTTTGTCTGGGGCCAGCCTTGGATTTTGATCCTCCTACCTCTGCCTCCTATGTAGTTGGGATTACAGCCACCCCACCTCAGCAACACATCTCTTTAAATTCTCTCTCCTGCTCAAACTAGATAGTCTAGTTTGTTCCAGATCTTTATTTTAGCATGTTCATGTAGATATTTATAATATTTCAAGGAAAAAAAGAGACCTCCTAAAGACGAAATCTTCCTAAGACATTTCTTTTTTTCTTAACATGTGCACGCACACTTCTTCTACAGACTCAAATGTCCCCAAGTCACATCTACTGGGACAAAGTGCTGAGCTGGAATGATTTTCTGTATCAGCCACTGTACATAGTACACAGAACTGGCGTTGATTCCAGATCCTAATGTTTAGTCCATTGTACTGTGTTTGACTCTGTCTTCAGACTTCTTCCTTTAGGGTGGAGTCTCTCCTTATGAGTCCACTGGTATCACTATTAATAGGATTTATTAATCCTGTTAATAAAATTTACTTATCTATATTTGACTTTCAAACAGATAGGAGTTTGAGTCCCATTTTTCCATTATCAAGGGCACCACTGAGTCTGTCAAAATTGCATATTAGGTACTTTAGTAAGTAGTGAAGAATCAGTTTTCACTAGCAAGAAAAATCGAATTGAAATCATGAATGACATTTGTAAACATGTTCAATTCAGCATCCAATTAATTTCATTATTTTGATTTATTTGCAAATCACTCAAACAAAGATCTGTTGGCATGCTTGCTTGCTTGGTGTTTTTTAATTATTTAGAATATAATATTAGGTTTTTTATCTTTAACAGAGAAAATGTAAAAAGTTATATTCTGAAATATTTCTGAAAATGAATGCAAGGCTGGTTCGAATTATTTCTTCATTGGTCTCCAGTGTGCTATCATTCCAGCATGTTAAATTCTCAGTAGACTTTTAAGATATTTAAAATTATACTTAAAATTGAATTTTGGCCCAATCTTTCTTATGTTCTGCAGAGTCTGGGTTCCTCAAAACCAAACTGGACTCAATCACCTCTGTTAGCCTTGGAATTTCCACTGCTCCTTGGTATTTCCTTATGATTGTTGTGTCACAGTTATTTGATGGTTTATTCCAGATCTTGATTCCAGCATATCCATGTAGATGTTCGTAACATTTAAAGAAAGAAGTAGAGCCCTGGAGACACAATCTTCCCAAAACAGTTTTTTCTTAAGGTTTTTGACCTTTTAAGTTTGTTCAAATGATCAGTGTAAGGATTTTCTTCATCCAAGTAACATATTTGTAGTGTTTCTACACTAGCTATGGTCATTGCCTGTGATCAGTGATAGTTCAATTCTGCCTACTACTGAAACAACAATGAAAATCAAACTACACTAGCCTGCAATCCCAGTCCTCAGTGGTGGAGGCAGGAGGACTGTGAAGTTGAGGTCAGTCTGGGCTACATAGTAAGGTTCAGGGCAGCCTGGGCTGTGAGACCCTGTCTCAAAAACAAAAACAAACAAGCAAATCAACCCCTCTACACTTCACAAATTTCTTTACTTAATTTTTAAGACAAATGCTTATACTTTGTTTTGTTTTATTTGAGATGAGGGTCTTGCTATGTTGCATAGGCTAGTCTCAAACTCGTGGGCTCAAGTACTTCTCCTGCCTCAGGCTACCAAGTTCCTAGGACTATAGACATGTGTATACCACTATGTCTTGCCCATTTTTACTCCTTCATAGGGACATAATATTTACCCTAATGTATGAGAGTAGGAAATTCATTAATGATCTAGAAACTGATTATATTCATTGTAGTAATAAAAGCTATGGCATTCCTGCTGGATTTTATCATCTCTTTGTTACACTAGTAGTTTTAAATTATGGCACTATAATTTTAAAAAACAAGATTTTGTTAATGTATGTCCATTTTAGAGAGAGAGAGAGTGTGTGTGTGTGTGTGTGTGTGTGTGTGTGTGTGTGTGTGTGTGTGTTTGTGTGGCTAGGGACTGAGCTCAGGACCACACAGGTGTTATGCTTTCATTCTGTACCCTTGGCCCCTTGTTTATTTTCTAAAGTCTAAGTATCTTAAAACTTGAATATGTAAATGTTTCAGGTAATTTTACATTTAAATAGCATCCTTCAAACAAATCAAGAAAAATGACAAATATTCATTGTAATTTTCATCAGCTATCAAAAGCTGCTACATTTTTGGTTGCTTTTCTTGGATTTTTGCCTTTATACTATGACTCTTCTGGGGACTAGAAATTCTTTAAATCTAGTGTAATGTGGATTAATAAAATGGGTATACCTTTAAATTCTTCACAACAATATTTGCTGATTGAAAAACAGATAAAAAATGAAAGTGAGTAAAACTTCTAGAAAAGATGTTCTTTGTTAGCTAAATTTTATACAATATGAGATTTGTATATCTAATGCCTTACTTAAGTCCAAGATTCCTATTTATTTCCCCCTGCATGATAATTATATTTACCCCTTGTTAGCTTTTCCCTTTAAAAATATAACCTTATGTAACACTGAAACATTTTCTTTTTAAGGAAAAAATGAGGAGACATCAACAGACTGAAAAAATGTTTTCACAGGCATAGAGTCTTCAAGAAAATACCAGAGTTCACGAGATCTCAAGGTTAGCGGTTCATACATTATTATTTTCATACTTTTGTACAGATCTGAGATATAACTGTGTAATCACCTCAAGTTGTTATTGCTAATGTGTAATTGAAAATAAGAGTAAATGCTTTTACTTAAATTCATCATTTTAACAAAACATTCTCAAGATCCATTTATATCAGAAATGTATTATTTCGTTCTATTAGGGATAGTTAAAAGAAAACATTTTCATAGACGGGCACTGGCTATTATAACTTGCTTTAGTTTTAGAGAGTAGCACTATTAGCATAAAATAATTTTAGGCACCTCTAAATGCTTTCCATTTAGCTTGGCGCTGGTGGCTTACACCTGTAATCCTAGCTACTCAGGAAGCAGAGATCAGGAGGATCATGGTTTAAAGCCAGGCCAGGCAAATAGTTTGTGAGATCCTATCTTGAAAAGGCCATCACAAAAAAGAGCTGGTGGAGTGGCTCAAGGTGCAGGCCCTGAGTTCAAACCCTGCTACTGCAAAAACAAAACAAAAACTTTCCTTTCTGTTTTGTTAAAGAATGTACAGGTATTCAGTGACTTTTTAGTTTTGGCACTTGCTAGCCAGGTCCTCTACCACTTGAGCCACACTCCTAGCTCCTTTTCTTTAGTTTATTTTTCAGATACGATCTCTCTTTTTTTTGGCCTGGGCTAGCCTCAGACCTGTAATTCTACTCCCCCCACTTACCACATGACAGAAATTGCAGGTGTGAATCACCATGCCATGCTTGTTTTTTGAGATATGGTCTCAGCAACTTTTTGTCCTGAGCTGGCGTCTCAATCCTCCCATGTCTACCTCCTTGTAGTTGGAATTAGAGGTGTACACCACATGCTGGACTGAGTTTCTCATTTCTTTTGTATCCTTGGCTAAAATATACACACAAGTTTAGAAGGATAACTGATTAGCAATCTCTCCAAAATCTCTTAACTCACATTCTCTGATTTTTTTTTCTCTATTTTGTGGTGCCAGGGATCAAACCTAAGGTCTTATACATGTCAAGCAAGCACTGTACCACTTCATTACATCACCAGCCCTTGTTTCTTTTTCTTTTCTTTTTTTTTTTTTTTACTAGGGATTGAATTTAGGACCTGAAGCTTGCTAACCCAGTCCTTTTTTTTTTTGGCTCATTTTTCAGATAGGATCTGGTGCTAACTTTGGGTATATTCACCTTGAACCTCAAGTCCCCTATCTTTACATCCCTGGTAGATGGGATTACAGACCTGCATGATCATTTTAGCTATCCATTCTCTGAGTTTCTTAAGTACAACATCAAAAAAAGTTCTCTTGCTTAGAAAATTTGGTCTCCATAAAATGACAATTCATTTGAATGATCTTGGGGATCTTTTCTAAGTTATAAGACTGCAAAAAAATTAAGGTTACCAACTATTTAACAGGTTTTTATAATAATAACTAATATAAAATATTCTTTAGAGATTATAATTAACAATGTAGGCTAAAAAGTCCATTCTAACTATTTTGAAAAAGTGGGTGATTTTTGACTTATTTATACTGTGACATCAATTGCTGTATGTTCAGAGTTTTAAATGAAGAAGTATTGAGGATCTTTAATATTGACTTGGTCAGGCTTGTCTTCAGTCGCAACATATTTTTTCCTCATTGATCCATTATTTATATGCAAGGCAAAGGGTTAAATGTATTTGATGCTTCAAAATGAATAATATATGCTCCCCGTTTTCAAAAATTGCCCAATAAACATGCCACTGAGAAATCAATTTTATTATTACTCAAGCAACACAAAATTAAAAGAAAATTTAGATATTAAAATGGTGTGCAATGAATTCTAAATCCAGATGGGAAGTGTTTTGGGATTGTTTATGTTTTCAAAAGGAGTTTCATTAGCTTAGAAAACTAACAGTTCATACCAATGAGAATTTTCCTGTGTTACAATAGTCACTTTTCAAGTACACATCAGTAGATAATAGGAAATTCTAAGGAGAATTCTCTCTTTTGTCACAACTTCAAATTTAATGTTGTTGAAGATAGGTGTGCAAACACCTATGAAAATAACTAAGGCAGCACTGCCTACTTGTACTATTTCATGCCAGTGTATTCAGTTTCTTCATTAAGCTCACTAGAGAATTAAATCATTTCCCCAAAGACCTAGACAGGCTTGTAGGCTTGAAAGGGGATTGAATGCTATGAATTCCAAAGGGATCATATGGAGATAATAGCTAGATGTGTAAAGAGATTTGAAATGGAGTGAGAGGCAGACTCTGAAATAGAATTGCACGGCACTGTGGGTCTCAAGAAAGTTTTTATAAAAGGTGATATATCTCAAGAAGCTAAAGCAAGTCACATAACAAAAAGAGTAAGCTTTTTTTTTTTTGAAATAAAGTATACCAATGTCCTTGCCTCAGTAGGAATTGCATCCTTGTGTTAGATAATAAGAAACAAAATTATATGCTTAAGTGGCGTGGAGACAAAGATAAAAGGACAGGAAATGCAGAGTGTAAGGATGGGTGGGATTTTTAAAGAAGCCTAATGACTTAGTACTACATAATGTAGACAAAAGAGATGGATGTCACTTTTGTTCACATAGTTCCAACAAAAAACAAGTGCGACAATACAACAACTGATATTAAGTGTCCAAAATTGTCACTAGTTAAGCAATATTGTGGATGCATGCAAAATAACCAGTGCATGTCTTCCTTCATTTCATCAGAAAGATAATATCTTTTTAAAAATGATAATATATTTACTACATGTACTTAAAATGTTGTATTATTTACAATAAAGAAATAAATAATTAAACAGATTGGCCTATTCACTCACTGCAAAGTAAAGACTGCATCTATTTATCTTTGTATGAAGGTCAATCAACCAATCCATTTTTAACTGAATAAATTATAAAACATAAAATAGTTAAGCATCTCAACACCATTACATGTAGGTGATACAGACTCAATATGATTTTCTTTTTGTGGTTTAATCATCAGTCATTATCATTTTAGGAAAGGACTGAGAATCAGGTTTGAAAACAGAAGGAAATTATTTAAATACTACTTCCTTCACATGATACACTAAAAAAATTCAAGTCCCTATGTGTTCCCTTTATTAGAAGATATACAGAGTTGAATATTAAATCTATTTGTGATTATCAACAAGTGATTCACCCGGTTCTCTTTGATGGTGAGATGGTTGAAATTTTCCTAATACAGTGTTTAGTGCTGAGCACAGAAGGTGGAGGTTCAGATATCTTTACTCATTTTTTTGTAATTCATCTAAACTGTAGGTGAACCCATCACATAAATTATCATTGTCTTGTAAGTCATTCAGCTTTGATTTTTTACTGGATAGAGTTGAAAGATTCAGCCAATTTCCTAGCAGAATAAGTAGCTAAGTCAGTTTGTTTTCACTGAGATAAATCAATATGAAGGAAATGTTTGCCTATCCAAAGAAACAAAACAAAATTTGGATAAGAGCTCTTAAAATCTGTTTAATATTTCAATTCCTTCAATCTTCCAAAAAGCAGATATTGTAAGCAGTATATTATATAAAGGAAATAAGTGTCCAATGTTAGAGCATTCAAAGGAGCACACTGTAAAGGTAATAAGTAGAGTCTCTACTTTAATTAAACCAATACAAATAGTGTTTATTTCATGTTGTATTGTAGAGCGAATTAATGACCCAGCTCTATTAGTTGACCACACAGAGACAACCCATGTTGTCCATTTTGAGAAAACCAAAAGAAAAAAATATGAGAAAGGAAAAAGGGCTGATAGGTTACAGGGACACAGATATCTCATATAATATCACTACATTAGATACACATTGCTTCCAAACCATTATTTACCTTTTCTGCATTCATCTGAAAACATCTGCATAAAGCAAATGCTTTCTCTTAAATTCTTTTGAGGTCATCCTCCCTAAATTTGCATTTTCAGATTTACACCACAAAATCAGTTCCCTCCGGATGTTGCTAAGTAATGACCCTTCTTCCCGCAAGCCACCCCTACATACAACTTTGAATCTGGCATCCCCTGGGGTACCATGGCTCCCTGTGGTTCTTCCTCATCTACATTTGTCCTCTGTGGTTCCCCAAGTGATTTCCTAATATTCTTACTTCCTCATCATTCTTAGAAATAATGGATTTAATCTAAGTTTTTCAATCTTATTATCATTGCATCCAGATGATTCTTTGTTAAAGAGGGAGAGACACTATTTTGTGTATTGCAGGTGTCTAGCAGTATCCCTGGTTAGTAGTGCCACCACTCTGTAACAACCAAAAATGTCTTCAGACATTGTCCAATGTCCTCACAAACCAGAATGAAAATCACTGATTAACCCCTTACCTCTACAACCACAATGATCTTCCAATCTACATCAACAAAATCTGCCCCTACTCCTCCAAGCATTTTCTCAGCTAAAACTGTTCCGCAGAGACCCTTAAATACCAGCTTTTAAACACTTCTGTTTGACCGTTTGTACATTTTTAAATTTCCCTTCCTTTTCTTTTTTCTTTTTCGCAGTTCCACAGTTTGAACTTGTGACCTCACTCTTGCCAGATAGAGGCTCTACCACTTGAGCCACTCCACCAGCACCTCACTTTATTTGCTTCTACCTGGGCTTGTATTTAAAATGAGTCATAAAAGAGAATAAGGCTGAATATAAAATAGGTGGAAAATTAAGGGAAAGAAGAAAAAACATAAGCTTACACTAAAAGTGAATTTAGGTTACTAATACAATAAACCCTTGCCCTCACTTATTTTTCCTGGAGTTCAATAAAGCTTTTAGTGCCTTTGATCCTTTCTATATTTTCTCCAATTCTTACCTGGGATTTTGTACAGACACCAGCGCCTGCTCTCCCCACTGCTTCACAGCTCATTCTTTCTTCTGTAGTACATACGACCTTGAATCCAAGTTTCACATATCTACTCTTTCCTTACACCTACTCATGAGTGCTACAGGAGCAAATTATACCACTCTACAGATTTATCAGTTTTTAATCTTAGTTAGTCAATAGCATTCACTAATCCTTTCACTCAGACTGTGGTCAGCCACTATTTCAAAAGTTTATCACCCCACTCAAGCCACTCAATCTCTCTCCTTCACTCTTAAGGCATCTGTTATTTTAAAAAGAAAATTGAGGTCATTGTGTGCAAACTACTTGTTAATCCTTACGGTTCCCTGCAGCATCAGAGGCTACATCTTTAAGCATTCTCACTTACTTTCCTCCAGTCTCAAAGAAGGATCAGGGGTTCTTCCTGCTCTTCAGGCAAAGCTTATGTTTGATTTTTATTCCTTCTCTCTGAAGCTGAGATCTTTTGCCATTAATTACCTCTTTTTGTCTTTCATCTTCAACTTTTTCTTCTTTGGGATTCCTTCCCTTCAGCTTATGTGTGTTCCTTACACTTTTACCCAAAACAGTAAATCAATAACTAAAAACAAACTGATCTTTCACTTGAGCTGGCCATCTACTCTCATCCATCCGATCTCTATCGTCCCTGACTCACTCAGACTCTCTTCATTGGGCATCTACATTGATTATCTGCATTTTCTAAGAATCACTCAGCACGGTGTAATCTGATTTCTAACCCCATTTAACAGAGCATGCTTTCTCCAAAGGCACTGATGACCTGCAGCCCTTATCTTGACTGCCTCTCTCAGGGGTATTTGACACTGTTAACTACATTTTTCTTTCACTCCCTGGGCTGTTGTTACACACTTCCTTTGTTTCACTCACATCTTGTGAACCTTTTTGAAAATTTCTTCTCTTCAGAAATTCAGAATCACAAACTCAAATACCAATGGGAGGCTACAGGTAATACCAATGAGTGAAATTGGCTAATGTAAAACAATAAACACTGTAGAAGTCAAAGAACAGGCCCACAAAAGTTCTTGATACTGTACTCTTACTTAAATGGTAGTGCTCCCTGGAGCTCCATCCCTGGCCTATTGCTTTTCTGTACTCCCTGCTTTCCCTGACTGAACAAATTTACTCTTGTGACTTTGTTAGTGCACAGATGATCCCCAAAACTCTTCTTCAGTTCAGCTACAGAACTGTCTTATGCATGCATGTCTACAGGATATGAATGCCTAACAAGGACACACAAAAGCAAATCATTAGAGCCATGGACCAGAAGAGCCTTGAAACAGAGGCTATGTATTTGTAATCATAAATGCAACAAAAAAATAATCATAAGTCATTAGGGAGGGCCTCCAAATTTATTAACAAATCCAAGTATACATGAGAATTTGGCATTTAATAAAAGTATTAAACATCCATCAGGGAAGAGGGAAGAATTATGGCTTATTGAGTAAATAATCCTAAAACAATTCTTTAATAGTTGAGGGAAAATGTGATTTGTATAGCATACAACATCAATTACATAAATATTTTAAAGGTTATTTACAATATTTTAAATTATTCAAAAATATTATTGAACATAGAATAAATTCAATAGCTTACAGGTGACTTTTACCTAGGAAGGCATTTAAGCAATGACAGAAAAGAAAAAAAAAATGAAGTAATTTATTCATTAAAAATTTAAAGACACTAGAATTTACTCTAAGTGGTACATATTTCTGTGAGTTTTGACAATTGTATAGAGTCGTGTACCTTTACTATACTTAAGATACAGAATAATTCCATCACCTTAAAAATTCCTTCCAGCTACTCCTCATCAACTTCTCCCTACCTCAGGTCCAGGCAACTAATTTGCTCTAGGTCACTATAGTTTTGCCTTTCCAGAATGTCATACCAGTGGAAATATAAACAATGTAGGCTTTTGCATGTATCAGTAGCCTGTTACTTATTACTGCTAACTAGTATTCCATTCTATAAATGTACCACAGTTTGTACACTCACCCACTGAAGGATGTTTGAATTGTTTAGTTTTCAGAATTTTAAATGAAGCTGCTATGAACATCTCTGTAGGAATTTTTGTGAGAAGCTATGTTTTCACTTACCATGAGTAAATACCCTAGGGGAGTATGTGTTATATGGTAAGTGAGACACTGCAGACTATTTTCCAAAATGATTCATATAATTCTACATTTCCATCACCTCTACACCTTCACCAACATTTGGTATTGTGCTCTTATTCTTATTTTAGTTTAGCCCTCCAGCTAACATAGTTTTATTTTGCATATCCTTAATAGTAAGTGCTTACTTATCATCTGTATATTCTCTTTGTGAAGTGTTAGAATATTTTACCCAAATTTTATTAGGTTGTTTCTTATTGTTGAGTTTTAAGAATTTTTAAAAAAAATAAATAATCTGGATAAAATTCTTTGGAGATACTCAATTTGCAAACATTATCTCTCTGTACATGGCTTACCTTTTGTTGTGGTGGTGGTGGCTATTCGTTTTCTTGAACTTTTTTTTTTTTACAAAGCAAGAGTTTTAACTTTAATGTAGTCATGTTTATCAATTTTTGCTTCTATAAATCATGGTTTTGATTGCATCTAAAAGCTCTTTCCTTAACCAAGGAAAATAAAAATTTCAACTATAAAACTATATTGTCTCTAATTTTATGTTTTGTATTTAGGTATGTGAAATATTTTGAAGGCTTTTTTGTATTAAGTTAAAAGATTGAAGTTATTTTGCAAACAAATATCTAAATTATCTATAATCATTTCTTAAAAGATTATCCTTTCTCCATTAAATCACCTTTACATCTAAACCAAAAGATCAATATGTGTGTTTCTTTTTGTTATTACACTACTATCTTATTCACTGTGGTCTTATAGTAAATTTTAATTTTTTTGGTGGTACATAGGGTTTGAAAGTAGGGCCTTACAGTTGCTAGGCAAGTGCTCTACCATTTGAGCAAAACTTTATTTTCTAGATAGGGTCTCACGCTTTTGTCTGAGGTCAGCCTCAGACCATGATTCCCCCTACCTTCACTTCCCTCATAGCTGGGATTACAGAGGCAGGCGTCATTATGCCCAGCTCGTGTTTTGAGACAGAGGCTCACTAACTTTTTTGCATAGGGTGGTCTTGAACATCAATCTTCTCATTTCCATCTCCTCCATATTTAGGATTACAAACACGCACCACCATGCCTGGTCCTCTAGAGTAAATCTTGAAATCAGATATATCCATTTTTTTTTTCTTTTACACAATTGCTTTGATATTCTAGTTATTTTGCCTTGCTCTGTAAATTTTAGTCAGTTTGTTGAGCTCTATTAAAAACCCTGCTGGGATTTTGATTGGGAAATTTAGTTATATATACTAGAAAATGTTCTGAATTTAATTTTAAAAAGATAAAAGATTGAAAGAAACTATAAGAATATCTAAGATGCAAGTGGCCAATATTATTAAAATACAAAGAGTTATCTGAAATCATTACAAATAGGAGTCTCATTGGGATAATTGACAAGGCCTTTTGGGAGCTTTGTACAAAGCTAGCCCTAATGATCTTGAAACATATAAGGCACAACATAACTAGTAATCAAAGACATTTACTACATAATGGTCATAGTAGCATATAAAATATCCTTACTTCCTGTAGCTTCTTATTAACCTTTCTTGCCAGCACTTGCTATGGTCTGAGGTAACAGACTATAATAAAGGCAATAATGAGAAGGGCCCAGGGCCCACCTTTATGGGGAAGGTAAGACGTTCTAAAGAGTAGGGACTGAAGAGACCTTCAATGGACACCACATACCATCCATCCATCAGCATAGATCGTTCTTAATAAGTTTGGCCTGAACAACTATACCAAAGGAATGAGGAAGGACTCTGTAGGAAGATTTTGAAAACTTGTGTAAAAAATTAAGTAAAATATGCCAATCAGCTGCAACTACTAATCTTAAGAGGAAAGAAGTTTAGAGAGAATTCCATTCAAATAATTTTGATTATTATATAAAGAATGACTCCAATTTTAATAAAATTATAGTTTTAGATATCTATAACTCTAGACAAGAAATTCATAGAAAAAAAGTAAAGAAAATCATCTTTAGAGTTTGTATAAGGAAAAATGAATATACAAATGACTAAAAAATTGCAAGTTACATATTTTAATATTACTTTTAGAGCAGTATTTGAATATAGCTTCTGATTGAAAAAGAATTAGTTTTTAAAAATGTTTATGAGCATGCTTAATTTGGAAGCCTCTCTTTGTTTTTCTTTATTTTTTTTAACATAAAATGTAATAGGTGTGTCTTCTCGGTTTCTCTTTATTTCAAGCATAGCTGATATCAATTTAGTTGTTTTGGTTTTTTTAAAATTTCTAACATAAAGTCAAAAACAAACATCTCAAAATTTATGCTACTCTTAGAAAATCTTGTCCTATTCTAAAGTAGTTTCTCTTTGGAAATTCTACTCTGGAATATATTTCCAGAAATAATGTTATTTCTGTCTCAGTCTTGACCAACTTTTGAGAATCAAAAGAAATAAATAGAGTGAGAAATTTCTTACTAAGAAAAATTTTAAATCAAGAAAAAATAAAAATTAATAAGTATGCCTTAGTTCAGAACACTTAAAAAAGTCTTAATTTTGAAGTTTTTTTCCCTCAAAAATGGTTTTCCAAGAGGCTAATATAACATACTTTGAATATGAGTGTTTAAGAAATTCTCCTCAACACAGTTTTTATTTCCAATATCATATAACCCTTTTACATGCAGAAGAGACGTTGGTTTCAACTTTTCTGTTAAAAATGAATCAGAAGTGTTGAGAAAATAGCTACTATTTTATGCTTTTATTTTAAGTGTAGGTGTTTTATTTTTGAGAGCTCTTTTTAAATGGCATGAATAACAGTTGCAAATGCAAAAGTACAGTTAGAGTAACGTAACTGACTCAATATACAAACTCTGCCCTCCTCTTCACTCTTGCCTCATATTGACTAAGGAACTTTTTCTGGTTTGAAATCCTGTCCCCATTCGTGCTGTAGCAACGGAGTTTCTTACTTAGCCATCTCTTCTTGATAGTGTCCTAGGGCAAAGGGGCATAACAGAGTGCTAAGAGAGGTCAAGCTGCTTCATCCTTATATTTTGTGCTTTGTGTTGAATCTTCCAATGGTTTATTGATGCAGTGGGACTAGTAAAATGAGAGCAGAACCAATTTTTTCCCTGGCCTTCACCCTTTCTCACAGACAGCAAGATAACCACTGTTATCAAAAGGACATGAGAATTTTCCTTTTCTACTTTTGTCAAGCTGAAATAATGGATTTCTTTTTTCTTCTTAAGGATGCCTTACTAGGCTAAATATAAATTTCAGCAGGATATTGCTTGCATAAGGACAAGTATTGTGTTTCCATTTCTTTTCCTCTATTACTGACATGTGAATAATAAGACTATTAAAATAATCTTATATTCAAATTTGAGTATTTATGCCAAATTGATAAGAATGGGCTCTTTACCACTTAAGCCATGCCCCTACCCCTTTCTGCTTTACTCATTTTTCGAATAGTATCTTGCTTTTATGTCTGGACCAGCCTAGACTGTGATTCTCCAATTTATGCTTCCTGCATAGCTGGGATGACAGGCATGTGCCACCATGCCCAGCTTTTATTGATTGAGATAAGGTGTCACTAACTTTTTTCTGGGGCTGATCTCAAACTGCAATCCTCTTGATCTTCACCTCCTGAGTAGTTAGGATTGCAGACATGAGTAACTCTTCTGGCCCCTAGTTTTAATTTTATAAAGCACAGAAATCTTTTTACTTATTAGAAAAACCAATGTAACTTTTGATGAGATGATTAATTTTAATCCATAAATGTTTTTACTTTATCTTCTTACTTTTTTTCAACATTTATAGTTAAGAGGACAGTTCATTCTTTTCTACACAGATTCATTATATGTTGCATTGATTTTATTAACATAAATTTTTAGCAAACATGTTGAAAATAGTAAAATATCACCTTATACTTTGCCTATTCATAAATACAATACTCTAACTCTTTAAAAACTATTTATGATTAACATATTTATTGTGCAGATTAAAAGGATTCACTACAGTATTTCCATACATGCATACTTTGTACATTGATAAGAGAGTTAGTTCTAGCATATGTTGACATGGGAAGATATCAAGTGAATAGTAAATTTTACAAGGTGGCAAATATTTTCATATTTCTATGAATAATGATTTCACATTATAAAATGATACACTAGTATATTGTAATCCATACCAAACTGGCAATGATAGTTATTCTTGGTAGGGTGGAATTATGGTAGGATTCTGGTTTCCCAAACCTATAGTCTCAAACATTAAATTATTAGAGCAGTTACATGTAACATATTAAAAGCTTAAATGCAGACAAGCTGTCTGTGAAAATTTAACAGACAGGAAATGATACTCCTATATTTATTCATGACACTTAATCATTGATATAGTAAAAATTATGGTATATATTGTAGACCAAATTGTAAATACTCAGATTACATTTATCAAGTTTTGTTTGCTTTTTTGTTTTCTTATTTAAAAGAAAAAGATGCATTTTATACACGCATGAATATATATATATATATAATTTAAAATTATGACTCAAACTTAGGAAGAAGAAAACCTAAATATTTACTTGCATTGTTTTTCATAGACATAAAAATATTTAGAATTGCATGAAAGATTATATGCTGGAGACCAAATATATTCTAAATACTTAAGTATCTCTTCTTTTGGCCCACATTTTGAAATTCTTTAATAATCTGTTTTGGGAGGAAAACAAAACCATATTTCTCCTGTTTTTGAGAGGAAAATTTTGTTATCTTACCTTTAATCACAAAGTAGGCAGTGGATTGCAAAATGAGCTTGGCAAAATTTAGATACCCTATCCTTGTAAACCATTTGGTCCACAAATGGACAAGTGATATACAAGGTGGTCTTTTTGTCATCCAGGACAGGATCATGAATGAGGCATGCCTGCATGCAGGAAAAGGAATTTGTGTGCTAGCCTTGGAGATTTTTATGTCTAGTCTGATTACAGTGACAGGTTTATTGCCATGATGAGAGAGAATAAAACCTTGCTGGCCTAGAAATGGGCTTGGAAATGAAGACGAGATCACAGTCTAGAATATGAGATCATGGCTTGGACCGCTGTCATCATTATCAATAGCAAACATATACTGAAAACTTCCTAGATGAAAGGCAGTGAGGCTGAGGTTATAAAGTCCACATGAGAAGCTGACAAAATGATATATATTTACTGTTGATTTAGTGGTATATTTGGTCATTGCAGACATCACCAGAATTGGTAAAGTTTGAACATTTCTGTTTCCCATGAAACTATGACTCCTCTAATCAGAAAAATGCACAAAAAATTTTCATGTGAAACCAAAGTTTCACTCACCCATAAATCCCTAGTTTCTACTTTAAAATAATTTTCTTAAGTTTACACTGGAGATAGAAAAGACTACTTAGTTTTCAACTGCAGGGTTTACATATATTTGTGTGTCAATAATATACTTCCAAAATTTATTTTAATTGAATTCATCAAATATGTCAATACAACCTTTCTAAGCCTTTGTCAATTTAAATATAACACTCTTACACACTTTTGTTGCTTATCAAAAAGTAGTTGTTTTATTATTGCTGCTGCTGTTGTATGTTTAGTTCAGCATAGGCAGCCTCAGAGTTTGAAAATGCATGTGCATTTAACCTCCCGTTATACTTGCTTATCAATTTGTTATCAATCATGCATAACTAGGTTTCTTCTAAGGTAATCTGAGTATGCTTTTTACTTCTTTCCTAAGAGTCAACTAAGTCTGCCATAATGTTTTCACAAATCCCTGCTGAATATGATTTTTACATGACACTGCTTATCAACTCTCATGCCTGTACCAAGTGACCACATGTAAACCATATCTTGTCAGTTGAGGTATTGGTTCCATAAGGTGAACTGTGAATAATGATAGTCTTTAAGATTTTTATGTTTTCTGGGTGTTTATTGTCCTCACCTTTATGAAATTACTCTTAGAATTTCT
Source organism: Castor canadensis (assembly GCF_047511655.1). Lineage (NCBI taxonomy): Eukaryota > Metazoa > Chordata > Mammalia > Rodentia > Castoridae > Castor > Castor canadensis. The sequence continues at coordinate 119,622,509 of NC_133389.1, forward strand.
GGAGTGCATAACATGAAATGCAAGTCCTTCAAGTCATACTGTAAGCAGAAATAGTATTAGTTCTTTCAGCTCTGACTCTGCCATGGGGATATACTTCAGTAGAATATGCTTTTTCTTTGAAAAGTGATATTTAATCATAACCCACTGTTTGTAGCTTTTCATATGCACCAATTTCTGAGTGTATTGTTATATTGCATGAGAACATGATTACAAAATTGTAAAAATTTGTTTTTCAATGAAATAGATGAATAAATAATGTACATTGATATTCAATATATGTTAAGATCTGTTATGTTGCACTGGCTAGAGTCACTGTTTCCATATTTTATCATAGGCATGGTATCCAAGCTAGGAATTGATAAAAAGGAAAACTCAAGCAGGAAACTTTGCCTTTTCTTTATTCTCCCATTCTCAATGGACTCTCCAAACGAAGTCCAGATCTCTCTACTTTGGCATCAGTTTCTTATCTTTGCTGCCTAGGATAACAGATAAATTGACTTCTATAAGTGCATTGATGTCAAATTCAACTCCATGCTGCTCTTTCCTATTTTCTCCATAAGGACAAAGCGAGGGCAAAAGAAGGTACTCACTGAGTGCCATTGGGTTCACCAACCCTTACCTAGGAAATACTGATCTTTAAGGACTTGTTGACAGAGTGTTTCAGATACTGAGCCCAAGGGGACTCAAAAGTCCTTTATAACAGAAGCATTATCATGAATATTCCAAAATGAAAATATTCTTTCATCCTAGAAATATAATGAATGATATTTATCTGCTCCAGCAGATAAATGTCAGTGTCATACTATGAGTAGCTGAAAGAAAGGGTTTATTATCATCAATTAATGTGTCAGTTTTGTAAGTATAAATGGAAGAAAAATTATTAGCAATTATTCAGAGCATAACACCTCCTTTCAGGGAGCTCATGGTTTTCAAAAAATTATTTATGGTACCTCAAAAATTATGATTAGATTGTTCACTCAGAACTTTCTTGTATGTGTCTTCTTAACATTTTCTTATTTCTTTTGTCTTGCTTTTCCTTTTCTTCACATTCCTCTTTTCTTACTGATTTTAGCATTTCCTTACCTTACCTTAATTGAATTTATGACCTTGAACTACTTCTTGCCTTCTGTTTTTCTTTTTGATTTGTTCCATTCAGAAACACATATTGGGGAAGAATGGACAGCTCTTACTTGGTGAAATTATTAAGCCTTTTTTTCCCTTGGGTTCCTCAAGATGGGTAAGAAAAGTAAAACTAGAATGTTTGTGGATTAAGAAGAGGACTGAATTGGCTTTTATCTTTAATGTATTAGCAAGGACCAATTGCTCAAACACTACCCTCAGCAAAGTCTCATTCTATACAGTTATCTATACATACAAATACCACTAAAACTATTTAATTAAGCTCCCTTTGTGTTTTCCACAGTATTTTGTTTAATTTCTTTTATTATTGTCATTCCATACTCTCCTCTCTCTAATCATGCTATTTCCCGAAACCAGCAGAAAAGTGGAACAGACAGACCACTTTGAGGCTCTGGAGTTTTAACTTCCTGTGATACCTCCATCCCTTTCTTCTTTGAAGATAGTATCTGTTGCCTCTACTTTCCCATATTCTTCATGAAATAGTTATTCATATGTTCTGTTCCATTGTCCACATATCTCTTCTGTTTATTCATCCACAATTCTTGTCTAATCTTTCCTTTCTTCCATGTAGCTCAGAAGAGCCATTCTGTGGAACTGCATTTCAAATGGATTGTTGACATTTTCAGTGGCATCTTCCTTTGACATTTCTCCCATTTTTTTCATAGTCACCTCCAGGCATAGAAATTGATATTTTATTCCCTTGCTTTCACTTGAAGTAAAACCTACACACCCTCCTTAAAGAATACTGAAGTAATTTACCTTGACATTGAGTCTTGGCTTATTTTCTGTCATGTGGCAATACATTTGTGAACACTGTCTTAGAGATACACTCCTATTTATGAAAGCTCTTGCGTCTGTTATGAAAGAGCTTGCATCTTGCATCTTGCCATTGCTAGGTACCTACCTTAGCCAATTTTCAAATAGCAAACTATGTTGTACATTTCTATTGCTCCTTACTTCAGAATCACCCCAAATATATTTAGAGAGTTGTTTTCCCAGATTTGGTGAAGGAGTACGCTTAAGAAAGGACTACAGGCAGCATGAACTATCATGGGTTGAGAATGGTCCTATTTAAACAGCAAAGACAGACTTGTCTTCAAGTCTTACTCTTTTTCTTTAACATCCATACATCTCCTTGTATTCAATTCCATTGTTTATTAATATTTTGATTAATGAAAACATTTTCTCCAAGTATTTTCAATAAAACTGATGATCGATATGCACTGTTTTTACTCTGAGGTTTCAGGGAAGTTTAATAATCCCCTCCTGATGGAGGAGCAGAAATATACAAGAATTAGCCTTTTTTCACTCTCTAACTAGTGTGCTGATTGTTTATGGCCAACCTTTTTAACTTTCTCACTAGTCATATGCAACTACTTTTCCTCCTGAATGGCCTGACATTCATTCTATAGAAACCTCATCAATTTTGTCCATTATTAGATTATTTCCCCTAATGCCTATGTATTTTATTAAAATTTTTTTACTAGCATATAATAATTGTACCAAGGGGGTTTGTTGTGATATTTCCATACATGCATATAATGTACTTTGATCAAATGCCCCTCAATTACTCTTTGTTATCATCCCTTCCCCCACTTAAGTGATTTTAATGGGTTTCATACTTCTATTTTCATACATTCGTATGAAGTGCTTTGACCATATTTATCCCCCGTTTATGCTCTTCTTGCAGTTTTTCTCTTCTTATAGATTCCTACCCTCAACAGTCCTCCCCACCCCCATTTTACACTCACATCATTCAGTTTTTTAGGACTAGATTCCACATGAGAGAGAACATTTAATATTTGTCTTTCTCGGTCTGGCTTATTTCATTCAACATGATGATTTCCAGTTCCATTTATTTCCCTGAAAATGACAAATAAAATAATTTTATTCTTCTTTATGACTGAATAATACTCTAACAGGTAGATTCATAGGTAGATAGATACATACATCCATACTTACATATGCAGATACATAGATAGATATAGTTATAGGTAGAACTCTTTCTTTATCCATTCAGTGGTTGAGGGATGTCAAGATTGATTGCACAGTTTGCTATGGTGAATAATGCTGCTGTAAACATGGGTGTACAGATATCTCTATTATATGCAGACTTACAGTCCTTTGCCTATCTGCCTAGGAGTGGTATAACAGGAGCATATGGTAGTTTTATTTTTAGTTTTTGAGGAACCTCCATATTGATTTCCATAGTGACTGTACTAATTTACATTCCTACGAACAGTGTATGAAGTGCATGAAGATTCCCCTCCCTGCTCAACTCACATCCTCATCAAAATTTGTTGTTTGTTTTCTTGATGACAACCATTCTGGGGTGAGGTGGAATCTCAGTAAAGTTTTGATTTGCATTTCTTTTATGTAATGCCTATGTATTTTAAAATTTTTTTCACAGCTCCTTCTAAATGTCTTTCATTAAGAACTCCAATAGGAAAAAGGATTTATTCTGTTCTCAAACTTACAGTGCAACTTGTCCAGTAAATTTGTAATGATAAAGGCATTTTGGTGACTTAAAAATTTCTTCTCCACTGCTTTCTTTATATGACATTGGTTGATTGATTAATTGCACTGCTTGGGATCATACTCAGGGCATGCATACTAGGCAACTGCTCTACCACTGAGCTATATCCCTAGCCTCTATAACCTTTTTATTTGAATTAAATAAAAAGTGGATGCTGCTAGAGTTGTGGTTACGAATAAGAAAAAAGCAAAAAGAATAACAGTCATAATTATTGGTATAAAAATGATAAGGGTTGAGTATGTAACTCAGTGGTAGAGTATATGTTTAACATAAATAAGGTCCTGAGTTAAATCCCCAGCACCAACAGCACCGAAAAACAAAACAAAACAAACAAACAAAAAACTGACATAAATTATAAAAATTGATTTTATTGTATGCCTGGTTTCTTTTTATTTTCCTGTGAGAGTGATTCTTAGATAAAGATGTCTGTTTGGTGGCTATCTGGGATAAATTGTAAAGAAACTAGGGGCCCTGGAAATCAGAAAAAATCTAAAGGTGCAGCCTAATCCTCAAACTTGAGAGATTGTCAGAGGTGCTGGTAATGTACCAATAAGCCCAAAAGACGAAATGCCAGAAGTGATTGACCTATAGTCAATCCTAGGAAAACAACATGAATTACAATACTCTTCACCCAAAACCTCTGACCGACCCATTACTATTCCTAGATAGCAAAGTGCATTGTCTTACTGAAGCAAGGTGTTGGCAGGCAAACAGTTCTCTCTCTCTCTCTCTTTCTCCCTGTGCTTCAAAATGCATTGAATAGTCTGTTGAACTTGTTTATATTATTTGCTTCAGTGGCTTTTCTTGGCAAATTACTCCCTGTCCTTATTGTTAAATCCAGTGTACTGGTAGTGTTTTAATTTTAGTTTGTTAGAACAGTGTTTAGCATTTCTACTAGTGTAAACAATATTGGTTAAGTTGATATTGTCTCTGAGACAGATGCTTAAAGTTTATCTCACTTTCTATTTAGAAGCCTTTTACCCAATAGCTTAAAAGCCTTTCTTTTTGCATTTAAAATTTTCTTAATTCCGTAGGAAAAATAATTATTTAATACCTCTGTTCTTGTCCTTTGCTCTTCTGCCAGGCAAGGCAGTCTTCTCTTTTCCTTTGAATGGTTAACTGTGAAGTCAGCTTCTTTTTGCCTTTCTCTGCACACCAGCCCTGGAGATTCATGCAGACTTTCCTCCTGTATTCCACAACACACCTCATTGATCTTTCCAGTTTTACCGCACCAGTTCTTTGTTTCCCCATGAATCCCTGCTGGCATGTCCCTATAGGGTTCTGGCTACATTCTGAATTACCTACTTAGTCTAAATCTCTAAAGCTTGAACTCTGGATTCCAGTGACCCACAGGGAGAACTCAGTTGCATGGTCTTGCCTGGAAGATGCCATCCATTTTCTGTGGTTGATAGTTGGATAATCCTTCTGTTTTGTCTTCAGTATAGTTTCTGAGTGATTTGTGTAATTTATGCATATAGAAATAACATGGCTGGAACATCTTGCATGTATTTGTAAAAATCAAATAGTTTTACATGGTAATGGCACTCTTTTCTCTGGAAAGTATGGTTTTCCAAAGAAAATGTTACATTATAATATCTTACATTGCCCTAACTGCTCAAAATTGGAGCTGTTACTTTTTTCCTGTTTTTTTGAATATGTATTTTTAAATGACATAATAATTTACATATTTGTGGGGTACATTGTGATATTTCAGTACCTGTATGTAAGGTGTAATGATTAGGTGTAGTCAGTGTTTTGCATTGTAGTCAGCAGACAATGAACTTGAATATGTAACTGACAGTCAGCTACTGTTCAGAGTTCAAATTCTAGCTTAATCCCTATATAGTGTTTTTGGCCTTTTCTCTCTACTTGATTAACTGCTAAGTAATCACATCTTCTATACCAAACAGATTTTTTATACAGTGAGGAAGGGCTGCCAGGTTCTTTTCTTATTGCATAATTCACTTATGGGAGATTGTAGAAGTTTATAAAGAAAAAGTCCCTTTGCCTTATTTGCTACCCTCTGACTTTTCACATAGCTTTTAGAACTCTGGCTTTAAATGGCTCCTGAGTGCTAGACATGCCATCCTATAGGAAACTTATTTTCCTGAATCCTCTCTTTTCTCTGTAACTACTTTAAGGTGACCTGAAACTGAACATCTCCCTTCAACATAGTAGGTGGTACTTGCTCTCAAAGATATCTTCTCAAGTTTAACACATTCTTCTCCTTACACATTAAAGCATGATGAGCCATCCAGTGTAGACGAACACACCATTGGATTAAAAGATGAATGGGATCATCCCTGTGTTCAGAGGACACAAAGCTAGATACAGTGTCTCCAGAGCTCTCACAGAGCCTTTGTAGACTTCACACCCTCAGCAGTGCATTCTCCTTTTAGTATATGGTGTTGTAATCTAGTAGTAAGGTTCCATCCCTTCCATTGAGCGCTTAGTGAAGGTCTAAGTCCCCAAACACCCCAATTTACAGTGAATGTGCACACTTGCCAAGGGAATGGAGCATAGAGCTAACTATTCCTTTCTACAGATTTTGTCTTTTTATATTTTTTATTTTCATTTTTTTATAGTGTTGTAAAAATAAGTCACGTAGGTAGAGGGAAAAATTGTTTTCATATAAGTGGGAAACAGACTCTGTGGTCAAGTAATTGGTTCAAAGTCTTAGTTATGTATAGAAGTTGGAACTCTATTCACTACAGCAGCATTCCTCAGTATATAGCTATCTCAACCTTTGAACAGCGATTAGAACTTTTAAGGACTGTTTTTCAAATTTCCTTTTCCTATCCAGACTTTTGATGCTTTATCCTAACACTCTACTCCTTCTCTAGAAAAATAATTTTCCTAATGTAAAATATCACTGATGGGTTTTCTCTAAGTAAGAGAATGACATGGAAATGTAAAAGCATTGAGCACCAGGCCTTTGAAAATAAGTTTTTTTTACAGAAAAAAGCTTCATAATTTCTTAGCATTCTAAATGTCTTAAAGCTTACTATTTTTTGAGTATTTTGTAAACATTAGTGAAAGCATGTGTGTTTGCATTTGTGTGTGGATATATGTTTATATAAACATATAATTAAAAAGTCTCAAACAATTCATAACGTAATATTAAATGCTTTTTGCATTTATCAGTATGTCATCAGTTTCTTCCCATATCAGCAAATACCTAATAACTTCATAATTTAAAGGACTGCATAAAATAACATTGTACAGATATATCCAATTATATGATAAATCTCTTTTTATTGAACAGTAGAGTTGTTTATATTTTTTATATTTTCCCACTGTTTTAATGATTCTTTTAATTAAGTCCTTTAATGCATGTATTATTTCTCTCTTTGTGTACATTCCTACAAATGAATTTTAAGACTTTTTAAAAGAAATGCTAAATCTGTGGACATTATTTTACATATCCGAATTACAAGGTTTTGTAATAGTCTCCCTTAGGATTGGACTTTTTCTATTGGAATGGACATGATTCTATGGGGACATGCATAGTCTTCAAGCTCTCTGATGCAGTCTTTATGGAATGTCAAACAGTAAACCTGAATGAGATTTTTTTCCTAAATTTATCAGGAATATGTGGTTTAGTTAGAAGTATACTCCCAAACAGATCAAACAACCATTGGCTCTTATTAGCAGTTGAAATATGTCTTTTGGCTATGCCCTCTCCTGACTACGTTGAGGGTGACAGTTACCTGGCTTCCTGGGATGACTGAAACATCAGTTGACTCACATTTAATTTGAGACCTTTGGATTTTTCTTCTTCTTCAATCAGATTGTCTCATCCATCTTTCTTAATTATCCCAGAAATCTACCTGGACTGCAGAGCAGCCCTTGCCTGTGAATCTTTTGTATTCTTGGATTTGTTATTCTCTTATTAGTGGAATTTTTATCTAATTTGATCACTTTTTAATTGGTAGAAGAAAATGCTTACAAGAAAGCTCATGAAAATTAAAAGTACATTTAGTTAGTAAAATTAGAAATAAAATTTTGTTGAATTGATCTAAGATTTTGTGAACATTTAATCACATTTTAATTAGAATTTGAAACTGGACATGTGATTACTACCACTACCTCAATATCGTCTAGTTGTAGCTTTGAAAGATCAAATATTTTATTTTTATGTACTAAAATAGCTGAATTTCCAGGGGGAAAGACATTTTAGTCATCAAACCGAATTATTTTCTTCCTATTCAGGATTCTGTTAATGTTCTCCTGATGAGTGTAGAAGTTGTTAAAATATTAGACTTTATTTTATTTTGAAATTGAAATAGAACCAGTGATGTTAAGTTATTGATTCAGCGCATATTGATTGAGCTCCTACTACGTGCAAAGCAGTATACTAAGCATTTCAGCATATCAATAAGAGATTAAGAAACCTGCTCTCCTGTGGCTTAACTTTCTAGTGAGAGAAGATAGACAATTAGCAATTTGTGGAATATTATGTTTGCATATTATATATCATATAAACACATTACATGTAATATCAGATATATTCTGTTTATCTCAAATACAGAGAATATCATATATACTAGCTTATAAAATTATATGGAAAAATAAAACTAGAGCTAGACAAAGGGGAACTAAAGTGAAGAGTAGGGGCACAGTTTAGTATTAAAAAGATGGACCAGGTAGGACTCACTGAGAGGAGGGAAAGTATGAAAGAAGTGGAGCAGGTAGAGCAGTGGCTATCGGGTAAAACCTTGTTCTGAAGAGAGGGTAGAAAAAGCCCTCAAGCATAGGGAGCTCTTATGTTCATAGCATAGTGATGAGACCACGGGTGAGTGATTAAGGAATGAGTTGTAGGTGTTAAAAGTCAAGAGGTTAAAAAGGGGGCTTGTGTACAGGGACCTTTCAGCTAATAAAAGACAAACTTTGAATTAGAAGGAGAATCACTGGAGGACTTTATGAAGAGAGTGACATGATCTGACTTAGATATTTAAAAAGATCTACGTGGCAACTTTGCAAAAAATTGAGTATAAAAGAGAAGAATATCAGGAAGAATAAAGGTGAACATGTTAGGAGTCTTAGACCAGAGGGATTGCAGTGAAGGTGAAAGAAGTGGTCTCTTTCTGAATATGTTTTCAAAACAGTTGCAACACGATTTGTTGATAGGTTGTGAGGTGCTAGGGAAGAGTGGGAAATCAGAAGTTCAGATGAGAATGTAATAATTTTAAAGTATGCATTATACACTTACTCTTCTAATTGGTAACCATTGTTAATGTTTGGTAAGTTTCTCAAGTCTTTCTGAGCATAATAAAAAATGCTGTCTTGTCTTTCTGTTTTGCAAAATACCTTTGAAACTCATCCACTTTTACATCTGCAGAACATCCCTTATTGTGAGGGTGTCATTGCTCATTTAGCTATTCCTATATGGAAGAATATTTGAAACTCTTCTCAAATTTTCACTGTTATAGCGTTATAACAAGTACCTATACGTTTCCACAGACTATGTTTGTAGTTGTGGAATTCAAAAATTTATGCATTGAACAACTTGGATTAATAATGCCACATTAGTGAACAGGATGTAGAGAAGAGCCAGCCCCTTGCCATTAGTGAATATTATCAGTCGTAATATCTATTTATTTTTTTGGCATCTATGGGCTTTGACTAACATCTACTTGACGGTTAGAGAGATTAAACATTTCCTTGTATGCATATTAGCAGTTGGTATTTCTTTTTTCTATTAAGTACCTGCTGAGAATTCAAAATATGTCAAGTTTCTCAATGACTTCACTTTTTAGAGTTTACTTAAATATTCCTAAATTTGCTTAAATAGTCCTTAATTCCACCCAGTGAATAACAATATAGTTGCAGGTCTTTATTTTCAAGATAGAAAATATTTCTTTTTGCAGTAAAAGTAAAAATATTTCTTTTTACAGATAAAAGTATATCAAAGTAATGGTAAGAAAAAATAATTCAGATGAGTAGAAAACTAAGAACACAATTAAGAAAAATGTTTAACACATTTGCAGTAAAAACGTCAAGGCGCCCACTGTTAACATTTTCACATCTGTACATGATGCTTTACTTTTCCGTTTTACATAAATCACAAAAGATTATACACAGTTTCAAAACTTGAAGTATGTACATTTTAATTTATTTTGCTGATATTGTGAAAGTATTGCATGCTTATGGAAAAGCTTGAAAATACTTGGAAAAGTGTGATGTAAAATGCAAAAAGTCTCTGATTGTCTGCTTATAAAACTAGGCTGATAAAGAACCTGTTTTCTTCAGTACAGAAAATGTTAAGGTTAGTCAATTTTTTATTTGGTTTAAGAGATATACTCCTATGTATAACTCAACCTTAATTTAAATCTAAATGTGGTAGTTCTCAATTATATATAGCATTATTTTTCTCAGTGAGCTGCTACATTGTTCTAGTGTTATTCCACTTAAATGCTCACAAAATTGAGGAAAGACACATCTCTTCATTAGCATCCAAATTGGAAAGAAATTGAAGAGGTGGAAAATATAATGCAATGGAACATGACAGGGAGATAGAAACCATATATATGTATTTTTTTTCTGCCCATAGAAGCCCCTATAAGACCACCCAGGCTTAGAGTTAAAATGAAGATGTGTTGTATGGCAGCCTAAATGGCTTTTCAGACTTGCTGTGGTCCATATGGGACAGACGTGCACTTTCACATTGATATCTAAATCCTCAAATGATCTTGGAGATGCGAAGAGAAAAAAATCAGTGCTGCCCATGGTTTTTTCTATAGCCTGTCACCCTTTACTAAAGAATCATAACATTTTAGAGTAGGAAGTTTTTCAAAAATCTTCAGCAATTAATTTGCTGTTGTATGTGTAGGACCTTGAATATTCCAAGCTAGCTTTAGCAGGGAATTTAAGAAGTAGTACAATGGTCAACATTCTTTCCAGAACTGTGTTGATCATTTTTAATGATTTGAGGACCAAAGCAAGGAGATTGATAAAAATCCATTACATTTTTAATGGCAATGCATGAGCAAAATTTTAGACAAAAAAAAACCAAAAAGGAAATGTCAAATGAAAGAGGGCAGCATGTCATTTTGATATCATAGAATATTAATGGTAAACAAGACCCTATTTTAGAGAGCAATTCAATATAGCAGTGAGCCTGTGGATGAACTGTGACTTGGTCCTGTGAGAGAAAGAAAAATCAAGGGGGAACAGAATGGACAATTTCTTTTGAATAGAGTGAGAATGATATTAACAACTCAATTAAGTGCCAACAGTTTAGAATTAGCCAAGAGTCATTGTCTTCCTAGGACAAATAAATTCTAGCTGTTCTCACTTGCTCTGTGTCTCACATAAATGTGAACTAAAATGTGCTTCATTGTTCCTGTTGACAACAGAACAAACCAAAAACACCTTTATTTGCTGAGAAGATTCGCTCATTCTTGTTTTCTAGAACACTGTCAAGGTACAAATTCTTTCAAGTTTCCATATTTAGACTAATCTAGACACACATTCACTGGACGAATTGGCCCAATCTATCCTATATTTTGCCCATTCCTTGCAGCCCTTCTTTCCCTGTCTGTGGCACACATTCACTGGCTATTCCAAAGGAGGCCACCATCATTCCTTAGGCAAGAAATGTTTCAGAGTCTAGTTCTAACAAGAGCAATCATTTGATAAATGATGCATTTCCTCAAATGCATCTTCTGGATTATTTCTTTCTCCATCTCACCTCCTCAAGACTTATTTTCTTTCACCTCTAAGACTCTTTCATAGCCACATTCTCTTACCTTTCTCTATAATCTGCTTACAGACTGGACACCATTTATTGCTCCTTACTGTGTTCTCATTCTTTGATTCCAAATCTGCCCCAGCTTTAAATTTCATTCCAAGGTCATTCCTATATGGAGTGCTAAAAGTTCCCATTCCACACTTGCTCAAAATCCCCATCATTCCATCTGTTCTCAGCCCTAAGGCATACTCTTAAAGTATTCTCTCCACTCCAATATGAACTCTATGAAAGAATGTTGAAACATATTTTAAAAAGTTCCCCACTAAGAGAAAATGAAATATCTTTCACACCTTATTTCCATGGTGCCTTATTTATTTCCCTAAATCTTTCAGTCTCCTTAGATTCTCAAGAGAGTACTGGGTACTACCACCCACTGTCTGTTTGCTGCCTGTCTCTCTCTCTCTGTTGTCTCTCAGAGCTAAACCACAAGTGGAGATAGAGAAATTTCACATTTAAAAAACTCTCTCATGTGTCCTAGGTGCAGCCAGTAGTGGCAGAAGGCAGTTTCAAAAACCCCTACAGATCTTGATAATAGCCACTCCTTTCTAATTCTAGCTGTTTATTGCTAAAATAGAAATCTGGGAACAGAATAAAGTTATATTCCCAGAGGAATCTAAACTGTGGCACTTCATAACAAAGAAAAAATTATGTTCACTAAAGTGCTGATTTGTAACTATTTAGCTATACCATGAAATAATGGGTTACAACTCTGTTTCTCCTAGCAAAAAGGAGTATGTCAGAACTCCATATAGACTTAGGCTGTGATGTTACCTTGTCCTCAAGTAATCAGATACATCGAAGAATATCTTCAGGGACCATTTTAAGAGTTGCTAAAGAAACGACAGAAATTCAATAAATATGAAGAGTGTGAACAGTGTTCTTATTTATTTTCAATGAAGAATCTAGCCTATTTATGCTTATGATATAAAATACAACAAGAGAACATACATCCTTGGTCCAAGAAGGCTTTATGAAAAATACTATTCTCCAAAACATGGAGAACTTGGATTGCTGAGCAGGCCAGTGTTTTCACCCAAAGACTGTAATAAATTCCCTTTCCCCTCATGTTTCATTTAGAAACATGTTGGATAGGGCAACCCAAATGGAGAAATAAATAAAAGAAAAGCTATTAATATTCCCAAATCTAGGTAAATCATAATTTCATTGATGATCTGATCAATATGATTTTATCATATACTAAAATAGCTTCAATATGAGAATTCTACTTCTGGGTGGTCCTAAGCCCCTTCTTCAGACCCTGTGGTTGTCCACTTCAGTAATCTGGATAAAAAGGCAACTACCCATACAGCACACAGCTCATTTTCAGTCAATCAATATTAAAGAGAGATGCACTTTAGTATTGGCAATAGAAATTAAGTAATTTTCAACTGTGAATACAGAAGGAAAATAAAGGTTATTTTTTTATTTCACCATGTACTTAGATCTCCAATAACCATATATACTTTAATCTTCATCAGCCTGAAGGATAAAAATTATCACAATCTTTTATACAGTATCTGACAGACACCACATTTTTTTCTCTTCCCCTAAAGATTTTAGCTCTTGTCTCACTGTGACTCGCTCTAACATCATTCCTTTATAATTTTTGGCAATATCAAGGTCCATGAAGATGATTCCTCTTATTGTGGTTTTGTGACTACCTTCTCTGATGATGTTATCTTTCACTTCCTTCCTGTGTACAGGGCATGCAAATTTTAATGACTCATAATTGCAGTCCTTCTGTGATCTCAATTTCAAGCAACCCATTCTCTAACCACTACTTCCTTTTCTAGCTCCCTCCCACTTATAATCTGATTCATGTAATTCTTTAACCCTACTGGGACTTATTATGCATTGATCCCTCCACCTTTCCACTCACACTCTTCCTTCCTTTCTAAAACAAGTTACATACATTATAATCATTTCCTGAGATTTACCCTTACCTCCCTGTACTTATTGCTCTTGCTTTGCAGTATAGGACTGGCATCATGGTCCCAACACAGGTGCACCCGAATACTCAGCACATTGCATATATACTTTCACATAATCAACACCACTGCAAAAAATGCATAGCTCTGTTAACTCATTTCTATTTAAACTCATAACCAAACTTTCAGCCAAGGCTAAGTAGTAGCCACTAATTCTGCTCAGTTCCTCCCTACCAAGAAGACTTTCTTTGTCTTCTTAACTCCAAACTCTAATACCCTGCCTCTATGATACTCCCCCGACCATAGACAAGCTTAGACTTTTGCTTCCTATTTCACTGAGAAAATAGAAGTAAAAAAAGCTTTCATGCCTCTGCCCCTTAATCTCTGTCTTCTAGTTGCCATTATGTATGTATATGCTCATATCTAAAGCTAGCTACTCAACATGTGCCATAGATCTCATTCCTTGTTGCCTATCCAAAAATACTGTTCCAAAAGATTCCACTCTCTCTTACATCACCAGCATTTCCTTCTATTATATTGTTTCTATCACCATATAAATATACTGGCTTTGATTTTAAAACGAAAAGTATTTTTTCCCCGAACCTCTCCTTCCTTTTACTGTTCCATTTCTACCTACCCCCTTAGCTCCTGGAAGGAGCTATTTATACTCTCTGATCAGGCATTGCTCCTACAACTTATCAAAACTGTCAAGGTCACAAGGACCTCTGTGGTTTTAAAGCTAATTGTAAATTCTCAGTCTTCCGCTTACTTACTTACTTACCCATCATTAGATGATGGTAGAGCTGCTCCCTCCCTCATGTGTAGTGCATAAGGCTCCTGCCTTTTTTTTTTTTTAATCTTTCATTGCTGCCAGGAAATAACACTCTCCATGTTTTCCACCTTTCAGATTTGCTGCTTCTCCTCAGTTTCCTTTGCTACTTCTTCCTTTTTTCCTATCGCCAAGCATTGGAGTGGACAGGATTCAGCCCTCAAACCACCTCTCTTCTCCACTTATAATCCAGAGGCTTTAAATATTATCTATGCACTTGAAAAATTTTATTTTTAGCTTGAAATGTTTCCATGAACTCTTAACTCATATGTATAAAGAGGTGGATACAACAATAATTAGTTCGAATTAACCCAAACACCTCTTCTCACCTATTCCACCATCCTTGTAATTGCACAGATGAGCATACTTGGAGCCAAGTGTTCTCCTCTTTTTCCTTCACCCATTATCCAGAAAATTGTTTTGACTGTACCATTTTATTAAGAATGAACCAGCCAGGCGCTGGTGGCTCACACCTGTAATCCTAGCTACTCAGGGGACAGAGATCAGGAGGATCACAGTTAGAAGCCAGTCTGGGCAAATAGTTCAGGAGACCCAGTCTCCAAAAAAAAAAAAATTATAAAAAAAGGCTGGTGCTGGTGGAACTCATGGTGCTCAAGTGTAAGCCATGAGTTCAAGTCCCAAAACCACATACACACACACACAAAAAGATTCAACCACTTTTTACAACCATGTGATCCAAGTTTCTTTTATCTGGATTATTGTGATTGTTTCACAAGTGGTTCTTTCTTCTGTACTTGCTTTCCTGCAGTGCATTTTCTTGCAGCCAGAGTTGTCTTTACTCTTCCACTCAATATTCTCCCATGACTGTCTGACTTATAGTAAAAGTCAGGCTTCTTACAATGGACTACAGATGATAGCACTGTCTGCTGCTCATTCCTTTCCTATTACATGGCCCACATCTCTGATCTCATCTCACTTGCTCACTTTTCTACAATATTCTGTCCTCCTCCTTCAAGGAATTACTTGAAAATGCCAGATCTTTTGCATCTGGTGTTTCTTCTTCCTGAAATTCTCTTCACCCCGTATATTCTCATGGCCCACTTGCTCACCTCCTTCAGGGCTTGGCTTAAATATCACTGCTCCGTGAGATGTTACCCAATCATTCTATTTAAAATTTGCCAACCACTTCCTGCATCGCAACACTCTACTCCCTATGCCTGAAATTAGCCCTATATGGTGTACTATGTATCATAGGGTTTTTGTTTTCTTCCATATTTGTTTTCTTTATTCCTTCCTTTTCCCTCTTTGATTAGAATGAAAGCTTAAAGAATTCAAGAGACACAGTATGTTGTCAATTAATACTTTTTTTCATGAATAAACTAAGATTTTTATTTATAGACAAGGAGATAGGCTTAGAAAATATAATCCCAAAACCACACAGCAAGTAACTGTGCTACTTGTAATGGAACATGGGCAGTCTGTCTCGTATGGCATCTTTTCTCAGAGCTTTCTCTTCCAGAGGCTTCTACATGGCATATCAAGTACTCTTACCTAGGCCTGTTTGCCTGATACTGGACTAAAACTGAAGAGCCAGTGATGCACTACACTTTGATTACTCCTTAATGGTGCAACTGGGATGGTGGCAGAGAGGAGGAGTACTTTTGGTAGAATTTTGTAAATATAATGGAAACAATGAGGGAAGGCTCCTAACTCAGTTTCATAAATTCAGAAGAGGCAGCATCTTAATAGGGGAATAGGTATTATTCAGATAAAGAAGAAAGATTTTTTTAGGTGATAAGAATAGCACATGCAATGTCATGAAGGTATACAGTTGGATTTGTGTTCAGTGCCCTATAACTCATGAATAAGTAACAACACAGGATTTGATAAAAGATTAGACTGAGGCAGGAAGTAGAGTCCAGATGGTAGAAGTATGTACAGCCATGCTAAGCATCCTAATAATGAATCATTCAGGACTTAAACAGGATAGCTTTTTGGTTTACGTTAGTGTTTTAAATTGTCCACCGGGAACAATGTGAAGAGGGAGATTGTAACAAGATCAGTGGTGTAGTACAGTTAGATGGAAAAGTCAGACAGCACAGCACTAGTAGGGATGCCTGTTGGAAGTGCAGAACTGAGAAACATTTAGAATAGTCGGTGATGATGAGTAAATAAGTAGAACTAAGGTAGTCAGGAAAGCATTGAGAGTGATTTCAAGTTTCTTGGGTTCAGCAAGAACAGGGGTATTCTTTTATATTGTTTTTAGATTTATTCATATGTGTATACATTGTTTGGGCCACCTTTCCCTCCTTCCTCCTCTCTCCTGCCCCCCTTATTTCCTCCCCCTGTCCCGTCTCCCCTCACTTCCAGTCAGAATCTGTTCTGCCCTCTTATTGTTGAATTTTGTTGAAGACAAAACATAAGAGACAATAAGAAAGACATAGCATTTTTGCTAGTATGAGACAAAGATAGCTATACAGAGAGATTCTTAGCATTGCTTCACATTGGATCATCTCTACCAGACCTCTTCACTACTTCCTGGTCACCTTTCCATAGTGGCCTATGCCAGTTTAAGATTTCTATATTCTCTCCTATACAGTGAGTACATCAACCACACTCAAGTTTTAGGTTTCCTTCTCTTTCCCTATTTCTCCCATGCACATTCTCCCCTTAGTGTGTGACCCATGTCCAATAATATTTCTGCATTCGTTTTAGGGCTGTAATCTGGATATGAGGGCACATATGATTTTTGGCCTTCTGAGCCTGGCTAACTTTGCTTAAAATTATGTTCTCCAGTTCCATCCATTTACTTGTGAATGACAAAATTTCATTCTTCTTTGTGGCTGAATAAAATTTCAATGTGTATAAATACCACATTTTCTTAATCTATTTATTCATCAGTAGTGGGGCATCTTGGCTGTTTCTATAACTTGGCTACTGTGAATAGTGCAATACACATGGGTATCTAGGTGCCTTTGTAATAACCTGAGTTGCATTCCTTTGGGTATATCCCTAGGAGTGGTGTTGCTGGATCATATGGCAGATCTATGTTTAGTTTTTTAAGAAGCCTCCATATTATTTTCCAAAGTGGTTGTACTAGCTTACATTCCCACCATTGAGGGTTCCTTTTTCCCTTCAGCCTAGCCAACATTTGTTGTTCGTGGTGTTCTTGATGATAGCTATTCTAATAGGAGTGAGGTGGAATCTTAGTGTGGTTTTGATTTGCATTTCCTTTATGGCCAGAGATGGTAGCATTTTTTCCATGTGTTTTTGGCCATTTGGACTTCTTCCTTTGAGAAAGTTCTGTTTAGTTCAGTTGCCCACTTATTTATTGGCTCAGTAATTTTTGGGGAGTTTAGTTTTTTGAGCTCCCTGAATGTTCTGCTTATCAGCCCTTTGATGCATATTCAACAAATATTTTCTCCTACTCTGTGGGTAGTCTGTTCAACTTAGAGACCATTTCATTTATTCTGCAGAAGCTTTTTAATTTCATTTATTCATCCTTTGTCTTAGTCTCTGGGCTGTTGAAGTTCTACTAAGGAAGTCTTTGCTTATACCTATTGCTTTCAGGGTATTCCCTGCTTTTTCCTGTACTAACTTAAAGGTTTCGGGTCTGATATTAAGGTCCTTAAAGCACTTTGAGTTGATACTAGTACAGGTGATAGGCATGGATGTAGTTTCAGTTTTCTGTAGCCAGATAGCCACATTTCCCAGCAACATTTGTTGAAGAGGCTGTCTATTCTCCATCACATGTTTTTGGCTCCTTTGTCAAAAATAAGGTGGGCATAGCTGTGTGGATTCAGATCCGGGTCCTCCATTCTGTTCCACTGGTCTTCATATCTATTTTTGTGCTAGTACCATGCTGTTTTTATTGCTTTGGCTCTGTAGAATAGTTTGAAGTTAGGTATTGTGATACCTCCAGCATTGCTCTTTTTGCTGAGTTTTGCCTTGGCTAGTATAGGGGTATTCTTGCTGGTCTAAGATATGGGACTTTGGCAAAGAGGCATATCTGGTGGGAATGACATAGGCTCACAGTTTGACACACTGACTTTGAGATGGCTAAGGAAATTCAAAGTTGTTAAAACCAATCTGCAAGTCTAAAGAGATGTCCAAGCTAGAGTTGTAGACTCAGAAGTCATAACTAAATAAAAATGAAAGTCAGACCCTGGGTGTAGATCAGACTGCCAAGGAAAGAAAAGGAAACAGGAAGCAGTGAATTGAGAACACTTGGAAATTCCCAAGTCTGAGGTAGGATTGGAAGAGAGGTTTGGATGAAGAGGAACTTTCCATGACAACCAAGAATCACAAGTTGGAGTGACAGAAGAAAACTAGGAACATTTAATGAGAATGATAGAAAGGGATGAAAAATGAAAAGAAAGTCTGTTCTGAAAACAAGAGTTTTAAAGGAATGGTCGGTACAGATTCTTTGAAGAATAAAAGAGAAATGAAAAAAAAAACACTGGACATAAAGAGGAGAGAATTGGAGTAGAGTTCAAGGTGGTAATAGAAGAGCTTTGTTTGTTTTCCTTTTCAAATGAGATGAGAGTTGTGATCTGGACACACAGATAGTCCACCAGCTGTTTATGGCTGGTACCATCTCAGATTGGCTGACCTATCTATTTTGATTAGCTAGAATCCAGAGTCACTGGTCATTGTTTAGAGTCATTGCTAAATGTGTTTCATATACATCTTAATGTAACTATAGACTAAAGGGAAGTAGAAGTGCTGAAGATATGGAAAAATGGCTATGTTTTATCACAAGGGTCAATCACTCAAACTATCGACATGGCACAATTTCACTTATCATGTGCTTTCATATGCCTTCCAACAAAATGAAAGATTTCATATTCTAAATGATTTAAAAAGAAAATGAAAAGAACATTTTATGACAAATTAAATTCTAATTTCAATGTATCTATGTAAAGATACACTAGAGCCCAGATGCATTCATTTATTTATATACATTTATATATTTGGATAATCTGCTTATATACCACTACTTTTTCATTACAACGGAGTTGAATAGTTTTGATAGCAACCATATAGCATGCACAAACCTAAAATATTTAGTATCTGACCTGCTGCAGAAAAAGCTCGTTGACCCCAGATTTATAGAACAATTTCTGCAAAGAGAGTAGGACAGCAGTTAGAGAGAGGGAGAAAATGGGATGGAGGGGAAATACAGGAGGATCAACCTTGAACGACAACAACAAAAAGGATACTTCATCCTATGAAACTAGAGAAAATGGTGACAGGATTGCACAAATGTAAACTGGTTTGTAGAAGACAGAAGAGGGCAATCCACCTCTCCCTGCCTCACTCTCTTAGTTAAATGTGTTGAACTGTCATTGATCATGTCATTCTAGAGGACAAAAACTGTGTCGTATTCATCTCTGTCTCCCCTGCAGCTTTCAGCACAGCGCCTTTCTTTCAGCCACACTCACTAAATATTTAATTGAATCCCAGGTGAAACTCTATTATGAGTACATTCCTAGAAACCTCTGCCCTTAGGGCCTTGCATTTAATTCTCTTACTATTTAGGCCCACATTTATTGAAGTTTGATGTTATGTTTAGAGATGTGAAGAAAATGGAAGCTGGCTTCTTATTTAGTTAATTTTCGGTTCACTAAATTGAGTCAATATGGTCAGAGAGAGTTAATATTCTTATTAAAATTGGCCATTTTCCCTATTTTTTTTAGACCTGAATAGCTCTATAAATCTATAAAGAGTTTGGGAATAAATACTACACAAATATCAGATATTAAGGGAAAAAATTTTAAAGGTACTGATAATGTCAAACAAAAATATGAACCATAAGATGAAATGTTAACTATGATGGAATAGAAAACTCAGTTACTTCATCTGGCCATTACAGTAGTGGATTGTAATATCTACAGTGTGAATGTAATATTCATGAGAATGGACTACTGTCATTGTTACTACTGTCTTACAACTGCCCATACAAACATATTGCCGACTGGGACCTTAAAAGTATTTAAATATATAATTGCTGCTGAAGAGTTATCTGAAAGGAGAACAGCCCACATGACCTGCTAGAGGAATACCTTGTATTATAACATATATGTTTTCAAAAAGACTTTACAGAAGTCACTGAGAAATTTTCTCTGCCTCTAAGGAGAATAATGTCTATATCATGTAAAATCAACATTCACATTTTTAAAATATTTTTTAGGAGAGAAGTCCATTATTCCATCATTTAGCAACAGGGCAATTTACAGATAAAATAATAAAAGTGTGAAATACAAACACACACACATATGTGCATGAAAATGCATATATTTACCCCAGTTGGCCAAATAATTAGAACTCTCTTATATTCACAAATATGAATATGTATGTATTCATATTCACCTGAAAGTACTAATGGTTTTACCTATTACTCAGTATATTGTGGATGTGAAAATTAATTTTGCAAGCACTCAGTTATCTAATGTTTCTCATTCCCCTAATAAATCTTTACATCTCCAAGGGAGTTATACATGTGATGACCTATAATGATATTCATCTTGGCATGATCATCCAAATCATTAATCTTCTAGTAGGCATAGAATGCTGAAAGGGATTCTCTAAAGTGACTGATGATAGTGGTATGGTTCCCAGTGACAGAGAATTTATGCATGCAACACATGGCATAATAGTAACCAGGCACATTTTCATACTCCAATGCCTTAGCCTGTGATCCACAAACTCATCTGTCTAATCTGCAGTATAGCATATACCTACAGTAAAATGGTGTCTCAGAGGTTGGAGAGAGAGGAGATAAGAGAGAGTATGTGTGGAGGGGGCCTGATTTGGAGAACAAAACAAAATATCTTGTCAGTCAGTTCATATGAGAATTGAAACGTGGGAGTTTTAAATTCTTTTTGTTTTCACTATATTTTAGCACATACAAAATTTTGGTTCTTTGTTGCTTTAACACTTGCTTCAATAAATCACCCTGGTACTAAATGAAAACAGAGTTTGGTCTGTAAAGGTGAGAGAAACAGCAATAAAAATATAACCTATCAACTGTGATCTTTACTGATGGAGATATACCTTTAAGATCACTATTTGTAAATGGTATTAAACCTCTTATAGATAAAGGCTAGAAGATATAGGAAAAATGGTCACTTTTTACTGAGTGTCTTATTTTTAGACTTTGTAACTGACAAATATTTAAATACATTAGACCAAGACAAATGTTAAAAAACAAACGAACCTGACTTTGTAAAATAAAATAAACATAATTTACCCTTAAGAACTTTCTCGAGCTCTGTTCCTCCTGACCTAACTGGAGGTGACTAGAGATGCAGAAAGGACAAAAGATAGACAAACATGCCTAAAGTTGGGGTCAGGTGTGCTGGGTGCTTGGATGGAGACACACAGCAGCCTCATTGCTTCTTTTCTCTATTATTTTCTTCTTTTACTTTGCTTCTTTTCTGTTATTCTTTAAAACCTTGTTTTTAAAGTCTTTCTTCTTCTTTTCTATTCTTTAAAGTCTCTTTCCTTAGACTTGCTCTATCCCATGTTTTCCTTAATCTCTCTTAAAGTCTTGGCCCTCAGACTTGCACTGTCCCATGTTTCCTCTAATCTCTAGCATAACTCCACAGCAGCAGCAGCAGCAGTCAGTTGCATCATTCATTGGCAGTCCCCACACAAGCCACCCTGGCAGTAGCTTCCACTTCTCACAAGCAGCCAACCAATCAATCCATCCTCCAATCAATCCTCCTTCAATCAATCCTCAGCGAGTCTTTTATATACAGTGGTAAACAAGAAGGTGGAGCAACAGTTCTCCAGGAGGGGCATGACATCATAACAGAAGAAACCTGTGTTCCTTAAGCAGGTGTGCTGCATTTTGCCTTTGCTCTCTTCTGTGGCTGGGGCCATGCCAAACTGAGCCTGTAGATCATTGAGCACAACTGTGCTTGTGTCAAGTTCTCATAGGCTTCTCATAATCCACTCCCCACAATTTACTAATGGACTATTCTTAGAAGGAATCCCAGAGTCATCCACAAGTAAAGAAAAGGGATGTGTGATAAAACTAATAGTCATGTCAATGAGGAAACTCAGCTTGTATTGCCAGCACTTATCTTTAGCACATTTAAATTTAAGAGGTGTAACTAAATCAAGATATCTGTAAGAACAAATAATATGTTAAATGTGTGTTTAAGTCCTCTTCCTACTCTTCTATTCACCCATATTTAAGGATAACATTGTATGCAATAATTTTTAAAACTAACAGCCCATTTTCTCCCTGATCCAAGGACAAAATGTTACAATTAGGCCTTATTACTTTTCTCTGGTGCTCACAAACTCTTTCATTATTTTACATGGAAATTTCCCCTAGCTAAATAGAATAATGGGCTTTAAAAAATATTTTTAAAAATGGAAATATCAATTTAAATAGTATAAATAAAGTCAACTCTAGAAGTAGAAGAAATTGCTCAGTGATTTCTGTGAAGGTATTTTGAATGAATCATGGTGCTGATAGTGAGAGAATTGGATAGCTATTATCCCTTGTTAACACTCACCTCTACCAACTCAATTGACAGGAAGGAAAGCAATAGAGTCATGAGGTGATTAAAGTAGTATCTAAAGCAAAGCTCAAAATATCCATGTGTAATTTTGTTAACTGCTTGACCACCCATGAAATGCAAGTCTGTATATATAGTTAACCAGACTTTTCTTGTTCTTGAATTTTACCTTCAAATCCCCTTCTTTAGTGATTTGTCTAATTTCTTAAGCTCTTTGCTTCACTAATGTTCACGACTGTGATTTGGCCCACTGAAACTTACTTTAGAGGAGCATAAAATGTTACTATTTTTATATTTAGTTATAGTTGTTCAATTTTACATTGGACGTTTAGGATTAGAAAACGTATCTTTAAATCCTATACAGTTGTCTCACATGTATTAGTTATTAAGAACTACCACCTATCGAATTCTGTACACAAATAAAATTTAAATTTCCTTTAGTTAATGAAAAGCCAGAATACTTGAATGACAAGAGCATTAGTCCAAACTAAGAAAGTGGCCACTTGAAATCTCTGTGCCTTACTTTTCCTTGTAAACCTGATAGAGTTTACAAGTGGCCCTCTGTCCTGCATTCCTACTTAAGGATGAGAAAATGTTCAAAAATTCTCAGGTGAAGATTCAAGTCCTTCAAAAGGTTGAATAAATTCAAGTTAGGAAACACAAATCACCTAAAAGTTCATATGAATTTGGGCTCATAAAGGGAGAATGGTTAAGGTATCTTTTTTTCTCCAAGGACAATTTCTTACTTTTCCATTTCAATAATAATTCTATGGTCCTGATATTTTATTAAAAAATCATTTCAATTTTGTCAATTTCTTCACTGTGTCAAAAACAGGGTGTTGATTTGGATTTTATTCTCTCTGCAAATATTGCAAAATTACATTTATTCACTTTTCTATGAATTTAATGCCAATGTTAATAAAGTTGTTGCCATTCAAGGCAAAAGAAATCTCTTTTGTCCAAGGAAATGTTCTACCTGAAAGCTGAAATTTTAATATATGCTACAATACACTTTGTTTTTGTGCCCAGGGATAAGAATAGGCAATAGATAGAGAAAAAATAGGAAGAATTTGTATTTTGTAAACTTCCCTCCCTTTTTTTTTCCTAGTATGTCTCTTGTAGGTTTGGTTGGGAGTAGGAGTTCTCATTACTAATCAGTCTCAGTAAGTATTTCTTATGTTAAATTCCAGTGAAATTAAAGTCCAGTGAAATTAATTCTGAATCTAAATAAATAGGTCTTATACATATAACAGTATCTAGCACATGAACAATTTGGTCTCACATAGTTTTATTTAATACATGTCATAAATTGACAGGAAGCTTCTGTTGATAGAAATACTATTCTTGGAGTGACTTACATATGGGCAGATGTGTTGATCCAAAATATGGAAATATTTGTAAAGCTCCATAAGAAAAACTTGAACACCCCTTGATGTGTTTGTGTCCCTACTTAAATAGAAATCTACCAGTGACTCCAAAGACATTGTAAAATAGCTATGTATGTGTGTGACAAAAATCACTTGGACTGCTCTTGGTTATGGGAACAAGTTGAAACATACCCTTTCTGTATTTGAAAGAAAAGAAGAGAAGGAAAAAAAAGGTGTTGACAGTGGTGATGTAATGATGATTGGCACTTGAGGAAAAGCACCTCCCCCCCAAAAAAAATTAAGGCTGAAAATGTGTTACCAGCTGTAGAACAGCTGCAAGAAGGGAAAAATTGCAAGACATCTTGTGTCATCTAGTTTTTGTAACCCTGTTGTTGGGGGAGAAGAAGTGTTTGCAATATCACTAGCTTTTCATCTGTTTTATTTACACAAGCTTAAGAAGTACAAACTGGAAGGCAGTGTCAAACAATAATTCTGTCCTCTGAGCAACCTGAATTTTATTAGCATTACCAAACATTCTGAAGATATGTGTCTGAAGGTTTGTATAAGCCTTATATCTGTTTCTAAAATTGCTTTCACAAGAACTTGTTCAATAGTTTTCAGTATCTGTAAAGGGAAAGGCACAAGGTAGGCTCCCAAGATGTAAATATGAATAAGGCAAAGCCTTTATGCTTGAGATCCCAGCTTGCTGATATCATTGTAGAAATGCACACACATTAATAAGTATAGTGTATAAAGGAAGAATTCAACTGATGGAGAGAAAAGAGTGTGAGAAATCAGAGGCACATCTTACAGTTACTACTGTGCTGTCTTTTGCCTTTCAAGCACTCTCCAAGCATAAGGGAGACTTGGTAGGAAGATACTAATTTTTTTCCCAATTAGATGCTTTCACCTTAGGTCTTCTCTGCTTTTTCAACTGTTAAAATTTTAACTGAAATTACAAAATGCCCAGCTGTAGATTTTTCCAAATTTTCAAGATTGTCCTCCAATTTAAACAAGTGCCATATCCCTTCATATTTCTTTGCTTGTTGTTTTTGTTTGTTTGTTTTTTTTGAAAATACAGTTTCTTTCCACCAATGGCAAGTAAAACATAAACTGATTTATCATCACGTTGGATTGGTAGCTGAGTCAGTGGTGTTACTGACACCTTAACGAGCCACTTCCAGTTATCCCTTCTGGTCCTTCACCAATTGAGGAAGGAGTAAGAGAAGATATGTAAACTGTAGCAAATTTAGAAAAATAGCCTAGTATATGGTTACTGGAAGAAAATGTTGAAGCAA
The DNA here is from genome assembly GCF_047511655.1 of Castor canadensis. Taxonomy (NCBI): domain Eukaryota; kingdom Metazoa; phylum Chordata; class Mammalia; order Rodentia; family Castoridae; genus Castor; species Castor canadensis. The sequence goes on from NC_133389.1 coordinate 119,647,855, forward strand.
TTGATGTTCATTAATCAAAAGTAATCAGGTCTTTAGGGAGCCTGATAGACAGGAAGACATAAAGCTTCAAATGCAACCTGAGGGTAGACTATTGGAGGCAGAGATTAATTTACCTGATAACTAAAAGGTTAGACTTACAGCAGCTAAAATTGTTTAAATAGCATTCTTACTTCTAAATGCTTTTCTTATTATTAAATTTAGTATAACTAATTCCAATCCAATTCTCATATTATTAAATTTTCCATGTATCAGTAACAGAAAACTTGGAATATATAGAAAAAGTCAAAGTAGAAAATTAAGATCCTTTATTGCCAAATTCTAAGATAACTTTTTATGATTTTAATTAGATTTATGTTTAATTTATGCTTATATATATTTAAAACATAGTCATCCCTCAGTGCTCATGAAGGATTGGCTCCATGACCTCACCATTGTATAACAAAATGTGTGGGAACCTTGCCCTTTACATAAAATGGTATAGTATCTGTATACAGTCTGCACATCTCCTACGTACTTTACATCACTTCTTATAATAATATATTGTAATAATATTATAGTATTTTTACAATAATATAATTGTATAATATCTAATATAAATGCAATGAAAATAGTATTTAGAGAATAATTATAAGAAAAAAGTCTATACATGTTAGTGCCAGTGTAACTGTTTGTTCAAAATATTTTCTATATATGTATATTTGAATTCATAAATATTGAATCCATGGGTTCTGAGTGCCTATTATATTGAAATTATAGTGTGTATATTGTTTTATATTCACACATAATCCCTTAATTCTTTTTTCTCCCATGCATACTACTTATAATCTTATTTGTAATTTTTTTTCACTAATTCTTTAAAATAAATATTTTTGCTTTTGTATGGTTATGATTCTCATTTTAATGGTTGTCTGATATCCTAGCGCACTGACAAATAAAATTTGAATGTATTTAGGTGATTCAGGGCTCAGTCTTTCTGAGTCCCTCCTGTGCAGGTATTCTATGTTTCTACACTTTAATAAACTTCTTTTCTGCCTGCCTATGTGATTCTAATTTTTAACTATTATGAATGTGATTTCTAAAAGTATCCTTGTATTTTGAAAACTGTACTCTCCTGGCACCAGTGAGTCACACCTGTAATCCTAGCTACTCAGGAGGCAGAGATCAGGAGGATCACTGTTCGAAGTCAGCCCATGAAAATACGAATCCTATCTTGAAAAAACCCTTCACAAAAAAGGTCTGGTGGAGTGGCTCAAGGTGTAGGTCGTGAGTTCAAACCCCAGTACCACAAAACAACAACAAAACAAAACAAAACAAAACTGTACTGCTCTTTCAGTCTATTAAATCCTAAGTTTATTGCTGCCACTTAATTCCACAATTCAGGAGATATAGTGAATTAGAGTAATGTTTGTAACTATAAGCTGCCTATAGGCCAGAGACAGAGTGTATAAATATAATGTAACAAATGCATGTGGACAACTTTGAAGTCACCTCATGGTGTGTGGCTGTGAAACAGTAGCAGTTACAATGCCCAGTTTTGTCTCAGCTATCATGATTGCATGTTTCTTAGATAATCATCAGTAATTAGAGGCAAAAATCTAAATCATGTACAAACACTAGTAATTGCTATAGTATCCATGGTTGTCAGCTAAAGTTATCAAAATGTTCCAAAAAATACTTGAAATATCAAATTATTCCAAAAAATATGTTTAGACCTCACTCTTCTTAATCCCACGTGGCTGGCTATTCACACAAATTTTTATCACGTCTAGATAGTTTTTTAAGACTGTGATAAAAATTACAGTTTGTTTATAGGACTAATTGCTTTTCTTCAATATCGTATTAGTGGCGTATTGGTGTTCTAAATTAATGCAGGCATGAAACGATTATCCTTTAGTCAGATTTCTTGCATTAAATAGCCAGACCTTCTAATATTAAGGAATAGACATGCTCCTTTTACATATGATAACATATGTACGTAACAGTCATAACCAGGGATAATAAGACTATAATTTCCTTCCTTCCACAAATAAAACCATGATCAAACATGCTTGGGTCATGGTTTCATATAATGGTGCTCTTTGATAAAAATAGACGTGAATAATGAATACTAAACAGGAACCTGACTGTATGAACAAAAGAGAAAATGCATGCTTCATATCAAAGAAGCTTGCCACTAGCATTCGTAGCAAGCAGTGGAATTAAGCTCATTAAATCATTTGCCTAAAGGAGAAATTAATTTATTTCTTGTATTTATTCATGTTATATGATTAGTATAGGGCATGGAGTTGGATTTCTTGATCAGGAGCATGATTTCAATTGGCATAAAACAGTTTTATGTTTCCTTACGTAAACATCACAGCTTAGTTCAATTGATAGCACTCCAGATTTGAAGTGGTGTGAAAAACTTCAGCCACTCTGTTCTTTCTTCATCTTTGTGTAATTAAGAGAAATTCTATACCCTTTAAAAGTTAGCTGTGATGATGCCAGGTGTGGCAGTGCATGCCTGAAACCTTAGCCTTAGGGAGTATGGAGTAGGAGGATCTGAGTATGAGGCCTGTGTGAGCTACACAGTGACTTATAGACTGGACTATATAGTGAGACCCTGTTTACAACAAAGCAAAAGAAAACACCAACCAAACAAAAAGTTAGCTGTGATAAAGATAACTTATATCTGAGTAATGGATCTTGTCTTCAGCTCTTCTACCAGGCACTGAGAACTGAAAAGCCAAGGTGATATCTTTGTATCCTTGGAAACAGATGTTCTTCCTGGTGCACGGAAGGCATTCTAGTTTAGAGTTGACTGGATCATATTTACTTAATGGTGTCATCATCCATTCTGTCTTCTAAATTAAAATCCTGGATTCAGATGGGTCCTTCCTCAATCTAAGTATCTATTGATCTGCTCTTTTCTCAACATCTTTCTTTTCTGTCCCAGGGCTGCAACTGTCTTCATTCAAAGAGTTATAAGTTTTTCTGAGCTATGATAATGGCCATCCAGACTCCCTCTTCAAGTCCTTGTTTGCATCACCATGTCTCAGAATCTGTATGTATTCTAGCCTTTTGTCTAGAATGTTCTTTGCTTTTTCCAAAAAAAACTCTTACTCTTGTCCACTGTACACAGGTATGGAATTATCACAATGAAATCCCCTCATATTATTAATGTATACTAATCCAAAAAATAAAATAAAATTTAAAAAAGGACTCTAATTCCTTCCTTAAGATTTATTTCCCGTATCACCTAGTCCATTGTGACTACTTTGGAGTCACACTGGGTTAAACCCACACCACTTGGGCTGGGGATGTAGCTCAGTGGTTTAGTGTTTGCTTACCACACATGAGGCCCTGGGTTCAATCCCTAGTACCACAAAAATAAATAAATGAAAAAAAAAGAAGGAAGGAAGGAAAGAAAGACGAAGAAAGGAAAGAAGAAAAGGTAGCAAAACTACACTTCTGGGTTTGAACTCTCACTGTCACTGGGAAAGCAACTTAACTAGTTTGAATTTCAGTTATCTTGTCTCTAAAAAAGAGATAGTTAAAAAGAAACAAAGCAAAAACAAAAGCATAAACAAAAAAACATACCTCTTAGACTTGTTTTGATGGTTAGAAGAGTTAATTATTACTGTAAAGCATTTTGGTCTTAGTAAGTGCTTGACAATTGTTAGCTATTTTTAGATAATCTTGTCCACTCCTGTCTTTATGGTTTTAAGTATTGTTCAATTATAGAATTTTTTTCACTGTGCCCTTTTTATGACTATCTATATCTATATCTATATCTATATTGCCTCTAAATGGAAAGTCATTTAGCTCACAGCCTATACTATTCATCTACTAACATGCCAAAACAACAAATCGAGTTCTGAGAAGTAGTACTTAGTGAATGTAAACTGAATGCAATCTTTGTGCACATGTGTAGGAGTGTATATATTAATGAAAAATAATAATAGAAAGCTGTTTCAACGTGTATTCATTATGCAAATCAAATTATTTTTATTGTACTAGCCAAGTATTTGTGGATTTGTATTGGTGAAGTAAAAAAAAATTTTTTTTAAATACCCCTCTTTTTCTTATGTCTTGCCTTGAGAAGCAATTTTTTAGTCCTCTTAGTTATGGCATAACTGTTCCATTTACTTGGAAAGGTTATCAGTCCTATTACAATATTCTTTTAAAAAGTTGTTTGATTCACGTTTAATTTTAAGATGTTATTTTGCTCCGTATTTCACTTTGTTCCAAGTTATATATCTAATTCAGCATAAGAAGAAATCATATTTATCTTTGATCATCACTAAGAAATGTGTATCCTTTGTGTTTTCTCAGAGGAGGGCTGCTTCATTTACTCTTTTTTTCTGGATAAGTGCTGTTTTCTAATGTCTTTGTAGTGGTAGAGACTGGAGGGTGGGGGAAATCTGGACAGTTTCTTCTCTGGGTCACTTTGCATAAAGACTTCTTTGCCACCATGTTCAGATGATTTATATACATATTGTAGAGGCAGTAACAGCAATTATAGAGCCTTCCTACCATTTAACCTGCGTCTTTCTGCGTGGCCATTCACTGGCCGCTAAGTTAACATCTGCTGCTTTGATAGTCTAATATCCAAATAGAATGAAAAATCGCAAAGATAATACTCTAGTAGGCTTGCTTGCTTTGACAGTGGTGGCAGTATATGTATGCTGCAAGTGTCTGTGTTTTAAGTCTTAGTTTACACTATCCAAAATCATGTTTTTTTAAAAAATTTTTATAACTAGGACTTACTTCTTTTCCCTACATTCCTCCTCTAACTTAGGAATCAGTCACAAGGAAAAAAAAAGTAAATATTTTTCTCTGTGTACCCTATTCAAAGAAGATCCTGCTGTTTTACAGCCAATATTTCATATTAGGTATTTTTCACAATATTTGAAAGTTACAAATGAGGACAGTACATATCAAAATACTAGTGCAATTACTGTATCTAACAAAACTAGTTAACTAATACTCTCAAATTTCTAGCTCTAATTGGGTAAGCTGAGTCATTAAACAATTGACTATAAAATGAGATCAGAAGCCAGTTTATCAAATCTATATTTCATCTAACTTTATGATAGATTCCTTTCTCCTCTTTTCTCAGTCATTATTCTTTGTACAAGCCCCAACCATTTCTACCTATCTCCTCTTCATCATACCCCCTACTACTGGGCTAGTGCTCCACTAACTAGGCACTGCCAAAATTTTCTCCTTTATCATTGCTTTGACCATGTCTCTTTTGGTGCCCCTTGCTGACTTTACAAGGTCTTACATATCGTGAAAATTTCATCACAAAGAGTGAACAGTGGACTTTTTTGTTCTGCTTCAACTTCCCAACTCATTCCTAAATCTCTTGTCACCTAAATTTCAACTCATGGTTTGCAAAGCTCTTGCCTTTGTCTCTGCACACTCCCCAAAGTACCATTTTACAACTAGAATTCCCTTTTCCCAGAGTACTTATACATGGCATCTCCAGCATGGCATCCTTGAGGCATTCAACCCTCCTTCACAGTTGCTCAGGCACCCTGGTAAGAGTGTTTCTAGAAGCTCTAATGGAAGCCACAGGTTTCTCTGGACCTAGACTTATAGTGTCTAGAACACTTAGAGTGTTCACTTCTTGAACTTTTAATAGGTAAGCAAATCACTGAGGGCAGCTACAAATTAAGGAGAAAGAAATCAGACTCTAACTTTTGTTGTAAGAATAGCAAAGAATTTAAAACCATATTATATATGTTCTATATATATTACATGCATTTGAAATTTATATATAATATACATTTATATATTTATATATGTAATTGTTATCTTTTTGGATTATAAGATCCAAAAAGAGCTTGGAAAAATTTACAATAGGACATTTGATAAATGATATTAAATCACATCAATGATTTTTCTGATTTTAACATACAATATTGAAAATAAAGTAATTGCACTGATTTTACATAAACTGCATATTCAGTTTTTAAAATATTCAAACCTGAAAGAAAAGTCCCTGTGTAATCACCTTCCCATAACATGCTCAGCATTTTTCTTTTTCTTTTCTTTTTTAAGCTAGAGAGACTATGATCTTCTTGGAACAGTTTATATTTCATTTTTACATCCCTAGCAACCGCCTCAGAGCTTAGTACACAGTAACATCTCGATAAATGTTTGTTGACTAGAATTGAAGTAGACCTGACGTTGAGGTTGGCATGGGCAACTTATTAACTTCCCTGAGTGTGTGTGAAGGAGGATGAAATGCTGCCTGATCAAGGGTGAACCCAAGAAGAGGTACTGGCATAAGTACCAATTAATATGGCTTCAGAAAGCATCAGAGATGGTGTCAATACATTTTCCATCATGCAGTAGAATATTTAAGAAATCATCCATTTGTCATAAGTCTATACCTATATTACTACAGGAACTGGATAACAAACATTTTACATTACTTCTAAGAAGCTTTGTCTGTTTTGTAGGAAAAAGGGGACCAAACAAAGTGATTCTATGATGCCATTTTGCCTTTAGAGAAAAACAAAGCTAGTGGAAGAGTCAGTAGTGAGAGATGAAATATCTTTTCCAATTCACACCTTTGAATATGGTAAAATAAATTAAAACATTGTTTTAATCTTGGATGGGATTTGCTTCTTTAAGATATGATCTTGTATTCTCTCTGTCAATTTCAAATTTAAGAACTCTTGGCTGATGAAACTGTTATACAGTCAGAGGTACTGTTGTTCATTGTACACTGTGACAAAATCTGCTAAGATTCTCATGCCGTATTGCTGACAGAGAATTCCAAAGTTTTGACTGGAAAGATGTGCATAGTTTGTAATCTGTTTTAATCTTCAGGCAATTTTATGAGATTTCAAATTACTTCCTAAATATATTTTTATTTTTATGCATATATTAGAAAAAATCATCTCTTATTCCAAAAGTCCTATCTGCATACATTATTTGTCTGTGCTATTAAGATAATTCATTTATAATTTTTTAAACAATCATTAAAGTTTTATGTCATATCTTTTCTTCTTATCAACACTAATTGACAATGCTTGGTTGAAGCCAATTTAGGGAATTGAAGTATAAAAACATTAGTATATATTTCCATGGCATGCTTTCCAAAGACTTTTCCTGTTTCTGGTTTGCAGACCTGAAAACTAAGGTATTAGATGCTGCAATAACTCTCCAAGGTCATTTAAGCAATAAGAACCTGGAGAGATTATTACTATGTCATGATGCATTCTGCTTTGTTCTAGATGTTTCTAGCTCTAGCATCTCTACCCTTAAATATCTTTTTTCCACATTAAAGAATTTAGCATGCTCTTACATTTCCTGCATTGTTTCATAGGTACAGTCTTCCCATCAAAGACTTACCGTTGAGCTGGTAATTTGTTTTAGTTACTAGCTGTTTGTATATTAGTTGTATTTATTTATTATTCTTTTCATTGTTAAATTATTTCTTTGCTTACATATACACAAAATTCATACAAAAATGGATTCTTTTTTCCCAGTCTCCCACCTTTTGGCTCTCACCCCCACCACAAGAACTTGGAAATAACTTGGTTCTATGGTAATTCTTTCCTTCCATTTAGCAACCATTTTATTATACTGTTTTGAAGTGATGCAGTAAGAGAAAAATGGCTGCCTTTTGTTTATTTTCTTGCACATTAGCCTGATGACTTCAAAGATATTAACTAAAATGCATATATCTTTAAGAACCCAGAGGTACACTACAATCCGGGAACACTTTGTTTTCATTTTTTTCTTTTAATGCCCCAAGGTTTTGTAGCTTCAGTGTAACTCTTATGTACAGAGGAATGGTGGCATTTTCAATGTATTTCATTATTTCTCTCATGTTAAGAAAAGCCCACTAAGTTGGGACACATTCTAGATGAATGCTAGCCCTTCAAATTATATTAAAAATAAGATGTTCAATCATTTAAAGATTGAGTTACTTAACCACACTTGCTTATTCTGGACTAAAATTATTTTTAAAAATTTCAGTTGGCAAAAAAAGTTTACATTGCAATATTTTTTTCCAGGAAGCAATTCCTTATTGATTGAAAGGTTAAGTACATATGTGTATGTATTTATAAATATATGTATATCATATATATACATTCTTTTTAAGATGAATTACTGAATTATTTACAAGTGCCTTTAAATGCACTACACATATAAATGAGCAGAAAAATTATTGTCTGACCATTATTTATGGTCTTCTGACTTTTCATTCTGGCTTCTTTTTTGTACTTTGCATGTATTTGCCATAACATATTCACTGAAACAAGTAACAGCCTTTCAAATACCAATTCAATTTAGCCAGATAATTAAACACATAGTAAATAGATTTTTTTCACCAAATTTCAATAACTGAATATTTTTTTTTAATTTGTAAATCTATAATTCCCATTTTCCATTTTTGGAAATAATTTTAAATATTAAAAAATGTTTAGAAAGATAATGACTATACACAGACACAAACTCATATACGTATATTGTGTACATATTAATGTAATATGTATACAGCAGAAAATTCCTATAGATGGTGAGTAATCATCTCTGAAACTACTTGTTAGCCCTGAAATCAGATAAGGTAGATCATATGCTTTATTGAGGTGAACTGTCTTAAATAAGTTACTGCATTTTTAAGAATTAATATGAACCATTTGTCCTTTAGATCTTTAACTTGAAACCTTCATTGTTCTTTTAAGTCAGCTGTTCTAGGAACATGTCATCTTTTGAGAAGGTAAATTCATCATCTGCCTTATTTATATACATCAATGAAAAAGACCCACCTTCTCATCGACCTTATCAAAAAATTGGTATATCTCTTTATTCATATATAGTAGCTTTTAGTGATTGGGATTTTAATTGGAGATTTTAATAAGGTAAACAGCATTTATCCTTTCATTAAAAAAAAAACAAGAAAAAGAAATGCCAGCAATCAAAAGGTTAAAACATATTGTCCGATCATTCATTAGAGAAAGGGTCTTTAATAACATTTAGATAGCAGTACTTTCAGGAACATAGATAGGAAATGGCTTTTTGCAAGTTGCCCTTCCTTAAATTATTATCCAGCCTCTACTTAAAATAAAATCTAGTTAACTTTCTTGAATGCTGTTCAAATATTTTCTATAATAATAAAAGTCTTGTGTAGGGATTTTCCTAAATTGTGCTACATTAATGACTTAGAACAGCTTCCTAATCTGTTATTTCTTCCTCCTAGTAGACCTCAGCTGATAAAAATATCCATAGACACAGTGAAGTCAGTGGCACGCCTGGCTTTCTCAGACAAAACTCCATGTGATCACATATAGGCAGCCTCAGTGAGGCTGATGCCGTGCAGCAAGCAGTAGGTAATGAGTCTTTGTGCAGAGTGCAGCTCTTGTCGCTGAACAATAAAGCATATGGTACCAGCAATAAAACACAGGGCTGGGAAATTTAAGAAGATTCCACTGAACCAGGAAGAATGGTGCCTTCCGCGATGCTGACACATATTATAAAATGAGAATCAATTTATTTTGGATTTTAATGAATAAAGAGTGCAAGGACTAAGACTACAGCTATTTAAACAGGTCGGTGATATTATAAATTCCTCCAACACTTCCTTGTATTTGATTGAATGTAAATTAGGATGGGATGATATGTGTTTTGCTTTAGACAAAAACTTTGCAAGATATTTGTAGTATGTAATGTGAAGGATGCACTTTGATTGACCCAACATGATTAAATTTTTGATGTAGTCGGATATAACTGGGAAGTGTTGATATCCTTATATTAAACTGAAAAGTTATTTATTCTGTTTAGAAATTTATAGGTAAGAAAAAAATTCATCTAGTAATTTCTAATCTTTGTATTGCTGAAATAATATAAAGTTGAACATTATGAAAAGCTCAAATAGAAAAGCTTCATTTTTTACTATTAAAAATTCTTTATTGTATTAGTTTATGTGTCATATAAATTAGAAGGTAAGTCATTAAGAATTTATTGACGTTTTTAATATATTGCAAGGTTTAAAATAATTATTTAAATTAAAAAATTGAAACAGTAAAATTTTGAAATAATGTTACCTGCTAAAATATGTTTTATACTTTAGTGATATAGACCTATATTGATTTGTGTTTTTTATTTTCTTTGTTTCTTTTCACAATGAAAAAGATTCACAATGAAAAAGCCATTTATACTATAGATATTTTTGATCCACAAATGGAGAAAACATTAGCTTAATTTTAAAAAACAGGAATAGATTAATTATGTGCTGGTGCATATTTCCACTAATTCACCGTTTCCAAAAAGAGAATGTATGCTTTCTTGAATATTTATAAAATGCGTACACACATGACCTTTATCTAGAAAATAACTGCTCTGGTTTGTAAGCAATAGAGAAGTTTATGCTTCAAACAGAGTGATTGCTGTGTGTAAGAAATCAAGGCAAGAGAGAACCGTAGCAAATAATAGCACAGCACTGAACATCTTTGCCCGAAGACGGACAAGCATTGCTGTGCTATGAATCTTTAGATTTAAATACATTGTTTAACTTTGCTCCACATTTTTACTGCTGCATTGTTTTAAGGGCATCTTGGGACCTAAATTCTTCACAATTAATTTTTGGACATCATTTAGGATGATGGTCCCTAAAGCACTTGGGCACATTTAACATTTTACAGAATTACTATAGTGACTTCATATGTTTGTATAGTGCCTAATATAAATTTATGCCTGTAAGATGCTATTTAAACCAACACAACAAAAAGAAATACTCCACATAGCTGATTTAATGTGCAATACATTTTTTAAAAAGGGTTATGTCTACAAAGCAAGAGAAGTTAATGACAATTTTAAATTGACCTTCCACATTTATTTAAATGAAGTATTTGACTATTTGAGTTTCCTTGGTTACCACAGTCACTACAGACAGCTTCTTATGGTGGGGAGATGGTAAGCCTGAGAACAGGACTTTAAAACAAATGCTAAAATCATTTATTCATTAACAGACAGAGGAAGTGTAATGTTGACAGCCCTGTGGAGCCCATGCCCACTCCCCGTGGCGGTGCAGGTACCCTGGCAGAACCACAGTTCACAATTCCTTACCCTGCTGGAGCACTGCCTGGGCCTTTATGCAAATGAGATCAGCGTCCAGGCTTTGACTGCAGAAGCAGGAGGAGGGCAGAAGAGAGTTCAAAGGTTACTGAGCTGGTGGAAAGCTGGATCAGTTGCCTGAAAAAATGTACACTGGGCTTCTGCAGCAGTGTTTTGCAGCAGTTAAATGAAATGTACCTTATTTCTGAAAGTGAAGATTTTACAGCACGTGTGCCGTAGTCATTCAAAATGCAAGCAGGTATGGTGACATTTTGTGATGCTTCTGATTTTGTTTCTATTAAAGACACTGATGGGGATTGGCTATTTAAATTCATTGTGGCAACTGGCAAAGTGTGCCTTGTTTTCTGGCGCCTCTTAACTGGTTTACTTATTTACTTTTTTATTTTTCTGAATGTTTTCTCTTTGAAATGGTTTTTTTTTGTTCTGGTGAAATAATTTCGTGTGAGAAAAAATTGGGTTTGGGCTTTTAAATAATTCCATCTTTAGGGTAAGGTTTTGATTATGGAAGCTATCTAAGTTGAAACATCTTGATAAATGTAAAGACTTACTACTTTTATTAGATATTCACATTTAAAAATGTTTTAGATAAATATTGGCTTTCTTGCCTAGTATTTGTGTGAAGTATTTGGAATTAAATAAAGGAGTTCTTTTGTTTGTAGACCATATACTATCATAAGGACAATTTTAAGGTTGTTTTCATTTCATTTTTAAGAGAGGGTTTTGACTTTGAGAATTTTCACTCTATTGTATTGCCAAACAGCTTAACAGAAAAGTAGTAGCTCCTTTCTGGGTTAGATGCCTTCACTCCCTTTTTAATTTTTCTAATTGTAATGAAATTGTGTTGGGACTTTTGAGAAAATGCTTGTGAATTCAACATATTCAACTTCCTATGACTTTTCCTTTCAGTTAAATCTGAATTGCAAAGTGATCTACTTAAATGTCACAGGCAGGGCAAAGGTTAATTTTTGCCATGCACATATATCACATTTTTGTAAAATATGTGATTACATCATAGTAAACTTTGTCCTGCACCAAATAAATGTGTACTCACTTTTATTTTTCATACTGTTCTTCAATTTCGGCAATAAATTTTAAGTAAACTTAAAATAACATGATATCCATATCATTAAAAAAATTAAATGTATCAATTCAGCAGTTATAATATTGATGATAAAAATGTTATTTTCATTTGCATCAACTGTGAATCTGTCTATATTACAGGTTACATGTGTATGAAAATATACTGAAAAAGAAGATGTAAAACAGCATTTAGTGATGAAATTACCACTTCATGCTTTTATATTTGCATAAGAAATTTTAAAATGACTTTTAGGAAGCTTATATGCAAAGAGCTGGTTCTTATTTAGATACATATAATCACTTTCTTTGCACTAAAAGGAGTAGTTAATTTTATTATGACTAAAATGTACTGGTTTGGCAACAATATCTTTTCAGTGGAAAGAAGTTTGGGGGGGTACAAAAACAGGGTGGTCATTTAAAACAGAGGACAATTATTTCAACTATTGATGAAATTCACTTTGTAGTGAATTTCCAGATTGTCATCCTTTATTACTCTATGGTGACATTATGTCATTTTTCTAGTATCTTGATTAATTCATGAAAAAGAATTCAGGTTTTGTGTGTTTTTAAAAATGCAAAAACTGCCATTCTTCTTCTAAACACTTTTCTTTTGAAACTTTCAATGCCTTCAGCCAAACAGAATATATTTCAAATAAGTTCTTTCCTTCTTCAGTTGATCAGAATATGCTGACCTTTGGTACAAACAGTATTTGTAGATTTGTGTTTTTATATACATTATGTGTGAATACATATCTATGAGTCTTATATATACTAAAATACATAATATACATATATCATATATAATGTTGCATCTACATTGTATATAATTCAAGCAGCCAAATAAAATATTCCATACTGTTCAGGCACATTTAATTCAACAATTTTTCGTAAGAATTATTTTACCTTCAATTCAGATAGTGCCAGTAGTTTGTCTGCTAACGTCTGTGTGTGTTCTAGGCGGAGAGGGAAGAAAGAACTGAGGTTAGCATTCATTTAGGCAGTTCAATACTTTTAACTTTGTAAATGCATCTGCTACAGTGAGCATATTCGGAATACAGAAATAAAACCACCATGTGGGCAAAGGAGGAGGGCCCATGAAGATTCTTGGAGAAAATGTGGTAATAGATAAATGTGAAATAAAGAGAATTGTTGTGCTTCTGTGAGCCACAAGAGAGCTATATATGTCCTGCAGCTAATTTATGGGGCTGAATATCCTGGATAATTTATGTCTCTATGCAAATTCACTCAAAACTTTGAAGTCTTTTTGCATTTGCTTGAGCTATGGCACTTCCCTGCAAATCTCAGCAGCTTGTGCATAGTAAACTCACGGTCTGGACACCTATACATATATAGAAAAATATATTTATGTAAATACAACTGAAACCAAATTTGAGAAGCAAAAGAGTAACTAGAGCAACCTAAAAAAGAAGTTCTTGGAGACATGTAGTGAGTGGTACTTAAAGAAATAGTATTATTTGAGACTTCAAAAGAATCTTTAAGGATTTTTTTGAAACTGAATTCCCTGTTTCCTGACTACCAGTCTGTCTTAGACATCATTTGAAAGTGGAGACCATATTGCAGGCTTGGAAAAGATTTTAGGGCAATCATATTGTCTTCACTATAGCAGCATGAAACATGGTCTAAAGTCTACAAATAACTCTTGTCTTCTCAAAATTGCATGTGCAGGTTTGAAGTTTTATGGTCACTATGTTGATCCTCCTGATCTTTTGGAGTTTAGAAATAGAAAGAGCTAACTGACTCTGACATAAATAAGGAAAGGGTTCAAAATAATTAATGAGTATTCAAAGCAACCCCACTGTTTTTGCATGGCGCTCCTTAAGAAACAATCAAACAGGAATTACCTTTTGATTGCTTATTCTAGAATTTAAATGAAATTGTTTCAGTTTTGTTGGAAAATACAAGTACAATAAAATTATGAAGTAATGTTAAGGATCGTGTTTGATTTATAGTAATACTATAGTGAAGTTGGAAAATGATTTTTATATTATACATCAACATTTTGTATTGCTAACATTTATAAGTTTAAAGGCCAGTTTTTAAAAGTGCTAATAGCTTTCATGGAAGAAAAAATATAATATGGATCACTCTACTTCACTGAGCAAAGTAAAAGTCAGTTTTCTTTATGGCCTCAGAGTCATTATTCCCAACATTTCACTTACCTATTATGCAACACAAAGCCGATCCCCACCTGTCCTCCAACACTGCATCACCTCTAGCTGTTATTTGCTTTTTGTATGTCATTTCTTATGCTCTTTAGCATTTCATTTTGTCCTACATCATGTAATATTTATTTTTAACATTGTAATTGTTTCTTATCTGAGAACAATTCAAAATCAGTTTTATGATCTTCATGATCAAATTTTTTGTGATGTTACATTTTTAGACTTTTTTTTGGACAGTACTGTGAATTGAACTAACTCAGGGCCTCTGATTTTCTAGGCAAGCACCCCAGCACTTGAGCCACACTCCCCTAGTCCTAAATCTCTAACTGTTGTGAAAAGGGAGAGAGACAAACATGCCTCCAGAAGTCTCCTGTACACTGAGCTTCTCACACACATGCACACACACACACATAGATAGTGAGCATAGGAACATAGAACACAGCAACATTTACTTTTTCTTATGTTCAGGGTACTGAGAATTGTTTGAATTCCAAATAGGAAATTATAATTGTTACTACAGTAAGAATCTATTATATTAAACTATCAATAATCTAATAGGGAAATGAGGACTCTAACAAATGTATAAGAAAAAACATAGAAACCAACTTTTTAGTGTAATTTGACTCATCAGTAGTGTTAAACATAGCTATTTTGCCAGTTTCATTCTCAAAGCCTGGTGGCAAATTCACACCTTCTCTTATGCTAGATAGGAGGACTCATTGCTCGAGTAATCCTCTATCTTCGTACAAGCTTATCAATCCACATATCCATTCAGAAATCCATTTAGTTGTGCATGGACCTGTTAATGACTTATATTATCCCCAGCCATAAACAAGGAATGTGAGACAATGAGCCATCAACCACTGTATTTGAAAATTCATTATAAGTATATGCAATGTATATTTTACCAAATATAAAGCAACTGATGCTATTCTAGTAGATAGTCAAATACACTCTGAAGTACTTTGTAGATTTAAAGAAATGTTGATTCCATGAGGTTAGTGTTAGAACCAGAACTGGTTTACAGTATCTGGGGAACAGCTTTATATTTGGTTTTTTTGAACATCAACGTTTTAAAAGGCCTGAAAACTCCTAGTTTATTAGACCATTTAATACAAGAAGACCTAATAAATTTCTGTCAATTTGTGCATATCTACAAAACCAGAAAAATACTGCATATAATACTGCACATTGTTTTCTTGATAGGTTAATGCTATTATTATATAGTTGATGGTGTATGATTTCAGGCTATATTGTAGAGTGTGAAGAGACTGAATAAGGAGTGGTTAAGAGCTTAGATTTAAGTCCTAACTCTGGTATCATTCCCAGAATGTTCTCTACAACTTATACTGGACATAGTATTTAAAATATGTCAGCTTCGTCTTTTTCATCTGTAAAGTGGCAATTATACCTCTATATTAAAGGGATTTCATAAAAATGGAGTAGCATGTTTCATACCTGGCACATTATAAATTATAACTAATATTAGTATTTTTTCATCCCATATGAGTTGATTTCTGGTGCTGATGAGCAAGTTCTTCTTCAGACTAAAGGTATAGAGAATTCTAATGGTTGGATATGAGAGAATAAAGAAGACATGTGTTTTCCCAAAACAGAAACCTACTAGGTTCTTACTGGTTATATGTAGGTAGTACTGAAAGCTAATGCCTGGAAGTCAGGTGAGACAAGTAGAGAGGCCATTTGCCATGACCATGAAGGCTCTAACTACTTGTGGTTTTATAGATATGCTGAGTCTTTCCAACTGGAAACACAATCTCCAAAAAGTCCTCAAGTGTGATGTGGCAGTACGGACCTTTAAGAGCTCTCTTGTTTTATATCTTTTACTATTTTTCAAATTTCCATACTTGCACTTTTGTTCCACACCATGTTTCCATGTGGACTTTGTACAATTGAAGTCAATAATTACTTATCTCTAATTCCATCCAGAGTTTCTGTCTCATCCACAGATTAAGAGCCTTTTAATTAAAGGGGGAGCCTTACACATATTAGGCTGTACTTAATGACATAATAGTGCCAGTTTCTTTGATCATGAGATGACCTTTATGCCACAGACATATTGGAATTTTAAGCTTCCTGTGAATCATAATGATGTTGAGCAATATTGCATCAATCGATCTAGTTACAAGGTTGTTCAAGAGAAACTTTAAAAATACATCTACATTTTTTGCTTGCAAATTATCTGACTGTTAGCATACCTAGAAGTGCTTTTTTTGGTAACTGTACACTGATAGCAAGTTATGGATAAACTGGAAGAATATTATGCCGCTCTGCACTTCTAGAACTTGTTTGAAGGGTTCTCTAGACATTGATTTCCAGCTTTTAAAAAACTGTATGACTTTGGTGTGACTTATTCCTATTGAGAACAAGTTTTAATTGTGCTTATGTTTGTAGGACATTCATTGAGACTTGAAAATTCAGTTATTTAATCTTACACTATGTATTATTTTTACTAATTGCTGTTTAATATAGTGTCAGCTGTAGGCTGAATAACTATTGTTCTTTACCTTAAATAGTAAAAAAAACTATATTTTGCCTAAGGTGTTGATTCATTTTAAAGAGTCTCCGAAGTAGTTTTTTCTACTTGTTCTGGTTTTAAAATCTCCATTTTCTGTATGGTTTCTTTGGCAGGATCCCAGTGCTTAGATGGATATGGCTCTAAAGCTTGGTCTTATTTTCTTCTGATGTGTTTTCTTCAGATTATTTTGAGGGAAATGTTACTTAAGTTCCTTTTCCCTCACAGTAGTCTGATGATACCTAAAGGAAAGGATCCTATATCTCTTAAATATCCTTTGATCTACATTGGTTCATCTATTTCACTGTTCAATTGGAAACTTTCTAAAAGGCTGAAGAAAAACTTATAAGTGCTAAGGAGGAAAAACAGTTATATTCCAGTGCTGCAATCATAATAATTCTAAATTCCTCCTTGTCTATGTGGTCTTTTTTTCCTTTAATGTGGTAAGCCTTGTCAATTGTTCAAAGAAATAGGGTAAGAGCTGTTATTTAGCCTTAAAAGCAAGCACAAAAATAAATTTTTCATTGACTTCATTGAATATTTTTGTTGTTAGAGCTTACATCAGGCCTGTGATCACTTTTCAACAGTTTTACAAGTTTTACCATGTTCTTGATTGGTTTTCACCTCACTCGCTAAACCAAAAGAGTATCCCAAAAGTTAACTTTTGAGAAGGCTTTTATATCTTAAACCAGTATGTATTCAATTTATACCATTTTGCTAAGTCCCAAATGATGGTTAAAGTTTAAATCAAAAATCAAGTTCAGTTTTCTTATATGAATACTAATCCCAATGACACACAAGTGCAGCAGCATGGGAACGTCTTAGGGAACATCCAGATAGAGTCACAAATAGAGTAGCCTAGCCATCCCTTCATCAGCAAGACATAAAATGACTTCTCCATTGCAGTTTGCACATTATGCAAAGTGAAGGAAGAGAGTGTGTGGTGTTTACAACTAGGCATCAGTATTTGCATAGTGGTCATAGCTTTTGTCATTTAGTCCCAGGTAGGGAATGACTTTTCATTAGAGCCTCTTTTTACTACTCGTATCCTGCTGCTTACTTTCTGAGGAGTAATCCTCTTACTTAAAATGATGCCTCTCCTTGTTTTGTTTTGTTTTTGCTGTTTCATTTATTTATTTTATCGTTTTTACATTTACTCATGTGTATACATTGTTTGGGCCACCTCCCCGCCACCCCCACCGCACGCTTCTGAGCAGAACCTCTCCCGCCCTCACATTCTCCAATTTTGTTGAAGAGAAACATAAGAAATAATAAAAAAGACATTGCATTTTTGCTAGTTCGAAATAAAGATAGCTATTCAGAGAGATGCCTAGCATTGCTAAAATGCATATGTGTGTTATAACCCACATTGGTTTATCTCTACCTGACCTCTTTGCTACTTCCTGGTCCCTTTCCCATGGCAGCCTCTACAAGTTTAAGATTACTATATTTGCTCCTATACAGTGAGCACATGAACCACATTCAGGTTTTAGGTTTCCTTCCCATTCCCTATTCCTCCCACGTACAGTCTCCCTTTAGCGTGTGACCCATGTCCAATAATATTACTGCATTTGTTTTGGGTTTGTAATCCGCATATGAGGGAGAACACATGATTTTTGACCTTCTGAGCTTGGCTACCTTCTCTTAAGATGATGTTCTCCAGTTCCATCCATTTACTTGTGAATGACAAAATTTCATTCTTCTTTGTGTACACTCCTTGTTGATAACTGAACCAAATATGACCATAATTTATTAAGCAAGTGTTGAGTATATATTCAGTTCACTAGGAACGTCACAGTCCAATGTGAGAAAATACCAGGCAAATCAGCAATTGTAGTACAATGTAGTAAGTGTTGATAAATGCATGGACCAAGCATAGAAGTCACCTAAACCCAGTGTGGTGCTGGTAGGGAATAGTTCTCAGAAAAGTACAGGGTCAGTTGTAAAACTTTGAGCAAATGATCTAGACTTCTAAAAGCTCAGCTTCCTTTGTTAAAGCTAACTTATAAGGTTTGAAGGAAGGTTACAGAGAATGAGTACAAAGTATTTGGCCCATGGTAGGTATTCACTAAATGCTGACAGGTATTATGATAAATTGAATGAGGTAATGTAACCATTTTTTAGACAAAGACATTGTCATGGAAAGCGCATATCAACCTAAAAGTATTCCTGTCACCAAACCATAAACATGGTAGTTGTTTATGAATATTATGTGGCAGCTGAGATAATAATGAAGAACTTGATAAGGAGGTGTTCTAAAACATATGCCTTTTGACATTTGTGTCAGAAAGACATGAGTAGGGGTGTAGTTCAGTGGTACAGAACTTTCCAGACACAGGTAAGGCACTGGGTTCAATCACAAGCATCACACCCACACACACACACAAAAGAAAAAGAAAAGTAAAAGAAAGAGAAAAAATAAAAGAAAAATAAGAGTTAGCTAGAAAGAACTCTGTCCTAGAAAATAGATGACTCTATGGTAAAGGGAACAGGAAATGAGGGCTCAGACTCTCAAATTTCTTTGATACTTTATACTAATATGTTCACAATGAATCATCTCTCTAAATTCTGGATATCCACCAAAGCAGAGGAAATGGTCAAATCACCAGAGCAGAAGCTTCTAACCTGGAAATCCATGAATAGATGGCATACTTTTGTGCTTATGTTCACTCCCTTACCCTCCAAAAACATTTGTTTCTTTCATCAAAGTCTCAAACTGCAAATCATGAAATTTCAAAACTGTTTAGATTCACTGCACAAGAAATAACTCAAATTTTTAACTCAAAATTACAAGCAACTCTCACATGAGAAATTCACACATATCTGGGAAATCCCATAAACATTTCTCCACCAAAAATATTTATTAGGCAGGAGTGCTCCCAGGGTTCTTGGCTTACATAGACACCTGGACAAGAGAGGTACATTTGGCCGACTTGCACTTCTCACACTGGCATTCCACCAACAGCATTTTTCACATTGGTGGTAGCCTGTGGAAACACCTTACAGGATTTTACCTTGTGTAATCAATGCCAAATCCCTTTCCTCTTGGCAACAGCTAAGTTATTTTCTTGCCAAATGGGTTAGGCATAAATGGATCTAGTCTTGTGGAAGATTTTTTATATTTTTAGGGAAATAATAAGCTTTCTTAAAATGAATGGAATACTAAATATTCCAGGTATCCTTTTGTTCACTGAGTTGTAATTGTCTGCATTACTAAGACTGATGGCTTATCTTCTAATAAACACCTACATTACATATAGGTTTTGAAGAAAGATTTCCCCCACTTACATGTGCAGTTTTTTCTTTGAATGAAAATATTATGTGTTATAACTACCATCTGATTTACTGGAAAAAATATTGATAGAAGGAAACATAGTATAGACATACTAAATTCTAATCCTGGGTCACTAAGAATCTTTGACAGAGTAGTTAATTTGGTTTTTCATACTAGATCTCAAGAAATTTAAAGCCTCTTCATGTTTCCCTATACCTTATATAATATAGTCTTTTGCCTTGTATTATTCTGGATTTACAGGTAGTAAAAGGATGATGTAGAAAACATTACATTAAACATTGGGAAGAATATATTAAGCAAATGAAAGTGTCTGCAACTTCTTTGTTGGGTTTCAATGACTCCTTAGCTCACTCTGTGGAAACACTCTTAAAGGAATCAACCACAGCCAGCATCAAGATGAAGGAAACAAAGACTCAGGTGGTAGCAAAGTGAGGGTCTTCAAAAAGACACTGAATTTATTTTGACTGTATCATGGAGGAGTGGTCTTTATTTTATCTAGTCTTCAATTCAGTGGAGTACTATGCGGGAATGTAAGAATTCAATGAATTAGAAGAAGGAAAAGAATTTAAGGACTTTACAAAGAAAAGCTTATAGAACTTAGTCAAAGGCTTCAGAAAAAGTAAGAATTGTTCAGATCTTATGAAGCGTGTCAAAATTAATTTCTTTAAAAGGTCAACTGCAGAAAGTGTAGACTATTCATTAGTTTTTGATGAATGTAATAGTGTAAGGAGAAAACATCACAGATTACTCAAAAATCATGATTTAAAAAAATTGTATATGAAAAGTAATACTTAAAATTTTAAAGTTAAAAATGCATCAACATTGTAGGACATACTTGTCCTAACTAAAGATATTACCCAAAAGAGTAAAAATAATTTATAACATGATGTTTTTGTATTTTTTCCTTCAACTGAGTTCTTCTTTCTTAAATGTTGGAATAGAACCTATGCAGCATCAGTCCAATGAACCACTGTCCTCTTTCTGTATGCCCAGCCCAGTTATGAATAACTTTAGTTTTGCCAACGAAGTACTTCTTACCTACTGTTACAAGTGAGCCACTCACAGGTGTTTTCATCAATGTGATTATAACTGACTTTCACCTTATCTTTGAATTTGGTGAAGAAATCAGAAGAAACATCAAAATTGATATAACAATTAAAAGTGATATAATGAGTAAAAGTTATAGAACAAAGCTTCTTTTTCTGAGGTCACTTCTTTATAATAGTTAACAAAACATTAGGAAATAGGGACAGAATCTCAGAAGAGGTAAGATTAAACATTAGGCAAATGTAAGTAGATTGTAAGAACTCAATGAGTTACCTATGAAAGCTGTGGAATTTTTAGGCCATCAAAATGTAGAACGAACAGTATTCCAACATATATCCAAAGTTTAGCTTCCATCTGCTTAATTTGGCATTTTTAGCTGAGCTCACCCCCTTGTCATTATTTTATATCCTGGCTTTTGATACTTTTTCCCTTTGATCTCACTATTCTCTTTTTTCTTCCCAGAAGTATATTAAATGAAATAATTAATTAATGGTTATATTTCTGATAACCATAGAAAATATAGTGCCTTTTCTTCAATATTTTCAGTATGTTTTCACAAATTTCTGAGCAATGGTTATATCTAATGTAAATATGAAATAGTGCATGTTAATTAAGAATAGCATGTTTAATAAGCACGTTTGTTAATGTTTTAAAGTAAAGTCATTCTTAATTAAATTCAGCAACAAGATAAGGAGTACAGAGAAAGGAGAATCCCAAACTGAGTATCTGGCCAAGAAATAAATTGAGGGACTTTATTGATATATGGAAAAAAATTAAGACAAACCGGTGTTATACAAGGAGAGGATACTAGCTTTGAAATGAACAAAATACCACTAAGTGAGATTCTCTGGAATAGTACCTATTCAGGTGGTTTCCTATTCACAATGTTTTCCTCTCTGCCAAGTAGTTGAATGATCAAGGAGCACCTGATCCAAGTTAGGGCTAAAAGTTGCTCAATTCTTGGAACATTGAACTTGAATTCTGAGCCCTACAGGTAAGTTACTGTGTCTTATAGCCAGTAATGGCAAACACTAAAGAAAAGATGAAGGAATTTCTATAGTTCTAACCCCAGAAACTGTCCTGGTTGCTGCATTTTTTAAGTTTTAGTTTATAGCTATATTTCAGATTGTGCAAACTAGTCCCATATTTTCCTAAGGAAGTTTGTTTCCTTATGCTGGTCTAGAGTTGGCTTTTGTGTGTTTATAAGCCAAAAATCTTATGATGTTTTGAGGTCAATTTCACGTTTCATTTTGATTCTCATTTATTAAAACATGCCAGATGTTTTATTAGCCAGGGGAGGTAAAGGATTCCCACCTTCCTGCAGTTCTCAGTCTGGCAGAGAAAACAAATATGATATAGTAATTAAAGAACAGAAATGCACAAATATTTATTGAGCACCTATTATACATAAGCCACTGTTCTATGATGCCCTTAGAATATCACAAAGAAGAGCACAAAGATCCCTGTCCTTCCACCTTTTACTAGAGGATGAAAGCAATAACTAATAAACATAGAAATATGTAAGTAAAAATTAAGAATTTAGAAGGTGATAAATGTTATGAAAAAAATTTTAAAAAATAGATTAGAACAAAAAATACAGAAAACTGCTTAGCAACCAGAGAAGTGGCAAGTTAAAGAAACTGAAAGGTTAGTAGAGATGAAATATCAACAAGATCAGTGACTCAAAATGAGGATAAAGGGGTTATTCAAGCTGGATTGTTAAGGACTTTGTAAGCCTTTTTGAGGATTTAAACTTTATTATATGACAATTTGAAACTACTTCAGAGTTTTAAGGTATTCACTAATCTGATCAGATTTTTATTTTGAATTTATCATTTTGCCTGCAATCAGAAAACACATTGAAAGAAAAAACAGCAGATGGGAGAGAATTATTAAGAGTCTCTTGACCTTGTCCTAGTGAGACAGTATTACCCTGGACCTGTGTGTTTTGTGAATTGGACAATGCTAGTTGTGGTAAAATGGCTGCTATCTAGGCTTAGATTTTCAGTTTCTCTTATTGTTCAACTTTCCTTAGACTGTTAATGCTATAGAAAACCAACTTGAAATGTTGATGCCTTTTTAATTGGTTTCATATCTACCAAGATTAATTGTGCATCATCTTTCAGAAGAAAAATACAACATTGTATTTGAGGAGCTGTGATAATTATATGATAGACACTCGTTCTTCTTGCCAGGATCTGTACCTACCTAGCCACATATTGCCATTCTCAAATTTTAAGAGAACCAAACAGGGCATAAACCAGGCAGACACGACTTTATTCACAGAATCTTCTCCCTATATCCTTGTACTGTTTTCTCTCCTAATAAATAGATGATGTAAGAGAAAACCACATGTCTCTTTACCACACCACTATTAGGTAGATTGCAGGCTAGATACCATATTTTGTTATGACATTTTTATGTGCTTATATGGTACTTTTAAAAGACGGTGAGATGAGAGATGTATTTTGCTTCATTACTGCACAAGCAATTCACCAGTTTTGTGGGCATCTGCAAAAGATATGTTCCATGTAGTTATTTGTATGTTTAATTTCTAGCTTGTCCTGGTCTAGTTCTGGCTCCTCATTTCTAGAGATCTGGACAGGAATGTTATCTACCTTTTGGCCCCTTTTGCTTCATCTCTTGCCTATACAAAATGAATAACAAAAGAAAGAAACAGACTTTCATTCTCAATGTATCTCTTTAAACTTTCCCCCTTTCATTCTTGAGGAAATGAGACAGGGAGAGAAGAATAACAAGTACCATCTTTATGATGTTGGGACATGGTTCCCTGTAGCCCAATTTGAGTGTACCTTATTCTTGAAAAAAATCAGCCTTTCCTGAAGAAGTGCAAAGAAGGGGGAATGGAACTTAAGAAGGCTATGGTATTTAGCTGTTACCATTGTGTTATCTTATTATAAAAGTGTACTTTTTAAACATAGGTTTCCATCTTCTGTTACTTTTTGTCTTGGAGTCTCTCCCTCATGAATTACTTTGCATCTTGTTTGAAGTGAATCATTTTAAAATTTATATCCTGTCCTACTTTTATTTCAAGACTACTTAAAATATCCTTTTTTGCTCTTTATTCTGCTCAGATATGCATGAGGATTTTATGCATTTCACACTCTTTAAGATGAAGAAAATAATATGCTAATCTAACTAATGGTAAAATCAGAATAGACATTTTGTTCTCAGAAGAGTGGACAATTGTATCTTCCTGTGGCTGTCAGCAACTCCATTGTTAACAGAACAATCAAGCAGAAGACACGGATTAATAAAACAAGGAAGTAGAATATGAATCTGGGGGTATTTTTCTATTTGATGGACCCCAACAGAGTAGATACTTGCTCTTTGAGACTAGGTAACATCTTTTGTACCCTCTACTCCACAGAAGGAGTCAATAATAAATATCTCAGTTTCACAGTACATGCTTAGATGAATGAGTAGATTGAAATTAAGAATAAATACTAATGAACATCTCATATGTTTTTATTGAAAATCACCAGGAATGGTGAAAGAGGAGATTTTGAGCAGGAACTGAGTACAGAGGTATGTGTCTTTCTAGAGCTGGCATACAGATGCTTACAAGGAAGGTAAATCCAAAGAGTGAGAAGATAAAATACAGACTTAAAATTAGACAGTGTCCTCACATTTGAGTATGCATCAAAATCACCTGACTTGGTTCTTTGTTAAGGGTAAAATACCGGGCACAAATCCTGGGAAATTCTGACTTGGTAGATTTGGGGCGAAAGCTGAGAATTTGCATTTTTAACATCTTTCTGACGCTGATCCAGGTAACATACCTTGAAAACTACTGAATCAGACCTTGGAGGGTTGGCCCAGTTCAGGGGATCCGAGTGGGCTGCTTGCTCTGTGATCTGCACTAAGAGGGGAAGATTTTAAGATTTCTAAGAGCAGTACTGAGATAATATAGCTGAACAGAACTTGGAATAGTTTTAAGGTGCTTGCTTCCTCTTGACCTGCAGGACTGATAGCTGTACTTTGCCAATAAAAGGAGAATATGATTTCAAGATCTCAGATGGGAGTTAAAATCACTAACATAAGTGAGACAGAAAATAGAATACATGGAATCCACTTAGCAATATGTTCAGCTAAGTTAGCCTAGTTTTGCAATGTAAGATCATGTACATATATCCAAGTTAATTTATATATAGTTTATTCTTTAAAATAGCAAAGAAAGTTCATGTCCTTCATCTGACTGGAGAAAGGGCAGCCTCCTCACTCCCAGGGGAAAGACCATTCATCTAACAGACAGAATTTAGAAGAAACCTAATCCACTGGTCACTCCGTACACTTCCCACTCAATTAATGCTCTCTCCTAGCTCAATGGTCTTAGATGCTTCTGAAAAAGTAGTAACAGCTTTAGTAAGCAGGTACCATGGGGACAAATTTCACCTTTTTACAATATTAAAATGGAAACTACCTCAAAATTCAGAACTGATTTCATAAATTTCATTATCCTTAGCTAATTAGGTTTCTTGAATTTTAAGTCTTGTATATAAAGTTTATACATACTTTTAATGTTTCTTCTAGAGGAATTTTGTATAATGTAGTAATGGTTTGGGGCATTGGGGGATGTTAGCATTTATTTTCTTTATAGAATTTCATGGACTCAGTGGATTTTTCTCAGTTTGCCAATGAAAATGAAGTGGTATTAAATTAAGATGAAATGCACTATGTTTAAAAAAAATTAAAATGTTTTGTTAACCAAATGGTCAAATACTCATATATAATCTCATTCCATTTTTGTTAATTTGAAAATAAAAAAAATTCTGCTTAGTGATTCTTTCCAGGGAGCGCTATAGCTCAGCTCATGTATAAGAAGTCACATAAAAATGACTCTAGAGACCTTGGCTACACATCCAGCGGTCAAATATTTCAATGCTCCACTGCTCTCGTTCCTGTTACAGGTACATGTGACAGCACTGCAGCTATGAGTGGAATTTTAAAGAGGAAGTTTGAAGAAGTTGACGGCTCCTCACCCTGCTCCTCTGTGCGGGAATCAGATGATGAAGTTTCCAGCAGTGAAAGTGCTGACAGTGGGGACAGTGTCAATCCATCCACTTCTAATCACTTCACCCGTGAGTACTACAGCCATACCTGAAACCAATTGTCTGTATTTACAGTGAAAAGACTTGTGTCATTTTGGCATTTCTTAAACCTTTTTTTAAATAATTTTTTTAATGTTTCTAATCTACCAAAAAAGAAAAAAGTGAAATATTTTTGAGGCACCTCAGCGGATTGCTTTATTTAGATAATTTTGGGCAGTGGATCATTTGATCATGTTAACAAACTAATTCAATGAAAATGGACATTTTATTGTTACTACTTTGCCAAGAAATAATCCAGTGCCCTGGGAATAGATGAGGACATTTCGAATAAATCCAGGTTA
The DNA here is from genome assembly GCF_047511655.1 of Castor canadensis. Classification (NCBI taxonomy): domain Eukaryota; kingdom Metazoa; phylum Chordata; class Mammalia; order Rodentia; family Castoridae; genus Castor; species Castor canadensis. Next base: position 119,674,485 of record NC_133389.1, read on the forward strand.
GAAAAATATTGTCCTTCCGTAACTGATGTTATGGACATAAGTGATGTGCTCTAGGATGGAAAATAAAAAGTCTGCCTCTAGGAGTGGAAGGTCTCGGATAAGATAGAGCTTAAGCAGTTGTGCATATAAAAGAGATCTAAAAGCAGCAAAACTCTCCTTGTGTGCTGCATAACTCTCCTGTGTGCAGCATAAAGCCCCTTCTCCACTCATCCCTTCATTCCTGTTCCCCAAGCATAATACTTAAAGTCCACCAAGAAAATAGAGTTTCTCTTTGATTCCTTTTCTGCCACACTGTGACATTTGCCCTTCCCGTCAGGCAAGTTAGTGTGAGGTTTAAAGAACCAATGTGAAAAATGCTAAAGGTGATGCAGTCTGTAGGCCAGAGGAAAATGACTTGTAATAGCTAAGTGTCTTTTTGAATTTATGTCTCTAAAGCAAGAAGATTGTAACATGCCACAATATCATGATAGTTGGTTTTGGGTTTTTTTTTTCTGATTAGCTGATTTTGTTAATTTATGAGTCTATCACACCATTTCCAAAAATGTGGCAACCCCTAAAAAACCAAATAATTCAAACTTTTAAAAAAGGCAATAAAGAACTGAATAGCTGTTGAATATAAGATAAATAGAATATAATCAATAGCATTCTTTTGCAAAATCACAGTTAACTGGAAAACATGAAGTGAATTACAACTATTAAAGCAGAAAACCCACAAAATTTTGGGGGACAAAGTTATTGTGACCTGTAGGTGATGTATACATACATCTATACATATGATAGTATGAAATGAGTGTGTGTGTTTGATTCAAAGGAAGGTATATGTTCATGCTTTTGTTTTTAATACTAGTAGTGATATGATACTCATATAATATTAACAGTTGTTTCCATAGTATAGTGGTTATTACATTTGACAAACATGTAATATTAAAATATATGATCATATCTAGCACTTATTAGATACATACTAAGCTTGATTGGTAACTGAGGCTTAAAGAGCCTAAATGTCTTGCCCAGAATGACACAGGCCTTGAGCCCAGATATATATACATATCCCCAGTCACAATCTTTACTTTTCCCACTATTTCTATCTAATGAAAAAAAAAGGATATTTTTTAAAAGAAGCCATAAATTTCGAAAAGTCAATCCAGATTTCAAATTATACTAAAAAAAAAATTTTTTTCCTACTATGCTCTACCTAGCATAGTATAAATGCCAACATACTATATACAAGCATTTAATAAAAGAAAATGAGCTTTATTGAACAATGGGAAAGGGAAGAATTTTTCAACAAATGGTTGTACTATTAGCAAATTTGAAAAAGAAGTAATTTAAACTCCCATCTCATGACATATGACAAAATGTATTTCAGCAGGGTTAAACAGATATATTCAAAAAAATATGAGGGAAGTGGCATATTTATTAGGTATTTGGTAGGGCTGTTATATGAGCTTTGAAATAATAGGGGAAAAAATCACATTTGAAAACACTTTAACATATTTAATGATATAAAAATTCAACATATCTGCTACAAAACCTCCAAGAAAACTCAAAGAAAAAAAAGAATAATTTGTACTGGAAAAATGCATTAAATATGGTATAGAGTTATTTTCTAAATCAAGTATAAAAACCACTTGATAAGAACAAAAGCCTCTTTAAAGATAATTCACATGGTAGGAAATATGAATAGGACATATTTTAAAGTGTTTAACAATTATATACAAAATGTGAATTAAACAATACTAATAAATTGCATTATTATGAAATCATGGCGATTTCATCTCTTGAAATTAGTATCCCTCCCTCTAATACAAATACTTATAGTAAGTGCTGGTAGAAGTCAGCAGTGAAATTTAGAAGGAAACTTTGTAAATATAAGCGATATAGAAATATTCATAATTCTGTACTTCAGAGAACTTATCAAAAACAAGGGAAAAACTATGTAAATAGAAAATGTTGATGTCTAATAAATAGCAGCATCAAAAAAAACCCCACATAACAGTGGTGATAAGAGTTTGGGAGGGAGCACAAAGTAACACATCTAAGAATGAGAAAGTGATCATTGAGTCATATTTACCTCATTCAATTAATTTTCATTAGACTGTACAGTAGTATGTAAAATGCTTATGAGATACTGTTAAGAAAAACAGAAGACAAAATTTTATCTGTGCTGCAAAGCAAAAATCTATGCATACAAGAAGGCAAAGAATGGTTTGTTGTCTTAAAATTGGAAATGATTTGGTTTGTTGTGGGATTAGGATGGATGATGAATGCTAATTTTAATTTTTGTTATATGCATTCCCACAACATGAGTTATGTCCAGCAGATGTTAATTTTTCCATTAGAGAAAATACGTATGTCCAAGAAATTACTGAAATGTTTCAGCATCAATTAATCAGTGGTAGTGGTCATGGCTTCTTTACTAAAATGCTGATTTAAAATTGTACCAATCAGACTTTGAGCACATGATAAAAGCGAGAGCACACAAGGGAGGGGTGAGGATAGGTAAGACACCTAAAAAATTAGTTAGCATTTGTTGCCCTTAACGCAGAGAAACTAAAGCAGATACCTTAAAAGCAACTGAGGTCAATAGGAGAAGGGGACCAGGAACTAGAGAAAAGGTGAGATCAAAAAGAATTAACCTAGAAGGTAACACACACGCACAGGAAATCAATGTGAGTCAACTCCCTGTATAGCTATCCTTATCTCAACTAGCAAAAGCCCTTGGTCCTTCCTGTTATTGCTTATACTCTCTCTACAACAAAATTAGAAATAAGGGCAAAATAGTTTCTGCTGGGTATCGAGGGGGTGGGGGGAGAGGGAGGGGGCAGAGTGGGTGGTAAGGGAAGGGGTGGGGGCAGGGGGGAGAAATGGCCCAAGCCTTGTATGCACATATGAATAATAAAACAATAAAAAAAAATTGTACCAATCAGAATGTAGCAAAGATTTTCCATGGTCCTTAATTAAACAAGTGATTTAGTAAAAAGTGATTTTTCAATTTAATAGTTTTCTTTGTTCACTATTATACACATTGTGATGAGAAAGATAAAGTAGAAGAAATCACCAAAATCAAAAGACAAAAATTCTACCCAGAGTATTTGCTGTATAAAAGCTTTAAGCATTTTAACAGTTGAGAGTAGTTAAAAGGGTTCCTTTTTCCTAAAACTGTATTTCAAATCATTTGCCACTCCAGGAATCAATATATAGGTTTTTGAAAATGCTTTATGTATTATTTCAATGAGATTAAAGGATAAATTTATTTGCAGTATTTTATTGATGTGACTTTAGTTATAAAACTTCAGAAATGTTTTTATTGATGAATCCCATTTCTTTAACCTACTTTTCTACTGTCAAAAATAGAAAGGATTACTTAGCTTACAATAAAGGTTTTTGAAGACTATCAACTTTATGTAGCATTATGAAACAATTTAGATTTACACTGAGATTTTTGAAGCATAGTTGCCTTTATTTAAATCTCATTTATCATCTTTCTAACTTAAATATCCTGTGCATTATCCAGTGCTTTACAGACAATAGCAGATTGTATGATATTTTGTTGTCACTACACATATAGAAATTAATATGATTGTTTGGTACATGTCAGCAGATATGGAGTAGAAAATTCCACGCTAGTCAAAGCTTCCCATTAAGATATTCATTTGTAGCACACCACATTATAATAATAACAGTTTCAAAATGTAAATCAATAAAGAGAATGATGTGTTTTTCCTTGCACTTCTAAATTTTGCTAGGCAACCGGCATACTCTCCAGTGATCAACCAAGGTCATATCTTGTACTTCCCTTGAGACAGAAGCAGCAGATTCTGCATGACTGTGGAATGCTTTGTTTCACCAATCCCTATGGCGCTATAGCCAATCAGTCTGCACTTGAACACTCAAAAGGAGAGCTACAAAGAAACTGGAGAGGTGTTATTTTTTTCCTGCCCTCTCAAGGTTCTTGACAGTTCACATGAGTAACAAGAAGGTTTATGATGAAACATGGTCCCAAAAGGAACACATTACTTTTCCTACAACAGAGTGTTTTGACAAATAAATGAATAGTATATAGGAAGTGGAAATATCAAGAGGTAAAAGGATGGACATTGTAAATGCACATAAAAGCAGATTATGATTATTTTACACAGAGATAAGATTTTCTAATTTACAGAATACATTCCCATTCTTGACCTCTTTTAATATGCAAAAATTGCTGTGTAGTTGAAATTATTATAATGTCCATTTTATAAACGTAGAAATTAACAATCAGAGATGTATTTATAATTTACCCAAGAACTGATATTTAGAATCTATGTTTCTCTTCCTGTCTTCCTCTCATGACTATCCTTTTGTCTCTGAATATCCAAGGCATAAATACGCTGTCATATGCAACCAAATCAGTCTTTTCTCCATTGTTACTCACTTCCACTGATTCCACCTTTCCTAATGGGATTTGACATCAATTGCCAGTAGAATACGGATTTTGATGTGAAACTATTGGAGGTGTGACTGGAACATGTTTGTCATGTTCTCTTTACTAAGCAGTTAAAATATTATTGAAGATTTAGATTCAGTTTCAATAAACATGGTATAGCTTACGGTACAGGCTCTGTGGTAGGACCTTTCAGACATATCACAGTGATGGGTTCTTAATACTATGTATAAATTAAAGATACAACATTGCAATATTATTTTAAGGACTTACTTTTGCAAAGACAATCTACCCATGAATCAATAACTTTTCAAATAATGGAGAAATGTTTAGGAAAAAACTCAACACAGGAGTTTTAGAAGTCTTTGAGCAGGCAGTTGGATCTCATGACCCTCAAAAATTCCTTTGTATTCTGTGATAATAATTCCAGAACAAGAACACAAAATAGCCATCAATCAGAGCCAAGACAAAGTGGGAATGATAAGCAGCATAGGTAAAGACACCTCTGAAAAACTACTCTTAAATTAGAGGCCCTTCTTATTTCGGATAAGAGCCAATCAGTTGGTTTGTTGGTCCAGACCTGGAATCAGACGCATCTGGACATCAGGCACACTCCAGTTGAATCATTAGGTGCTAAGTTGGGTTTGTTGGTGATGAGGAAGTTAAGTAGTTAGGATAATTATGAGTGGAGGAAGACATGAGCTAGTGGTCCTTTGAAAAATATTCTCTTAAATATTCTGTAAATCTTACTGACATGCAAAGAAGTTGTTATCCGATCATTTCATCTGAGAGATCATGGACTTCAATAATGATAATTAGAAATAGCTACTTGCTACTATATCCTCTGGCTTTTCTTAGACCATTTTCATTTTTCCTCTTTCTTCCAATCTAGGGCTGTTTGCATTCTATACCTTTTTAAGGTTCATATCAGATATTTCTTTCCTTATGAAAATTTCACCAAGTCTCATTTCATTTATTCACTTTACCAAATCTACCATTACTCTAATCTACCAGCATCCAAAAACTTAAACAATGGTTTTCTTTCTCCTTTCCATTTCAGTGTTTTCTGCCAAATTGAGTGATGTCAGTGGCCATGTGACTGTTCACTGAACACATTCCTGACCACCTCTATCCTGGATTCTTACTTCTGTTCCACCCATGACCTTACCACCACTCTATTTAGCTGCTTATGAGCTGCACCCATAATATTTTTATAAACTACAACAGCTCTATCTGTGAAGGATCAGATTCATGAATTCCAGGCTCAGACCACAGTCTATTTTCCTTCCACTTCCTTCCTCCCCTACACATTTTTTAACCTCATTCTCTTGCTTTCCCCGTTGGAGCACCCACTGCTTATCTTTGCAAACTTTCCCATTTGCCCCATTATTTAAATCTTACATTTTATTTGCAGGCCAGGACTCTTAACCACTTTCTTAACATCCTTCATTCCATATCAATTTTTAATTTAAAACACCTGAAAATTTTTAAGAAGTTTTGGAAAAAATGAAAAAAAAAACCGTATATTTTCAAAATTAGCTGCTCTGGTCATTATTGCTATGCAACCGTCTTACTAAGTACCTGGAACCAATTTTCTTTTCCACCTCGAATCACCCAGCATTCATAATTCTTCCCAAGTCACTTTCCCCTCCACTTCCTACCTCATATGCAGCACATCATCCTCTCACCATCTTCACCATGCCTTCATGTTGTCCTAACCTGCAACTCCTTACCTTCGTAGGTAGGACATTCCAAATGAGTTTGAGGAAATGAGTATATTTTTGTTAAAGGCAGGAACAAGTTCGTTGTGTACCTAGCATCTTGTGAGCACTTTACAAATATTTACAAATGTAAGTGGATGAATACCTGGACATTTGCTGCCTGCATCAATGAAGTACTAGGAGCTAGAGGTATGGAGTAAATAAGACACAGTCTATTTTCATGTCTAATAGCACTTCAGCATTTTTCCAACACTTACTGTTCCTTCTCTTTTAGGGAGATTTGAAGAGCAGAAATGTGTGTTCTTCTCACTACTTACACTGGTGCTAGTTCAATTACTGTTAAATACTTGATAAAATTTTAACATTTAGTTTCATAAAGACTTGTCTTTTTTATTATGACTAGACCTTATAAAGTAAAAAAAAGATGCATTTATTGTAGGACTTCATAATGACATTGTCAGTAGTGAAAATAGACATCCCTTTACAAGTGAACTCTAATTTGTGATTTTTTAATCATGTTATTGTGATATATCTGGATCCTGATATATCGGTTATCATATTCAAATGCATGTAATGGTGAACTGTGTTTTAAATAGGATTCCACTGTAATTATGCATTCCTAACATGTAACTTTCTGGTTTCATTTGCTTATATATAGCTTTCCTGGCAGCAGCATCTCTGTTTAATTGGATGCTGTGCAGCTCTTTATGCAGTAGCTATATAACACACGAGGGAATTCAAGTTGCTTTCACCTTCACCATCCTTTAAACCAGCTAGCATAAAAGGCATTACTAAGTCAGATCACTAATATCCTATAAATACAGTTCATTTAGCTCTTGTCTGATTTGTTTTAAATTCAGGATGGGAATCTCACATTTAGCCTTAATTAGTGATAACATTACATTTAGCTCTTTACTTGAAGAATTGTTTTTTCTTCTCACAGTCATATTTTACATATATGAATTTATTTCAATCTATTTCTGTTCTATCACCCAAGTCCATATAACTACTCATCTTCCCTTTGTTTTGCTGCACAAGCCTGCACCTCTCTCTCTCTCATTTTCTCTGTTTCCTGTCTTATCCAAGCCTCTGCCTCCCCTCTATGCAACAATTCTTCACCCCACCTCCAACCCCTCAACCACTTTCAGTTAGACTCATTACTGTAGCTTCCAAATCCCTCAGTGATTGAACCTATGCTTTTCTGACTCTTGACCTGTCCAAACTCCAGCGACACTGATCTTTAATCAATTCTTTGCACACAACAAGATTTCTTCTACTCTGATTCTGTTTGGGCTGATCTTCTGGCTAACTCCTTATATTTCATATTTCAGGTTAAATATTAGCTCTTTAGTGTAACCATCTCTGGGCACCTCATCTAAAATATTTGGCTCCAAAGTCCTCATCTCTTAGAGACATGCATGAAAATTATAGATGCCTTGGAGCTGCTTTCAAATAGCCCAGCAAAAAAGAGAAAAAGATGAAATGAGATTGGAAAAAACATTGAAGCTATAAGTTTGCTATAACATTTCCAACAATTATAATTAAAAATTTCTATAATACTAAAAATATATGTGTAAGTCCAACTTATTCTAAAATTCCTATGAAAGGGTAAATGTCTAAAAAATTACCAAGTACAATTTTGAGAAAAAAATAAAAAAAAGAAGAGGAAGAAAGGCAGGGGTTTAGGTTTAGCCTAATGAATCTCAGCATTTAAATGTGAAAATAGTTAAAATCCATGGAATTAGCTCTCTAACTTAAGAAGTTAGAAGGAGGCCCACATTTGAATAACAACTTGGTGTGCGACAGAGGAGACATTGAGAATGAGCTGAAAATGGAGTGACTGTTCCAATAAAAGACTTTTATTAAAAAAAAAAATCAGATCCTTACTTTATACCATACATGAAAATAAATTCCTAGCAAAGTAAAATCTACATGCAAAAAACAAAACTGCAAATTTATAAAAAAAAATAAAATACATATCAAGGTAACAAGCAAAAAGTATGGAACATAAAATGTATTTAGGTACATTAAAAGAAAGCCACCTATACACCATCAAAAAAGCCAAAAAATGAGCTCCAGATAAGGATATGTTTAGAAATCACTAAGCAACAAAGACTTAGTATTTGAACATAAAAAGAACTCATACAAAATAAGAGTTGAGGCAGTAAAATTAGGCAGGAAATAATTCACAGTAATATGGAAAAAGTGTTAATACAATTTAAGAATCAGAGAAATTAAAACTGAACAAAGACACATTTCCACACATATTGTATCTTCAAATTAGCAAACTTTTGAAGTTTATGGATATCGCATATTGACAGGTGGGCTGAACAAGGGACTCTCCTAATACCACGTGAATGTCAGATGTTTCCATCACCTAAGTAAAGCTGTCATGAAAAGTTAAAAGACTAAGTGTTTATCAGTATAGGATTATTTAAGTTGTAGTTTGAGCATGAGATCATAAATTGGATCAGATTGAGTTGAAAAAACAGGTTTACATGTATATACTCTTAAGTAGAATATATAAATTGCAAAATCCTACAGTTTGATAGCTCTTATGTAATTAAAATGCTTGAAACAGCAGTTGTTTAATGGAAGTAAAAATATATATAACAAAAGATGATAGGAAACAGTGTAAGATGAAGAGCAAAAGAATAGGTGGGAATGTTTTGTGCTTCCTTTTGTATTTTTAAAAAAGCAACCTGAAGCATGTGGTTTTTGGAAGTTTGAAATAATTTTTATAATTTTTAAGATCCTATTATATAAATTTCAAAAGATCTATTATATGTGCTTCACATATGTTTCTTTTAGGGGAAAATCCACGTGCCAATCAACCACCTCCTTCCCATCCTCATTATTTTCTTTCAGTAAATCCCCCTTTTTTATTCACCATTAGTATATGTCACAATTTGCACTATTTTATAGTATATTGGTTACTTTTAGGTTTCTGTCTTGCATACAGTTGTATTCCTATTATAGAGAAGGGCAGAAGAGACCTGTAGCACTTCCAGGCCAAACATGATCATTCATTAGAACTAAATTTAACACATGCATTTACAACCTTTATCTTGTCCACATTGATAACCAATGAACACTATCAAATATTTTCTTAAAAATTCTTTCACATACATTCTTTGCCTGAGTCCTAAAATGTAGGGAGCCTTATCTTTCTCAGGTGTTAGACTCTCAGCTCCACAGTTATCTAGAAAAATTACCCATTAAAATGGTTTCTGTGCTTATAAAATATACATGATCACACTGTAGCAACAGTAAATCCCACATAATCTGTTCTTTATTCCCTGTAGGTTGTTAAAGCAGAACATTGTTTCTTTAGATGATCATCAGGAAAGTTGTTAGCTTTTGTTTGGGAGCCATTGTGAAAGAAAAATACTTAAGTTTGCTATGATTTTTCTTTACCTGGTGTATCAAGTAGAACTTGTGCGAATGGGACTCTATTGCAAATTTATCTAATTTGATATAATTTAAAAAGCTATAACCACAGAGTCGGAATATCTTCTCTCATTTTAGTTCTGTTACAAAAAGTACTCTGGTCTTGATTAACCATTTAACCTGATTGCTCGTTTGTAAAATGTGAGAATAGATTGGTTTTCAAGTTATTGTAATTTGCATAGGAGTCAGATAATCCCTGTACCCTCAAATTATAGTATGCTTCTGATAGTTTGTTATGTCTGAGTTACTTATCATATTTGAAGACATCTTTGTGCTTTTAATGTTTATGCTTGTGTATGATTACTGTAGCCATGCAAAGTCCAATAGACCATTTTGTCTCATGCTTTTATCTTGTAGAATCCACAAAAGTAAAAATCATATGAATTATTTTAACAGATTTTGTTTGGAGCTATATTAAATAAACAGATTACAGTTTCAAAGTATAGTACATTACGACTGAAAAAACAGTCTAATAATAAGGACTGAGTAAAATTAAGATACAATGGATGAAATTAGGAGTTCTATGTAATACAAAAAGTTTGAGAAATGAGTAGATTATTCATGTATGCAATGTTTTTTAAAAACAACCCTCAAGGCTGTTTTTAGTTAAAATATAGATTTTTACAATGGGATATTTAAGGTTTACAAAAGAACAGTACAAATAAAATTTTCTAAAGAAAATCAGAAAAGAAGAATTAGAAGAAATGATTTGTTTTAAAAATGTGGTGGTCTGGTATCATGAAATGTTATTTAGAAAACTAAAAATCAGCAGTTATCTCATGTGCTAACAGAATCTTAATATTGGTGAACTCAACCCTATTGGCTAACAGAATGTTCAGACATGCAGGCAGTGTATGTTAAGAGGCTTCATCTGTCTTAAAATACCTTCTAACACGAAACTGAAATTCCCACCATTAAAGTGATCCCTTTGGGATGAGCTCTGTGAGATGACTATTAAAGTCCACAAATAGGTAGTAATGCATCTAGTAGTTTAATGTTCTGTCTTGCGTCAGATTACCTAAAGTCTCACAAAAGTTTGTGTACTGGGAGGCAAGTATAGCATTATCTCTGGCCTTAGATTTCTTCATCTGTATACAAATACTGCCTAGGGCTGAGTATGGTGGCCCACGTCTATTATCCCAGCTACTCAGGTGGGGAAGATTGGGAGGATCACAGTTTGAGAATAGCCAGGGCAAAAAGTTAGTGAGACAGTATCTCAACAAACAAGTTAGGTGTGGTAGTACATGCCCACGATCCCATCTATGCAGGAAGCTATAAGTAAGATTATCATGTTCTGAGCAAAAATGTGAAGCCCTATCCAAAACAATAACTAAAGCAAAAGCAGGACTGAGGACATGGCTCAAGTGGTGGAGTACTTGCCTAGAAAGCATGAGGGTGGGGGGAACCTACATTATAAGCTAAAATGAGTGGATACTGGAAAAACATTTTACATTGTTCTTGATATTTAGTAAGCACCTAAAAAGTGTTTGCTATGGTGATTATGATGATGATAAGTCTTATTAATAGTTATTCTGCAAAACTAGAGCGCAAATCTTCAAACAAAAGCAATATATGATAGCTGTGTTTTTAGCAGAGTGGGAGTGAAGCCTGGAAAAGATATAGGTTAGTGATGCAAACTCAAGTGTCTTCAGAGGCAGACAAACCATGTAAATGTGAGAAAAATCCAGGTGTGTGTCAGGAGGGGATGAATCACATAGTAGCTGTGATAATAAAACTTTCCACTTCGCTCTTTTCACTCTTGCTGGCATTACTCTTGAAAAAAAAAATCATGAATTCAGAATAATAATTGCAGCAGCAACAACTGGCAATTATTGAGCTTTCATTAAATATTCAATTGGGCTTAAATATTCAAGCACTTGCTTACTGAGCACAGCCTATCAAGCATGTGGTGCTCAGAGATTTTTAGTGCCTGCCCAGCAGCACTTGGGTCAGCATCTGATCCATGGTCATGTGACTCTTGATCACGTATTTTAACACATTGTATCATATATTTTCCATACTATTGTTGAAAACAGCATTCTTATTCTAACCTCACTTTTCAGTCTTCATAAAACATCTCATAACTTTTATATCCATTTCGGAAAACATCGGATATTCTACTATTAATAAAACAGCACAAGGATTTAATTTTAAATAAGAGAAGTTCAACAAATATTACATGAATTGGGTTCAAACTGAATATTACTGTATTTGCTTACTAATTCTTTTCATTCATAAAACCTTTGATTTCAAATGCCATGATAAAACTTTGGTGTCTGGAATTTTTCTGAAGCTGAACCATCCAGACTTTGATTGCTGTTGATGGATTCTGAGGGTTTTGTTTGTTTGTTTGCTTGTTTATTTGTTTGGTATTTTCTTTTCAGATCCTCAGAGTAAAAGGAAGACGGCAGTGTTGTGACTTAAGGTTAAAACTGAGCATTGCGGCACCTCTCAACTAGGCAGGAACTGCATCAGAACTATGGAATGGGGGTGTTTTGGCAGTGCCTTCCCCTTGATTGACCACATCAGGCTTTAAAAATATCTGTGGGTTCATTAACGTCAAGCATTTGCAGAGCTCTCTTTGTAGGCCATCTTAATGGAAACGTGAGAGCTTTTATGAGTGCACTCCAAAATATGAGTTATGGGAAATAGTCACAGCAAATGTTTGCTTGATATCTTTTACACTCATTCACCTGAACTCTAGATGCTACGAGAGCATCGATAAAGTGTGGTGTTTTGTAAATATCAGGACTGAGAAATAAGTCTTGGTGTAGGTATTTCTGGAAATGTTTCTATAACTTTTATCAAGGGCATTTATCTTTGCTAGAAGAAAGTAGTAGTAACATGTCACTAAAAGTAAAAGAGAAAGAGGTAGGGAGGGAAAAAGAAGATAATACATATTGAAAGTATATATTTATGTACTCAGAATATGGGAAGAAAGGAATAAAAATGATACAAAGTAGGGGAAGTACCAGTGGGTGAAGAACTGTGCTTGGCTCAGAAACAGCACAGACAAGCATGCGAGTTGCTAATAAATGAGAATATGAATTATGAAACCTATCACAACTGGTCCAGTCAGCATCTCTTAAAGTTTCCAGTAAAAAGACCAAATCTATTTGTTTCAACCTCATAATAAGGTTGAGTTTTTAACTCAAATGATAAAAAAGGTGAAGATTTTAAAAATGTTTAGTATTATATTTTACATTCATTAGCTTACTTGCTTCTCACTAATCCTATGAGATGGGTAATAACTTTAATCCTACTTTATAGATGATAGAACTGGAGTTTTAAGAAGTTTTACAACTTTCCCAGAGTCCCACTGTTAATGACCCTGGAGCCAGGTTCAAACCCAAGCAAGCCTCAACCAGTGTTTGAATGGTTAATACTTAAAAGCATCTGCTCATTGAGGCTTTCTCTTTCTTCTCTGACACACAATTCTTAATCTAGGCTTTATTTTAATGTTCATAGAATTCCATAAGAGTATAATTTCATTTTCTAAGAATAAAATAAAATAAAATTGTCAAATTATGTAATTTGAGAAAGTCTTCCTTACACAGTCTTCATTGAGGTTGCCAAAAAAGTAAAAATGTTTAGAATTTAACACATTTGCTCTTGCCTTCAATTTTTTTCTATAAAGATTACTTTTATGTTGTCTAGGTAATATTTATAAAAGCTACAAGATGTCTCCCAAGTAGTAAATGCTTTTTTACCATATGCAATGATTTCTTTAAAACATTCTTTTTATTGTTATTCTAGTTTTCAAAATTGCATTATGAATAGAGTAGCAAAATCAATTGCCTTAGAATTCCTAGATAGTAGAATTCTTCATGTATGAGCCATGCATGAAAGGGGACAGCTATGGTTAGGTCACAGAGGACCTACCCTTGGAGGGTATATTGGCACCCCAGAGTTTTCCTCTCTCTTGTTTTTGCTTTTTAGCTGTGGTGAGGTGAGCAGCCTTCTCTGGCATGTATTCCCACGGTGCTGCCACAGGTCCAGAGCAACGGGGCTACAAGACTCTAGGCCGAAACGTCTAAATCATGAATCAAAATAAACCTTTTCTCTTACAAAGTGGATTTCTCAGGCATTTTTACAGTGACACGAAGCTAACACAAGTACTACATGGCCTGCATTCATTTTATGAAAGGCTTAAGGACCTTTGGATCAAAGTGTCAAAAAAAAGTCAAATTCTAAAAAAATTTTTTATACATATCCATTTCCTTTTGCCTATATTTATTTTATACCTTGTATTATTCCCTAAAAAAATAGCATTAACATAATGTACTAGTTGGAGAAAGCATGTGTTGGAAGAGACTTGTACTGGCTTATAAGAAACAATGGCTACATGTTTAAGAATGTAGTGAGCTGGTTATTAAATATAGCCATATTAATATTAGATTAACAAACTTATACTTAATTTTAAGCACAAACAATAAACACTCAAAGCTTATTTCATAATTATTTTCCAGCATTTTTCTATTACATATGTTCTTGAAATTATTTGTATCTGTTACATTATCAGACATTTGATTTTTTCTCCTTATTTTATTTTTTAAATTTTTGTACAGCAGATGATTAAATAGATAATTATAGGGGGATTTATAGGCATAAGTTGTGGCTATATTAAATTGAGAAAAAGGAAAAACTATAAAATTATATAGTAGTTGTATGTGCTGTCATCTAACATTTATAGAAAACCAACCATACAATAAGTATTTTTAAGCTGTAAAGTTCCCTTTATTTCTATTATAAAAAAATTTTTCCAGTTAAGTATTTTTGCTTGTGCTATATATGAATTTACTAATAAGTAAGAGAAGAATTGCATTTTCTTTAGATGTCTATTGTGGCAAACATCTGTTCTCTGAGGATTTTTCTTTGATTACCAAGCATTACTCTTACTAAAGATCTACTCCTCCAACCAGAGCAGCAAGGTTTGTCTAATTAATGATATCTGCATGGCTTCCTTAATAAGTTTGAAAGAACACTTTGTCCTTTGGAATTTCTAACTTTAGAAATTTTAAGGATACAGCCCTTCTGATTTAGGTGATAATATAAGCAAGTCAGTCTATCAAATTAAGCTAGTAGGGAAATAACCCCAGGTAGAAATTTTCTTATACTATGATATTGGCTAGGCAGATAAACTCTAAGGTATCAGACATGAATTTCTGAATCTCAAAGTCTTCTCCTTTGGGTCCACATTGCTTTGCATTGTGTGTATAGTTTTATAACTGATTTTTAAAATGACATGTAAGAGTTAGGAGTATACCCCAGTAACAGAGTGATTATGAGACCCTGGGTTTGATCTACATGATCTGCAGCACCCCTCCCCTTCCAAAAAAAAAAAAATTAGGAGACAACTTCTCTCCTGAGATTTCTATCACTTTATTGGCTTGCCAGTAGGGTACAATATGGGACAAAACAAAGAGACAAAAGAAAAACACAAGCCACAGGTGGTCTCTGACACCCTGACTCACCATGTTGGACCATTTGCTTCTCAGTCTTTCACACCAAGGAAATATTTCCTGGTAGCAAAGAGAGCCAATGTGATTCATAGCTGTAGTTTCAGATTTTGTGAATTTGATTCAAACAGGTTTTAGGTTGGAAGAACATATTCTTTGTGATTTTTCTAAATTTTACCACCCAACAAATGAAAAATTAAGGTACAGAGGAAGGGCTTGCCATGTAGAAAATTCCTCCGTTTTTCTGCCTTCTTCTAGAAACAAGTAATTCCATGTAATCAGTTGATTTTCACAGAATTAATTTTTTTGCCTAATTTTTACTTCCCAGTTGAAAATGACAGATGAATGTAGCTTGGCTGTGAACACTGGTTATTTTCATTTAAGTAAGTGAGTAAGTGGAAAAAAAAACCAAAAATGTTAAGTCCACTTCTCCATCAGTGGTATGAGTTTCTTGTTGAATGGTAGAGTAAGTTTTGAATGCTAGGTTATTTATTGCGATTTGAGACTGAAACGTTAAAAACTAAATTTTAATCTTAGTGTGCATTAATCATGCTTCCTCTTGTTTTCTTACATCCACACAATCCGAAAAACTATCAACCGAACCTTGATTTGAAGGGTTTGACAATCTCCGTGATGTAAATTTTCCCAACATAGCTGATTTCAGGTTATTGACCTTACAATGGTAATGATGGTCTAGGAACATAGGTGACATATTATTCTGTTGTTCAGTATATCTCTCATTGAGATGTAAATACATAAGGAGTGTGCCTTTTTGAAACCTATGGAGGTGCGATTATAATGAAATAAAACATATTCATCTAATTGCTGGTTCAAAGTAGATTTTTTCCATGTGTTTTTCCAACTAGAACCTAATCTGAGGAATAAGAATTGTGGTATTAAAAGACAGCCCCATTCTTGAAAATATTGAAAAGCAGTTGCCCTGCATAATAAAATATGATTGACTTAGAAATAAGGAATGTCCCACAGTGCTGGTAAGATAGAAAAAAAGATCGCTTTGTTAAAATCAGTAGTACACCAATATTCATTTGGTTTAAGAACTGTTTAGAAGGTTAATAAGACAGAAAAAATTCCATTTAAATATTTGCACAGGATTTGTAAAATACTGTAAGCTCGCTTTGATAAATTGCCACTGGTTTTCCACTATATCCTATAGTGCAAACCCATAGAGGGCAGAGTTAGTATTAGTAGCCCATAAATGGAGTGACTAATCTCTTACAGTTGGTATTTGTATGATGCTTCTTCATTCAATGGATCCCCACATAGTTTCATAGAAGTTTATTTATTTATTTATTTATTTATTTATTAGTACTGGAGTTTGAACTCAGGGCCTACACCTTGAGCCACTCCACCAGCTCTTTTTTTTGTGATTGGTTTTTTCAAGATAGGGTGTTGCAAATTATTTCCCTGGGCTGGTATCAAACTGCAATCCTCAGTAGCGAGGATTGCAGGCATGAGCTACCCTATAAGTTTATTCTAAAAATAACAATGACAATTCCTACTCTGCCGCCAGAATTTCAGTGTTGCCTATGGATTGACTGGCTTCAAACTTTGTTTGCCATCCTCAAATTAAATTTTGATCCTTACATATTATAATTACATTTTTACCTTTTATATGGAATCAGTTATTTAGCTGACCTCTTTCTAGTCTGCTTTACTTCAAAAGAAGAGAGAAATGATCACCATGTAGGTAATTTGGCTTTTCTTACCTAATGTTACTCCCCTCCCTGTAAAAGAGCATAAGCATATGATCCCAGTGTGATGTAACTTAAACTGGAAGGCAGAACCCAAGCTAAACAAGTAACAGCTCTTGGTAGTCATCATTGTGATTTGAGTGTAGTGTTGGGTCTTGTCTGGTCACAGCTGTTCTTGGCAGCTTTTGGTACAGGTTTCCTACCAAAATATTATTATTTGTGTTCTGCTTGCCTCCTTCAGTCCTTTTATTGAAATATCATTGATACCAACTCTGGCTTTCTTTTCTGGCTTTTCATCTCTTTTCCTTCCCAACAGGCAGAGTTTTCTTCAAGTAGTCTTCTATTTGATATGTCACAAGAATGGAAGACAAAAAGAAATAAAAACACAGCCAGGCCCTTAAAGGAACTCCTAGTTTTACTAAAGAGAAATGAAAACAGAAACAATTTTCCAGTGGAGCATGAGAATGAATGGGTAGAAATAATGAAAATGTATGAAGGAGCACAGAGGCAGAATGTGACTTTTTTAGAGGAGGTTTGGACCAGAAAAGTCTTAAAGAGGAGGAGATACTGGAGCTCTTTTGTGTTTATTCAACGGCAAAAAGGAAAAAAAATGACATATGTTTATTAAAGAGAATTTAACTGAAGTTCTCATCCTTGTCCCTCTCTATCCTTTCTTGCTCTTGATAAAGATTGTCCTAGTGGAAAAAAAATGTCTATTCACAGATTTACTACTTTTGAATTATACTTGTGTGCACACGTGTACTTGGGTGGATGCACACGTGCACGCATGCACCTTTCATAAGCATGCCTTGCCCTCTTCCTTGATTACCTCGCCTTATTTACTTCTTGCCTCTTATTATTCCGATGTCTCGCTTGATGGTTATATCTCTGTGTGCTATCCAGTATTTCTAGAGTCTTCACCTTCATAATTGAGAGAATTTTCTTCAGATCATTTAGCAGGTCCTCCTTCTCTCACAACTCTTAAAAGGCAGGCAAAGCTTTCCTCTTCATAAACTTTTGAATACAAATGGATACACATATTTCCCCCATTAAAAAAATAATTCCGGTGTTACTAAGGCAATCTAAAAAGGGAGTATCTTTCAATTTGAATTTAATTTAATTCTAGTGCCCCATTTCTCTCTTCTTTTGTAAGTATACTCCCTATCATGTATATATGTACCTAAGCCTCCCTGTGTTAGTCTCTGTTACAGTGATTTATTCTCGTTCATATTTTCAGAGATTCCATCCCTGGTCACCCAGTTCTGATGTAGGCGGAACATCATAGTAGGGAGCACATGCTGAAGCAAAGCCTCTCACCTCATGGCTGCCTGAGTGAGCAAGAGACACTAAGGTGGGGGACAAGGAACTCTTCAAGGGCGCACCACTGGTGATCTATTTCCAACTAGACCCCTACTTCCTTACATCACCACCACTTCCAGTAACACTGCCAGGTGGGACAAAACCTTCAACACAGGAATTTTTGAGGGATATTTAAGATCCACACCATAATATTCCCTAATTCTTTCGGCTTTTTACAGCTTTGGATGTATTAGTTCTAGGTCTGTGTATTTTTGTAAGAGTCAAAATATCCATTTAAGAAATAACATTTTAAAGATAAGCATATGTTTAAACAGGGTTTTGGCATCTATGTATTAGCTTAACTGCTGTAACAAAGTAATAATAGCTTTAGCTACATCATAGCCATGTTTAAGCACATTATGTAGCTTAAACAAAATAGAACTTTATTTCTCTCAACATAAGTAATCATAGTGTTGATATGACACCTTGATGTTTTGGGGAATCCATAGTCCTTTTATCTTATTGATCTTCCATATTTACTGTACAGTTTCCATCTTACATTTGATGATGACCACGTGAACTTCTGCAGCCATGTTCACATTTCTTCAGCAGGTAGGGAATAAAAAAGAAAGTGGGAGAAGAAGCACTTTTTAAAAAACAAGACCCAAGCCTGGTGTGTTGGTACACACCTGTAGTCCCAACACTTAGGGGTCTAAAACAGGAAGATGAAGGGTAAAACAGGAAGATAACAAGTCTGAGGCCAGCCTGGTCTACACAGCAAGACCTTTGTCTCAAAAAAAAAAAAAAAAGACTCAGATGTTTCTGTACACTATTTTTATTCATACCCGTTTGTCAGAAGCTAGTCACAAGGAAGCTGGGGGATTAGTTTAAAACTATATTACCCCAGAGTAAATGAAGATGCTTCTCCTCCAAACTAGACATTACATTTTCAGGCATTTGCACTATACCTTTCTGAAGAGATGCACACTCAGGCCTTTTTATATAATCGGAAGTTTCTAGTACATTTACATATTGATTTTTTATGTCTCTTGACAGTGAAATTTATAGCCATAAGATATTTTAATGGTATATAATCACTGACTGTCTGTTTGTCTCTTTCCTGAATTCTTACTTCTGAGACTTGGAGCCCACTTAAAGGTGGCTGTTGTCTAGTCTTTTTGTCTCCTAGCATTTTTCTAAATCTCTTTTCTTTCCTTTCAGAGAGAACATGAGTGAGGTGACTCTTGCCTGTTCTTTTTCTCCACAAAAGCTATTATCTCCTGGCTGGCTTTTCTTTTCACAGGAGCATAAGAAATCTGTCAATTTTACTTTTCCATCCTCCGGAGCCTTCTCTTCCTGTTGTTCGCCCCACTCCACCCCATTCCCGCCTTGCAGACAATCACCACAGAGTCCCAACTACCTTGAACTGTTCTTTCAGCTCCATTACTTTGACTCTTCTTTTCATGCTGGTCCCTAATGAAGGTTCTGGGAAAGCATCCTAGAATTTTGCAGGGAGGAGAGGCAAATAGTCCTTACTTTATATAACTTTGGCTTTTTAATAAAGGAATACAATTAAATGTTTTCATTGCTTTTAAGTTTTTCCATATACATTCAGAAACTAAAGGCAAAATCATCTTTACTGAAACATAGGCCCAGATTTTGAATTCTGAATATGTGTACCCCACCTGGGTTACACGTGACCTCCTGAAGGGACCAGACAAAGGCCTCACTCAACATCAGGCTTTTTAACTCCTGAAACATTCTCCAACATCAATCTTTTTTCTTTTTTTCCTTTGATGTAATCTCAAAATTTCCTCACTTTCAAGGATTTAAATTACTACAAATGTCCTATGGGTTTACCCATTTGGAGGTACCACAGTGCCTATACTGGCCCTTGCTGCCTAGTTGCTTTCATCCATTGTTAAACTTACACTTCATGAATTTCCCCTGAGAGGTCTTCCTTCTACATAAAAGCTGCTTCAATTTTTTTTTTCTTCTAAGAAAACTTGTTTTCTCCCTGTAGACTAAGAGGAAAGCAAAATACAAGGAGTTTCTCACCTTTCCTTCCTGACCTCTCTATTTCCTCCTTCTTCTATCACCTGTTCCCTTATTTATTCTTCTACCCCAGTAGTCTCTTTCACTCGGATTTTCTGAGGTGCCAGAAGTCATACTTGTTAACCCCTAAAACCCAGTGAGGTAGATGTTCTCATTTCACAAAGAGGAAATAGACATAAAAAGGTTGTGAAGCCTAGAGAAGGTGAAAACTAAATAGTGGCTGAGCCAGGATTGAAATCCCAGTCTGACTCTGAAGCCAACACTGTGTCACATGGCCCTTCAAACATATTTGTCAAAGTACGTTTGTATAGAAGTGATGCAGAGCAATTGAAATGATGTGACAGTTCACAGAATCCAATTTCAAATCCTTATTCCATTGTTTTAGTTGTGTCCTAGGCAAGACATTGAACTTCAGAATTCATTCCCTCATCTTAAAATGACGCCTGCAATACTTTCTCTCATCAGTAAATATTCACTTCCTATGTGCTAAGCACTGGAGGTATGGCAAGGAGTAAGACAGACACTCTGTGGTTCTCAAGAAAATATTTTGGTGAGGAGATAGGTAGCAAATATACATGTAATATACCTGTAAGTGCTCTGAAGAATAGAGTGAGGATGAAACCAGAGTTTTGCACAGTATTTTTTTTGTGGGGGGCGTTGGGGTTTGGACTCAGGGCCTCATGCTTACTAGGCAGGTGCTCTACCACTTGAGCTGCTCTACCCTTGAAACTGAGATTTAAACCCCAGGCCCAAACTCTTGGGATTCAATATCTCAGTTCTGGGCAGTAACCCCTATATGTCAAATAAAGAGACATGGGGAAGGACAGAAGAAGGAGGTTTATTACGTGGCACAGGCAGCCATGGGTGTCAGCACTTCAGTTCATTTTCAGCCATCTTCAGGGTACAGACATGAGCTATAGGTTTAAAAGATAAAGAACTAAGGGCTCAGGGAGAGAGGTATGCGTAATTATTAAACAGTTCTGGTTAGAGTATGGAGTTACTGATTGTTATGGAGGGGTTCCAGAGAAGTTGTCTGTTATCACTTGAGGGGAGTAATTTTGGTCACGATAAACAAGTCATCATCGCCTGGCAGGAGGTCTATCCTTTGTGGGTTTTGTTGTTCCTTAGTGGTAGTTTTGGTTCTTTATCATAAAAAAATGTTATGACAGTCCTGACCTTCCTGAATTCCAAGGGGATTGAAAAGTGACTGCTCAGAGCAAAGACATACAAAATGGAGACAGGGATGCCAGGCTTTTAGTTAATTCGTGGGCCCAAATAAAGACTCAGTGTTTTCAGTAAAACTCGTTTAAGAACCTGTTGCAACTAGACGGTGGTATGAAAATGCTTGTTGAAAATGCTTTTCAACAAGGTAAAACTTAGGTAGAGATCCAAATAAAGGTAAGGAGTCCCGAGGAAATCTGGGATAAGAATATTCTAAGCAAAAGGAAAACTGCAAAGGTGTAAAGACTGGATTTACTTAGTAACTAATTCAAAAGGCTGTAGCAAGTATATTAATCCTGACAGTGAATTAAATTGGGGTATTGCAGATATGTAAACATCTTCTTTCCTTCTTCAAAGTACTGCTGACACTCAATTTGTCTTTGTCCAAAATATGGGAAAAATATCTGAGAGAGTACTTAAGATCTAAATCTTACTGTGTTGCCTCAATGCTATGCCATACCTTTCCTTAAGCACTCTCCAGCAGGTCAGCCCACACTGCCTCCTGCTGCCCCCTTTGTGTTCTGCTAGTCTTCACTGCCACCCTTTTCTCTGTACCAGAGGCCAAGTGGATTCACCTCAATATGCAGCAGCCACCATGTTTTTTACATAATGTTGGGATATTTGTATTCTTCCCAAAGCAAGGAAAATTTACACACCATCCTCTCAGTTTTCCATGCCCTCAATTATAACCCATGTCCCCATGAACACATTGAACAGGTTTGCTTTTCCTCTCTCTGGTTACACATCCTTCATCATTGGGTAGCCTGTATGAATAACCTCCTTCATTCTCATGTGGTAGATGCTGCTATTCTGGCTTTAATGCACAGGTTAGATTTCATGGCTTCTTTTGCGCTCCTGCACTTTGCATTTGGCTATTCTCTTGTGATTCCTAGTGTTTGTCTCAAATATTTTGTTAATGAGTACTCTTCTCCCTGCCCAATATTTCACTATTGTAATCAGCTTGTGGGAGTCTGTGTAACTGAGTTTGTTTGTCTCTCTTCAGTATTTTCCTCCTCCCTGCCTATGACCTTAACTTTTCAAATATATTCACCCCATCTCTTCTGTTTACCACGTGAATTAATTTTTCTTGCCATTTTCTTGATTTCTGTACTGCCTATGCTGGATGGTTTATTTTTCATTTCTTTGACTTTCCATTACCTGAAATCCTTTACTATGTCCCCTGGAAGCTCTTTCCCACTGACTGCTCTTTCTATCATAGCCATGAGGTAACTTTCCTGATTTTTTTTTTTCCTTTTTCATTCTTGGTCCTGAAGTAGGTATTGCTTACCTTTACTGAAAAATGATTTGTGGCCGTCTCCTAGAAATAGCTTTTTTTTGCCTCTTTTAAAGAATGCACCGATATTCCCTTTTCTTTGAAAACTCTTCTCCCATTACATTGCATTGATTGAGCCAAATGCAAACCCATGGTGTCTTCCTGTATTAGCTATAACCACCTACTACCTTAAAAAAGTTCTTGTACAGTGAACAACTGCTCTGTTTCGACCACATGACCTTGCTTTTCACAAATGCCTCCCTACTCCATTAGTAAATGTGCTTGAGCAGATATCCTATCTGCTCGTCACCACTCACATGTGGTCAGAGCTTACCTTTTCCTCACTTATGGATGAAGAGCCATGCTCAGAGAGGTTACACACTCCCTGCTATAGTATGTAACCTTCCATGAGAGCTGCGTGTCTCCACAACTTATACTGGGGTTGTGAATGCTTCAAAATGTTTACTAAAGCAAGCAAAAAATTTCTCTGGAAGGCATTATTGAATTCTTGAAGAAAATAAGTAGATGCTAGTTTCAGTGCAATTGCTGTGAAATCATTCTAATAGTTGCTCTAGTATCATTTTATACCATGTTAAAATCAAGTCCTACACTTGCTTTCTTATTCCTATTTCATGAATTCTCATTAAGAATGAGCCTGAGGGATAAGGCTCCAGAGATTTTTCCATCCCCAACCACAAAGCCTTTTTTTTCAGATCTACTCAGTTCTTGAAACAGTGCTTTATGCGTATTTCCTCCTGTTCTGTTCTCTTTTCCTCTTTATTGATCATTGTACCACAGCTTTTCAATTTCTTTCTTTACCAATTATCTCCACAGTTTCTCCTCATACACTAGTGGTTCTCAAAGTGTGGACCCCAAAATAGATGCATCAGCCATGTGGGAACTACCAAATCAGAGACACTAGGAAGGGGACCCCAAAACTGCACTTTTAATAAGATTTCCATGTGGTTATTATATTGGAACCAGCTGGTACAGTCTCTTTCATTCTTCCTCAAATCTGCATTCAGTGATTCTATGTTGGTTAAAATTGGTCAAAATGAGAATATTTATTTTCACCACAGAAACTAGCTTTTTATCCCCAAAGCCATTTTGTTAAATATTCCCTACCACAGGACTGCTACCAGATAATTCTGATACAAAGTTTGAAAACATTTCATAGATCATCTCTGACACTTAACCCTTCCCAGGGGAAGTAATGCATGTGATCTTCTGGCTCCCGATAAGTTGCTCTGTCATTCTCCCTTCACGCTTCTTATTGGGACAACAGTGTGCACTCACCATTTGCTTACTCCTGACTTTTTAAATAGTGTACGACAACAGCAGATCCTACAGCTCTGCTTCTCTCATGCATCCATTTCATGTGTACTGGTCATGCTTCACATTCTGCCTCATGCACCTTACTCAGGAAAAGCTCCCATGATTCTCCCACACCCCACCCTGCCCAACTGCTATGAGTTCTGGAATGCTCTTGTGAGACTCCTTTTCCTGTGGTGTGGCTGATGCATTGCAGGTTTGTGGCTTTTCCAGGGTCATTTGATGACCTGTCAGATCAGAAGAGAACAAGAATCACATCTCCCTGCAGGAGGATTCATGAAGTATTTTACCAAGTGAGAAATGAAGATATCCAGACACATTTAATTAAGAAATTATATGAATAAATATTGAACAAATCGCTATGTTCACGAGAACCTAAAGTAGTTGCTTAGCTTTAATCCTGTTCTATCACCCTGTCTTTTTTACCTTTAAAAAAGTTTCCATCTTTATCTTCACTCTGCACTCTGCCTTCCATTGATTCTTTTATTTCCAGCTGCCCTGCCTGCCCCATTCAGCAAGCCATTCCTTCTCTCAGATCTAGAGGACCCCAAGCTGACTTCCTGTGGTTCAGTTCTAACCACTTAAAAGAAAGGTTGCAGCTTTTTCTTTTGTGCTCCAGTGAATTTGATTGTTTAAAACAAGCTTTTTTCCAAAGACTCTCAACAGACTACACAAAAGCTTAATCATCGGATCTGTATGTAGACTAAAATAAGACCTGTGGTGCACCATCCAAAGGTGCCTGTTCTTTGATTTTTGAAGAAATATAAAAGCTCCTTTTTGTCTACTTTTCTGCCTTAAAAAATTAAATTCTAATGTTCTTAGTGAACAATGCACTAATCCTAACACATGTATATACATTTTGAATTGGTCTTTCTACTAAGACTGCCTTTAAAATTGCAATCTTTATTTCTTCTGTGCCTACCTCTGACACCTGGTTTTCCATGTTTTGGGGTTTTTTTGGTTTTGTTTTTTTTTTTAATTTATCTCCCCTTTATTATTTGCCTTTCCCTCTCTACCCTGTGGTGTTATCTATTTGTAGTTTTTACTCTTTGATCACTCTGTAGTCCACCATATTTCCTTATCCCTAGCTCCCCTGAGGCACTACTGCAGTGAGGGGTGGGTTCGTTTAGGGTACCAGTAAAAGTTTGACGTGGATCTTTGTCACTTGAACTGGACAGCAAGAGTCTAGGCCTAGTTCTCCAGAATCCTCTTCAAAACTCCTCTGTCACATTCTGAATCTCTTTCTCTCCTGCTTTCCAATGAAAAATTTACCTTTATACTGTACATGGTTGTATCTCTCGCTTGCAGTGAATTTAAGTACCACTGGAAAACTCTGACCTTGAATAGCTATCATCTAGTGGGAATTTTATCAGAAATTATTTTATTACTTACATTTTAAAATTGATGCTATGCAACAGTTTCAAAGTCAGCTCTTTGATTCTTCAGAGCTAGTAGAACAAAGGTCCATAGCCTTTATTATTCATTCAACAAACATTTATTAAATGCCTACCAAGAGACATACAGAGATATGTAAATGCCCCAGGGAAGCTAATTATTTGCTCAGCATTTTGTTATTAAAGCCTGAATTTTCAATTATATGTATACCTTTTTCATTATGTTCAAAATGAAAGGTTTATGATCTACACTAAACATTATATAACATTAGAACTTAATTGTAATTGGCTTGCTATGGCAGTTTCTGAACCATATAACTTCTGAGGAAACATATTAGAAGGTCTTAAATTTAAATGATAAAATAAATCACTTGTCCGTGGTAAACAGTGGTTATATCACAGTTTATACGTTGTCAGAATTTCAGCTCGAAGTGACTGTGACTTCAGGCAACTCACTGGTGACTGGGGGCAGTGTATGTGTGTGCATGAAAATTGGCTCCAGCTATAAGTTATAAGTGTCACCTTGATGTGTATACTGTGAGTGCTCTCAACAGAGGTGAGATATGCCAGAGAAGTCTTCTTTATACGCTCACTCAAGGGAGCTGTTTACTGTGGCTGGAACAAGACCAATTTGCAAGTTGCCTGTCCTCTGTGGAAGCCCAGTTTTATGGACACATATTTTTTATTTGTTTCATTGATGTTCTGTAAACCCTTATGGATGCACATATTGGAAGTAGTCTTTGGCAACTGCCCAGCTCTCCTACACTTAATGTATTAGGGATATTAAGAAAAAGGAAGAAGGACTGGAGTTGTTATTCAGTGGTAGAGCATATGCTTAGCTTGTGTGAGGCCCTGGGTTCAATCCCAGCACTCATACCCCTAGAAAAAGAAGATATAAACTCTGCCTGAGAAGGCCTCAGTCTAGCAGAAGAAGTGGAAGAAGAAAAGGTAAGTTACATAAAGTGATGGTTAAACAACCAGAATATGTCACTGTATTTAAATTCTAACTTTATAGCCATCACCTATTCTATAAATTAGCGTTCTACAACAACAGTTTTTGCAGGCCAATCCCTTCCTGTCATTAGGTTTTATAAATAAAATTTTATTGGAATACAACCATGCTCATTCATTTACTTATTGTTTGTAGCTACCTTTGCACTATAACAACAGAGTTAAATAGTTTGAAGAAAGTGAAAGGCCCACAAATCCAAAATGTTTAATATCTGACCCATCAAAAAAATTGTTTGTTTGTCCCTGCAATAAAACATGTATGAACCTGTTTCAAAGGGATGGGTTCAGATGTTGGGATGTAAGGCATCAAAATTTTCTCATAGTAGTTTTGCAATTTCTGCATTGCATGGACAGGCCAGAAATGATAACATGGTGCTTAGAATATAGCCTAGGTGTTAATCTTGAATTTGGAGAGAAAACATTCATTTTATTTTCTTATATGTGTCACAAGTCTTCATCCTATTAAGAAACAAAACTGAAATAAGAGAAACTAAATTTTCTCAGCTCCCTATTCTTGCAAGAGGACTTTATAGCCTTAGAGATGCATTTGAGATGTCTAAGTATACAAATCAACAAATCTAAACATTTATGTCTAAATATATTCTCCATCAGAATACCTTAAATTTATAAAAAATAAAACAGATTAAATGACTATTTCCTCATGGGATATTTTCCATATTTATAACACATCCTGCAATTCACCCAGGTCTTTATTTTACCACCATAGAACTTGGCATGCAGAGTTTAGTTGGGTAAATAATTCACCAACCACCAATTTCTTTCTCCCTTTTACAAAATAGAAGCCTCTTTTATCATTTGTGGGGGTATGCCAAGAATTAATACAACCCGAAAAATATCACAGAGGCAGACATGTGAAAATTTTTATCTCCCTTTCCTTTTTGATATATTGTGTAGTATTTGAGCATTTTCTCATGTCTTACTTGCTACAAATATGCCTGTCACCTTAAACATAGTAAAAGAACAGCCTGAGTAAACCAGTCAGTGGTCATGCAGTTAGGCCTGTTCAATGTCTCTGAAAGCATTCATCTCAGGAACTGATAATACCAATGCAAGTGACTTAAAACTGGAGATACCTCCTCAAAAGGACTTGATAACACAATAATGTTGTTTTTGAAAAAAGCAACCAAGACCATTTTTCACTGTGTCTATCAACGACATAGCCCGGAATAATGTTGGAATGTGGATCGTTACCTTCTGGGGATGGCAGATTTGGAGTCTCTATCTTTAAGAAAGAATGCGATGGGCTATCTTGAATTCCAAAATTTGGGCATCAGTAATATTTTGGCCTTGTTGTTTTTTTAGAATTTTTTTTTTAACTTGCATGAAAATAGCTAAGTACTTTTTAATTAAAACAAGAGAGCAGCAGTCTCTTCTGAGAATTGCAGCTTCTTTTACCTTGCTTTATTCAAGATCCTACTTCCCATGTTTATTTTTCATATAACTTCAGTTCCCTGGCTCACAGTATTCTAAGACTTCCCACTGAGTACAGAATAAAATCCAGTCTCTTGATCCCAGGATGATTTAAGCTTAAATTCAAGCCAAGCTATTATGCGTTGAATACTAGGGCTGTATCTTATTCCATTGTTCATTTCCTGTCACAAAATATGTGTTCCATAAATGTCTGTTAACTATCCCAAGTCACTGAGGAATAAAAATAACTTCATCTGCACCTTTTGGGGCTCCCTGTATATTTTCTGTTGCTTATAGCCTCTGGGTAATTTTCAGAACTGTTGGACTCTTATCCACATATTCAAGGCTGTGCTGCACAAAACCAAGAGTGATTTTTTTATTGGGTTTTCATATATATATTATACTATTAACCACTTCATTCTATTAATCTTTCATTGGTAAAACAAGATCGTAAAATATGATTTGATAAACACATACTGACCACCTATTCTGTCTGCCAGATATTGTTCTAGACCCTCAGGGATACTGTGGTAAGCAAGACTGACTAAGGGTTAGATGTTGTGGTGCACACCTGTAATCACAGCACTCAGGAGACTGAGGCAAGAGGATTGCAAGTTCAAGGCAAGCCTGGGTACGTGGCAAATTTCAGGCCAGCCTGTGCTACATAGAGAGAACCTTTCTCAAAACATCAATAACGGCAACCAAAATCAAACAAGACTAGCAAGGGCTCTGTATTACAAAACTTTTATTCTTCTGGCCAAGACAGATAAAATGTAACCAAATGCCTAACATCTAGGTATGATACAGACTGAAGAAAAATAAATGAGGGAAAAGAAGTAGAGAATGATGGGTGAGTGACCATTCTAGACAGGAAAGTTAGAGAAGGCCTCTCTGCATAATTAGAGTCCTAGATTACATGATCTGTGCCCTGGGCCTTGTGTTTGGTGCTGGAAAAGAACACTGAAACACATTCTTTGCTCACAACCTAGTGAAGAAGCCTACCTGTAATTATACCCCAGTGTCTGGAAAGCTCTCTAGTACCATCTGTGAAGTGAAGGCATTCTAACCCTGCTATGGTCGCATGGCTGTGTAATGTGGCTGCTTGTTCCTTACTTTGTTAGATCTTATCTAGGAAAGAGCGTGCGTTGTTCACACTGGCAGTCAGTCCCTGACGCATTGAAGGCCCAGCAGGCTATTGAATCCAGCCAGCACAGTCCTGAGGAGCGTCCTCCCAGACTTGCACTGGAGCTGGGGGAGGAGCTGGCCTGGAGCGCCTGTCTTGGTGTTCTGATCCCAGCGAGCTGATTGCTCTCCCCCTGTGAATTGCTGTACACACTGAGAAGCCCCGCTGCAGCATATCTGATGAGTGGGAGAGCTGCCAAATCCTTGCAGCCAGGCTGGGCCCCTGGGCTGTCTGTGAGGTCGTTCTCTTCTGTTTGAAAAGCTTATTGTGATCATAGTGCAGATGCCAGGACAGACCTGGTGTTTCCCCTTTGTGTCTACCAAAAATGTATCTAACAGCACTGAGGATGATTTGAGTCATCTTGATGACAAAAGCCTGTTTCCATTTTCCCTCCCAGGAAAAGAAGGAATGTGAAATGGAATTTTTAAATTTAAATGGAAACACTTACCCATATTCTCAGAAGCACACCTGAGGCTGTGAATGCTGGGATAATCAGGCCCTTTAATAAAGAGGCCAGTGTTTGGAGAAGAAAGAGAAAAAAACAGGATAGTTGTGCTCAGTTCTATGACAGCATAGACTGTCCATGCACACAGGACAAATACCAATTTTATTAATTATATTATTTCTTAGGAGGCAATACTGTCTTATCTAGAGGCAGAGTCTTACCCGATGGAAAGACCAGCCTAGAACTGGTTCAATCACTGTGTTAAAGGGACAGTAGGTATGCAGAAGTTTTAGTCACAGTCAGTTTAGCTTGCAAGGGATGCAGGCCACAACACTTGATTCTGTGGAATTGAAAATCTATTTTGCAGTCGTAAGGGGCCACTGTATGACTTTCTCCATGTCCTTGAATCCGCTCCTCCTTCACTATATATTTTTACTCTCCTGAATTTCTCCCCTAAAGTTACCTTCTTTCATTATGCAGAGCCCTTCAGATCCCTGCAGCTTCAGCTCCCAGATTCCCACATACAAACCCAATATGGTAAGAAACCCAAGGGTAAAGAAACCTGTTTATTGTGGTGACCCAGTTTGCTGAACTTACTTAAGTGCATGGTACTATTCCAATATTGTGCCTGTTAACATTAGGAGAGACAATGTTTTCCATTGGCTCAAATTAACCTTCTTTCTTTTATTAGCTTTGGCCAGTAACAAGCCTATATATAAGCAGATTGGCAACTTCTGCAGAAGTCACTTAGAAATTGCCTGGATTTAAGGTACTTAGTATATATTTATTCAGGGAGTGATTAAATACAAATACATGCATGTCTAATTTGATGCATAAATGAATGGATGAGTTAGGATCTATAAGTGAGTACCTCCTAGAAGGAGTAAATAACATGATGATGGAGATGATAAATGTGTTTTTAGAGCTCTGTGTGTGAGAATAACTGCTCTGCCTCCACTGATAAGACATGCAACTTGATGCTTTTTTCTGGAACTATTAATGTTTTTATGTTGCAAAAAAGAATCAGTGTGCAAAACAGGACACATGATCACTATTAACATTTATGAACCAAGTTAGCAGATCAACCTCATCTACTACATAAGCAGATGTATAACTGTACAGATACATTTGCATGATGTTTGTACATATAAGTGGTGTGCATATTTTGATTCTAATAAAACTATTCTAGCAAAAATATGGATATTTTCCTACCCGTTCCAAAGTTCTATCATGCTCATACTGCTACACTTCATTTTTTTAAACAATTAGAATATTTGCATTAATTGTGCTATTAGTTAAAAGTTCTTTTGGTTTTCATCAGTGTTGGAGCACAGCACATGGATTTGGTTTATGAATGGTGGTTTGGGACTGAGGCAGTCACTGGACAATAGGGTTGATCATTACAGAAGAAAAGCAGCACACTTATACAC
Source organism: Castor canadensis (assembly GCF_047511655.1). NCBI lineage: Eukaryota > Metazoa > Chordata > Mammalia > Rodentia > Castoridae > Castor > Castor canadensis. The sequence continues at coordinate 119,705,327 of NC_133389.1, forward strand.
TCGGTTCTGATCTAGGCCAGCTTTTATTTCTTTGGTTGCTTTGTGTTTTCTTTACTTTTTTTTCCCTTAAAGCTAACTATTTGATATGATCACAAAATGTGGCAAAAAGTATAGCTATATCAGGGCAAAAGGCAAGTCACAGAGCTATGATTCTAGATTGATTTATTAATGCCATAGTTGGAGCTCATAATATAGATTGGAATTAAAGGAACAAACCTAAGTCTTGAATAGGAAGAAAAAGTTTAAAAATACCAGAACTCTCGTTATGAAAACTTGATTGCTGCAAAGGAAATAAAATGTGAAACCAGAACCAAGAACAAGGCACTAAATTAGCCAAGTCCTTCCTTATGTAGAGACTTGGCGAAAACACTACTGCCCAGTAGGTATGAGCACAGCCCTGAAATGGAGAAACAGATTAATTGTATACCTGGCATTTGCTAATGGAGATGGAGTTATTAATATATCCCAGGCTCATTCTCATTTGCTCAGAATTAGATGGGATTAATACATACAGCTGACCATGACTGGGGCAGGAAAAGAATGACACATTCATAACTATTATTGAGTGGTTTCTGTTCTTGAACATAGCTTATGGATTTCCATGAATATACACTAGTGCTTATGCTTGATGGAATCTTGAAAATGTAAAACACATGGCCATAAATGTTAGGGTATAAGATGATGCATTTATAGTGATGCATTTCATGAGTGCTTAAACAATTTTATTGTTTTTAATTTTTCAGAAAACTATGGAAGTGTATCTTAAAGTGTAAAATAGAGAATTTACCATCTTAGTAAATCTGCTTTTTGTGATCTTCATTAAGTTCAATACATTGTAAAGAAACAGACTGAAGACTAATTTTATCACTACAAGACAAGCAGGATTAGCTGTGGTGTATTGTCCCAGTATTTTAAAAATGCATTATGTGTAGTTGCTCTTTGTTTTCGTTGAACCCTATACTATATCAAAGCATCTCTAAAATCTCATTGATTTTTATATACAAAATATACCTCATATTTACTTTATATAAATGTGAGGGCGTATATATTATTTTATATATACATATAGAGAGAGAGAGACAGACAGACAGAGAGAGAGGGACAGAGAGAGCCATTATACTTAGCCATTTCTGTGATGATGCTCATTTGGATGGCTTTCAGTTTTGCCATTATTGTGCATAACTTAATGGATGAATGCATTTGGACACACTTTTTAAATTTCTGATTATATCCTCAGTATTGATTCCTAGATTTAGAATTATTTGTTCAAAAAGATGAAGACTTTCTAAGGTTCCTGTTTTTTGTTGAGAAATTCCTTTCAGAATATCTTACAATAATTAATGTTCTAGTCAGTAGTATAGAAAATGACCCAATTCTGTATTATTGCTATAATTGAAAATAATTATAAATTTTTTATCACTTGCTAATTAGATGGGAGAAAATTACATTTTATTGTTTTGATTTTTTTCTTTGATTACTAATGAGGTTGAGCACTTCCTTGTGCAACTTAAACATTTGCATATCATTTGTCAGCTTTTATTCATGAACTTCACTTATTAATCCACTGTGAGGAAAACATCCTATGAACCAAAAAAAGTACAATTTTTTTATCCATGCTAATTATGGTAGTTATGCTCTATGAAGTCAAGTGAACAATGAATTAATAAATTCTAGCCATTGCTCATAGTGGAAATGTAAAGTTAGGGTCTTATGAACCTCTGGTCATAACCTTTGCATCAATAATCAATATGTAACCTTGTTTTGTTTATGTCTGTTTAAAGATACCATATATATATATATATATATATACACATGCACACATGTGTGCATGTGTGTGTGTATATATAAATATTTACCTCTAGTCAATTAACATTGAGTTTGAGAACAGGAACACTATAACACATGCCTGAACAAAGCTTAGTTAACATATATATATATATATATATATATATATATATTTTTTTTTTTTTTCCTCCACAAGGCACATCACAGCTTTCTTGCACCAGGGAATGTTAAATAACACATTAGCTCTTGATAGCCTTTTTAAGGAGTAGTTACCAATAAAAAGCAAATAGTATAGCACTAAACATAGCACAGAAAGGATACATGTAAGCAGAAGAGTTAAAACAAGAAGGCAGTAGTTACTCTGTCAAGTTAGCTGGGAACATACACATAGGCAACTCAGATTTTTTGGTCACTCTGTGATGTTTGTGGATGAGTATTAATTTAGGGTTAAAATAAATTCGGTCTATGAATAATGAGGATTGACTATGAATGACTTCATAGTTTAGTGATGTGGCCCCAGAGGGAATGAAGATGCATACAGGGTAAGTAAAGATATGAATGGATGAGATTGAAGCTCTTTATTTTAAAGGGGAGAAATCCAGTATCCTTAAAGCCTGTAGTCTTACTTTATAGGCAGGAAGTGCCAAACTTCTCAGCATGGAAAATTTGAATCTGAGTATAAAGAAGTCATTGTTCTGACACTTGAGTAAAAACAGCAGACAGGGAAAAGGAAAGGGTACCATTGAGAAGCCAGGAAGAGTTGACTGTGAATCTTATCTACCTGATAAGTGACTTTGAAAGAGAATCATTACGGCCTCCACAAAATCAAGCTTAAAATATCTTTCTTAGAGAAAATGACTCTTATAGATAATTTTGACTCTATTCATAGTTACAGTCCTACAAATTAATATAATTCTTGACATATGTGACCTCCCCTCTTAACCATATTTTTACTCTCTGCACTTTCAGTTACTTGAGGTCAACCAAGAACCAAAAATATTAAACAGAAAATTCTAGAAATAACCTATAAATTGTACCTTGTTCTTAGTAGTGTGATGAAATCTTGCACCATTCCTCTTGTCTTCCTTTAAGCACTAATTGTCTCTTTGTCCAGTGTATCCATGTTGTATATGCTACCTACTTGTTAGTCACTTAGTAGCCATCTTGGTTATCAGATTGCTTGTCATGGTGTCACAGTGCTGGTGTTCAAGTGAACCTTATTTTAATTAAAGTGGCCTCCAAACACAAGAGTAGTGAATCAAAGGAGGAACCACAGCACAAAACATGGAAGTGCATATAGAAGTGTATATGAGATCAGTACTATCCATGGTTGTGAGTATTCACTGGGTGTATTAGAATGCATGCCCTGTGGATAAGGAGGGTGACTGTGCTTGTTAGATATATGTATCATCTACTCAGTCCCCATTCCCTTTTATATCAAAAACTAGAAGTGATGTATTTTAATTCCAGGATACTAGACACTTAAATCACAAAATAAAACTTTTTAATTGTAAAGCTGTTATCATATGATACCAATAAGTAATTAACACATATTATTCTGTGTCAGGAATTCTGGTTTACATAAATCATTTATTTGAATTCAGTTTATATGAACAATTTGTTGATTTATTTTCATTTAACAAACATTTTTATAGTAAATACCATGTGTCAAATATCCAGTGCTTTACAAATATTAATTTACTTAATCCTCATGACAGTATTATATGGCAAGTATTGTTAAAATGGTTTTGTACATGAGGCACATGAGACATTCACAGGTAATGTGTCCAAGGTCACACAGCAAGTAAATGGCAAACTCAAGATTTAAACTAAGTGCTTTGGCTCCAGAGTTCAGGTTTATAGCCATTATTTCTTCACAAAAGCCTTAGGATATTCAAGGGTAAAGTAACTGACTTAGGAACACAATGAACCTAAAGCCTGTGTCATTAGGATTTATAGCTGCAGTTCACTAGCAATCTGGTAAAACAACAGAGGTTCACAACAACTTGCTACCTGTGCTGTTTCTAACTGCTTCTAAGACTCAGGCAACTTGGTCTGTTTTCTTTTTTCTTAATAGTGATAAGCATTAAAAGTACAGAGTATGTCTGGATTCTGGAAGCAGGTATTCAAGGGATACAAGGAAGAAAGGGCATTAGACCACCACAGGACGAAGAGAGGGAAACCATACAGTGTTGAGAGTCGCAGCTTAAGCTATGGACTGGCACTGTCTTGCATTTAAATCAGGCTGCTCTGATACCAGCTGTGAGGTTTTGGTGACTTACTTCACCTCTCTGGATCTGTTTCATTTGTAAAAGTGTTATAGTCCTACCTGCTTAAAACATGATCATGTGGCTGAAGATTCAATTAATTAACCCCTAGAAAGCACTGAGAAGAGACCTGAGCACATGGCAAGAATACAAATAAAACATCACTAACAAAAGCAACACTTTAAAACTATTTGACTTTATCTTTTACCTAGTTCTACCTCTTCTGCACAAGCAGGTTCCAAACTTTTGGGGTTATACATCTCTATCATTAAAATTTTTTGAGCATACATTTCAATATCCTTATTTGATGTATAAAGAATAGAAAGGTGTTGCTGAAGTAATAATTCCATGCTATTTTAAACCAAATCACAACAATGATTCATTGAGTCCTTGGTTTACCTTTCCCCAGCACTGCTGAGCTGCCCCAGGATACTCCTGGATTAATAGCATTTAGATCTTCCATCTCAGAACAGCTCTTTTCTCAAAGGTAGCTATCATTTCCTCCAGCCTTTCCCAATTCTAATGACTAAAGACAAGGAGGGAACTTCTCTTGAAGGAAATAATTAAATTTATTAATTTGGATGATTGAACAGTAATAGTCCCTAAACTCTCCCAAGATTACTCCCATACTCAGAAAGTATCCACCATTATCCCTACTGAATCTTTAGCCAAATGACGGGAGTCTGGGGAACAAGGCAAAGTCTGCCCTATGTTAATTCTACTCCTCATTTTTTTCTTTTTCCCAACTCTGAAGTCCAAGAGACCTTATGATAAGAGAATTGGTCTCTGTCAGGAATCAGAGATGAAAATATTGCTCATGTAAGTCACTCAAAACTTGAAGGGCTGGAGAATTGGCTCAAGCAGTAAGAATGCCTGCCTAGTAAGTGTGAGGCTCTGAGTTCAAACCTCAGTGCCGCCAAAAAAAGAAACAAACAAAAAAACTGAATTGAGACACTGAAGTCTGCTCATGAAAGAAAGGTTAAAAGAACTGGTAAGTAGAGAATATTGAAAGCGAGGTTTGAAATTTTGGTTTCTGCCAAATGATAAAGGGAACAGAAATTGTTGAGAAGCAATGCTCTTTAAGGATAGAAAAGATTGAATCATGTTTTATAAAATGCAGTCATCACTATTCCGTCCATTTTTTTTTTCCTCTTCTATTTCAGGAAACTTAAACTCCTAAAATATAGAAAGAAAAGAAATTCTTTTTTTTGTTTGTTTTGTTTTGTTTTTGCACTTCCCTTTGTCTTTAGTACAGTCCAAGCCTAAAGTTACATTTGACTTTAGAAAAAAAATTTCTTATGACACGTAGCCCTTATGTCATGAGACTAGAACAGACCAAAGGCAGTCCTAGATCCTTTGGAATTCTTCCTGCATATCCAGATGTACCTGAGGGTGGGGGATACTCCTTGTGTACCTCACAGATGTGGTAAGAGAGTTGCAGCCAATGCCTCTCTGACTTGCCAAAATCATCCTGAAGATCTTTGGACTAATTCTGTCCTTTGTGAGGTACTTGTAAAGAGAAATATCTGTGAGTTATAAGGAGACCTACCAGAAAATTAATATACTCCACAGGCATAAAAACACTTCATTAAGCATTATTTAGGAAACTCTTTAGTTTGTAGATTCTCTGCAAGGGAAGAATTTTTCTTTAGGTGTTTAGAACATTGCTTTCACGTACTACGTGACAGTTAAGGTATGTGTTTCTGAAGCTTTTATTTTGTATTTAATAAAAGAAGTTTGGATTAATAAAAATTGTAGCCAATAAAAATTGTAGCAGAGAAACTGGTTTTTGAAATCCAAACAAATAGTTTTATTTTGGTTTACAAAGAAAAACACACCTTAGGAAAAGTTTCATTTCTTCCTACTTCTGTAGGAAATCTAAAAATGATTACATATTTTCTTCGTAGTATGAGTAACATATAAAGTTACTTTATTCTTTAAATTTGTTCTATGCTATCATCTAGAAACTCTGATAAACATTGTTAGTTGGATTTATAGTAGGGAAAAAAAGAGAGAGGATTATAGTGAGTCTATCTTCCCATGGGTATTTTTAGTGTTCTTTAATAACAATATTGCTGGAAATTGAAGTACAGAATTTTAATGCATAAATCCCACTCTTTCAACAAATCTGTTTTGAATATCTACTATATGTCAGACACTATTCAAGGTGTTTGGCCTCTCTCAATGAACAAAATAAATAAAAGATACTGTTTGAACTCCTGTGAGTTTCTTGCACCTCTACATGTCTTTCTGAAGATAGCAAGAATGCAATGCCCTAGCCTCTGTTTATTTCAGACATTTCTCAGTGGTGTGTTTGTAGCAAGCATTCTTGAGGGTTGCTGTGTCTCCCTCTGAGACAAACCTGGTTTACTGCTTGCTAGAACCAGTATGTTAGCCAAATTTTTATGTCTGTGGTGTAAGTACAAACCTACTACTGTGTGAGTAGCATCTGTTTGGCTTTGCCACATTGCCTATGCAAAACTTCAAGGTCAGGAGTATAGACAAGAAGTACCAACAACTGCTTGCTGTGAGTGATAAAGTACTTTTTTTTGGCTCAGAAGTCTCATGTTGTTCGACCCCATTCATGAAGTACTAACAGGGTTTTAACATTTTAATTTTAGGGTAAGATCAGCCCTAAATATGAAAAATCCCTGCCCTCATTCACCTTATATTCCAGACTATATGGTGTCAGTTCTATCATGCTTTCAAAATATAAAATCCTCCTTTCTTATTTCTGTTCCTTGCCTCAGATCTCATTCAGGAGGCCTTATGCTTCTGTCTTATCACAACTACCACTAAAATAAAGCAAAAAGCAAAATTTATCTCTTAGAACAAGCCTGAATACAATAAAATTTTGTGAGGGATTAGTAAATCTTAGGCAATATGATTTTTTTACATGATAGCTACTGCTCCAAGGCACACATGATAATTTAAATACTAAGAAGCAAAATCATTTTGTAAATCTATTCACTAATGGACCGCTAAAGGCAGCAACTTCAGTCATGTTTTTGCTGGAGGTCAGTACCAATTAGTGATACATTACCAGCAGGACTCCTTTTTCAAAATCATTTCATAACACTCAGGTAACTTTTTCCCCTGCCAGACATGGTTTTCAAGCTCATTATCAATGGATTATTTAGATGTTTATTGCGGTGCCAGGGTTGGTTTTGTTATGTTAAATCTTCTGATGTGTAAAATATAGCTTATTTCAAATGGTTTCTAATATTAAAAAAATTTGTATGCCCTCAAGCTATGAGGGCAATATGTCCTCTCTTCGATATGTAGTTTTTATCTTTGAAAAGTTCCAAAAAGTTCCACAGGAAAATAGGTAAAGTGTCTAGAAATTAATGAGGAAGAAAGATAGGCTGATAATGAGGATCCTAGGTGAAATTGTCAAGTGTCATCTAAAATTAAGTAAAATGTTAAGAAATTTAAATATTTATTTATTTATTTATTTATTAACTTTTGGCAGTGCTGGAGATTGGGCATGCTAGGCAAGGGCTTTACCACTGTGCTATACCTCCAGCCCTAAATGTTACTACTTTAACCCACTATCAGTAATTCATTCGTTTAGTTATTTAGTTTAAAAACAAACACACAAAAAGCTGTTAGGTGTATCCTGGAGCTCAACAGCAGTGTGCTGCATCCTGAGGGATCCACGTGAGGAAGATGTGGTCCTCCTCCCTTACTTGCTCACTGCTCAGCACAGAGAAAGAGACACACACCCAATTATATTATCGTTACCTAAGCAAGGATGCTTTGGAAATGTGAAGTGAGAACACTTCCCTCATCCTATGGATTCTATGGAAGTCTTACTGGAAGTGACATTTGTTACATTTCTCTAGTAGATATTAAGTGGTAATTCCATGTCAATTCCTTGCATCATAGTTTTGAAATGCTAGAAGTATTAAACACATACTTAGTCTGTTTGAGCTGCTATAACAAAATATCATAAAATGAGTAGCTTATAAAGAGCAGAATTTTTTTCTGAGAGGCATGAAGTCCACGCTGTAGGCATTGGAAGATATGGTGTCTGGTGATGGCCCATGTCCTCATAGACAACACCTTCCTGTTGTATCATTACATGGTGGGAGGATAAAGGGTCTCTCTAGGGTCTCTAGTATAAAGGCACTATTCTACTCATGACAGTGACACCTGCATAACTTAATCACCTTCCAAGCTATACCACCTAATACCATCACCTGAGGGGTTAGGATTTCAACATACACATTTTATAAGGACACAAATATTCAGACCATAACAGACACTGGGAGAGTCATGAAAACTTGAGGCATATGCCCAATAAAAGATATATATGTTTACAGAAAAACCACAGTTAAAGGTTCATCTTTTTGTTTTGATGTTTGCAACCCTCACAGATCACTCACTGACAGCCAGGAAACAGAAGGTACCCAGCATCCCCAGCTGTCCTCCCAGCTGCCCCTCCATACTCTGCTGTAACTCCACAGTTTTTTTTTTTTTTTTGGTTTTTTTTTTCATTTTTAATTTTTTAAAATTTTTTATTCATTTATTCACATGTGCATATATTGTTTGGGCCACAGTTCAAAACTCCACAGTTTTGAATCTCTTTAAATTTAGAATTTCTAACACATGGAGCCAGCAAATAGTGTTGATTAATTTCTTCCTTTTATGTTTTAATGATTTAAATTTTTATTTGGAATAATTATGTTACTGCTTATTTTTTGGACAGTTATAATTTTCTTTCTTTCTTTTCTTTTCTTTTTTTTTTTTAATGATGCTTCCAGATTTCATCCTTTCTGGCAAAATTCAAAGCTTAAGGACATGGTCACTGACCAGTCTTCTCCAGAATAAATTCCAAGAGATTTTAGCAGAGTTTCTTGCTTTTGTTGATGTTGAGGATTTGTTTTACTCTCTTTTGTTGTTTTTAAGCCATGTCCCGACCTGAATTTTTATGATATATTAGGCTTGACAGGGCTATATTGTTGGACCAGATGAAATACTGTTGGAGAAGTCATTGAGCAGGTGGAAAATGCTTTTTAATCCTTCCAACAGGAGGCTCATGGTTGTATTGAGAAAATGTAAAAAGCAGCAAAACAGGTTAGTGGAGCTGAAGAATAGCAAATGTCTCCCGTCATTGTGTGAGGAAGCCTCATGCAGCTTTATTTTACACTGAGATATTCCATGTCCCCAAAATATTTCTCCAGCAGTGGTAATGAATTGCATTGCCCTCTTGGTTGTAAGAGTGCGGGTTTTCTGCTGAGGAGCCATATGGTTCCCATTTATTTTAATATGTCTTTGACATCAGGAGAATTGCTGAGACAGCACAGGAAAGCGCTTACACCTTGGACTGCAGCCAGACTGTGATTATTTATGTGAAGTAATGACTACCTTTTTCCCCAGTAAGAAACAATCTTGTGTTAAGATGTTATGCATGTTGGGATTTTAATAAAGTCTGCATATAGGTTTATATATTTTGGAAATAACTGTTACTTTAGTGGCATGAAGTTTTAGTGCTTAACTGCACATATGAGAACGTAAGGAAACAAGCTGGAAAGTAGGTGGTACTTACTTTCTCACTGACAATAAAGGAACATGCCTTTTATTTGGTTTAACAGCATTACCAAGATAGTACTCTGCATGTGTAATGCTTTCCATCTGTTATTCATAAGGTTTTTACAAAGGTAATTATTTTTTACAATATTCCTGTGAGGCAGATAAACATAACTCTGAAAATATTAATGAAGAAACTGAGAAATGCAGTTGCTCAATATAATTTATATAATGTGACATTGCAAGTATTTGAATTCTGATTTCAAAGATTATATTATTTGACATTTTGTTAATTTCCATGTTCCAGGACAGGAAAATACTTTCTTAAATTTTTAGAAAATGTGACAGATAGGCAATAACAAACATCTTTAAAAACAAAGAGACAAATACCTCAATCATATATGTTTCATACATAAATGTTAACATAGTTCTGGGCAATGTTAAAGATTCTCTGGACATTTTTAATGTTATCTAGGGAAATATTGATAGTGTGAAAAGAGAAATAACTGGTAATATTGATCAAAACTCTGTAAAATGATTCTCTAGAAATAATGTCAGATGGCTACTTGAGTATATGGTACAGGGGAAAAAAATTTCAATGTATGGTCAGTTTTGGGCATTGCTGGCAGAATACGGTTCCTAGATTTATCACAGTACTTTATTACTATAATATTGCTCTTCAAATATTTTGCTTGCAGAACTTAATGTATGCACTTTATTTAAGTGATGTACCACATAAGAACAAAACTGAACTGGAAGGAAGACTGTAAGTCAAATATAGAACTGGAATGTCAAATCCATGGTGGCTAGTACTATAAATTTGACAGATGAATTGATGCAAAAGGAATATCATATATCTAAATTAAAATGAAAATTAGACTCAGTTAGTAGTATAATTTCAATCTACACTTTAAATTTGCTTTAGTTTTAAAATTCACCTCTCCAGTATTAATGGCATTTTAATACTAGGTCATTCAGCAGTCATATCACATTTTCAGGATGACATCAAATCAATGTAAAGGGGAGGGTCAATGATAGGTTATTACATATAAAAATTAGAGCTGAAGAACATAATTTCTTTTTTAATCTTTGCTTTCTTAATTTCAAGTTTATAACATTAATATATAATATTTATCTTGTTCTAAAAACATGAGTAAAAAAGTCCCCACTCCCTTTTAAGATTACTCAAAAGGAGTAGGAGGAAAGGGAGGGTGGTCTTAATAAATAATAATGTATGGATGAAAAAAAGCTAGTTCTGAAAAGTGACCACATCTTGTGAGTTAGTCATGTTAATTATTTATGGCATCCAGGCTGGAAGGTCAAAGTTTACATTTAATTTTTATATGCAGCTTTCAAAATTTACTTCAGCATCTTGAGCAGTGAACCTTGTTTTTTTTCAAGCTATGAATATCAAGTAGGTGATTGCTCTGTTGAAGTAACCCTATAAAGGCAAATTCAGCTTGCAGAGCCCCGAACAGCCTGGCCTGTTCCTGTCAGGAGAGATAGAAGAGAGCTGGTTCGCTCCGCATTGATCTCTTGCTAGCTCTTGTGGATGTAGCTTACAAACTGAATAGATGACAATGTGACATGCATGTTCATGACCCAAAGCAAAGCATTAGTCATCCAGCCTCAAGGGTCAGTTTTTTTAATATTATTTCTGGTTTTGCTATTTTGTTGCTGTCTACATTCATATGTAGCCTCTACACATATCTTGAAAGAATTTTTATTTCACATACTTATATGAGAGGGTTTTTTTTTTCTTTTTCCAGGCTAGTACTTTAAACAAAACGGTCTCATCTTGAATTGTTTCACTTAGAAGATGAAATGAACAAAAAAAATCATTAGGTAACCCATTGTGAATATTTTCAACTTAATATTAAAATGGATTTAAAAACTTATCCTCATCCTGTCTGTGAATTATAAACATAGTCCTCCAATAAGAGTGAAATCAGAATAACAACTGCTTCTTATGATTTTTTTTGTGGAGTGCAAGGGTGTCTCAGTTGTGTTGTCTAGTCTGCTTGCTGATTTACTAATACATAAGTTGGTAGGTTGGTTTGCAATCATCATTTTTAATAACAGGAATCCAATATGTCAGTAAAAGGTAGACTTGGACTTAAAATTTTGAGCAAGTGGGAGCTACCTTTTCTTAATCTTTACTTTTGAATGTTACTTTCACAGTCATCAGAATAGTAGGAAAAAAAAAAAAAGAGCCATAATTTGTTGTTCATTTGGCTGATTGTGACACATCTCACTGCCTGTGTCTCAGTTCTGATTTTCTTTTTGGAAAGGGATAACACTTGAATTCCAAAACATTGGAAAGTTAATAAATACTCAGTTGTATCATACTAGCATTTGTATGGTCTTTTTCATTTGTTTGTAATGTTAGTTGTGGAACATTCTAGTTTTTAGAACTGAATATAAACTAACATTGGTTAGCTATAGGAAATAGATCAATTTACATCATATACTTAAGGTGAGATGAAAATACTCTCAATTAGTCTTTACTTTTGCTTTACATCCACCCCATCTCATGACACTTCCTTAGTAGTCTCAGCCTTTTGAAGTTCCTTTCACTTAAATGATGCACTGCCCTAAATACTTTACCCAAATATTTTTGTCCAAAATAACTTGAAAGAGATGACCAGGGCAAGTATACTAGGGAAACATTGAAATGTTACTCAAAGCAGTGAAGTGGGACAATTAGAACAAAGAAAGATTGCTTTTAATACCAAACTAGACTTCACGTTCAAAGGAGTTACTCCTGTGGTTGTTTGCTAGGCCCATGTTCACTCCTTACCTGTACTTGAAGCTTGAGTCCATATGGGTGACATCCTGGTCAAGAGGACTCAACACTGACAATTGTGTCAGCCTGGAGAAGATAGGAACATATGCTTACAGGAAATTTGCATATGTCATTTATTAAGTTTAACTTAATCTTAAATTCAACCATCAGAAATTTATTTGATATCTAATCTGTTAATTTCTGTATAAAATAATTTCTAATGAACTTGGATTTCCTGTTTGTAAGCTAAGCTTCCTGGCTTAATGAATTGATCCAATATCAATTTGTTCTTCAAAAGGTAAGAAACAATGTGCACACTTTCAGAGTTCCAGAGTAATTTTGTCTGTATGATTAAAAACACATATTTTTATTGCCCAGGTTATACCAAGGAAAATAAGTTAATTCAGCAATCTCATTTTACCTCCACTAAATTTCTTCCACAGTGAAAAAATAAACTCAATGTATACACTTAATAATTCATCCGGCATTTTCCTTTTGAGTATAAGGAATAAGAAACAAGAATGTCTTATTGACTTTGGAGTAGAATTTAAAAGTTTCCACAACTCTTCCTTTGTTTAACATGAAACTGGACCATAAGCTTTCAACCTCATGTTGCAAAGTTAGTGCCAAAATACATAGCTCTGTTACTGCTTTCTGCCTTCCCAGCTATAGTTAGTTGTACTTTGCTGATGGTTGCTCACACTGAAAAGAATGAGTGTGTCTATCAGGGTGACCAGTTCTGTACCAGAGTATTTGCTCCAGAGTAGCTGCTCTATAGTGGAAGACATGGTTCAGAACCTGGTCTTCAGTCTTAGACTCAGATATATGAACATCTCATATGCAGAGATCACCAGACTCAGTGGAATGGCATTCACTAATAATGTTCACAAATGTCAGATGTATAAGGCAAAAACCAAATCTGATTATTTTTCATGAAAAAAATAAAATTGATAAGTCAACCACAGAATCTTAACCATATATTTCCAACCTGTATAAAAATCTGAGAGTGGAAATGGAACAAAGTCAGTTGAAATTTCCTACAGCCCAGTATTATTCAACCCTGATACCTTTGTGTGCTCATCCTCTGTGTGAGATCGGAATATGCATAGCATTTATTCCATCAGAGCACTTCCTTCCCAAGATGGTACTAGAAACATCCCATTCTCAGTTTTTGGTTTCCATTTTTATTCCACTCTTTTTGATGAATTCTTGCTTTATATAACTTATGGTACAGATTATTTTATTTGCCTATATTCTTATTCTGGCATTGTGAATTAGTCAATTATTCTAATTCTCTATTCATTTTAAGGAATTTTTTTAGGATAAATAACTTCTGCAAATAGCTAATACAAGTCACTCTGTACTGTTTATTCCTTTACTTTGCAAAAAAATAAAATAAAATAAATAATTATCTTTATGATAGGTGGTTATTTTGTAATAATATCAATAGGCTTGATGTGCCTACCATAAATAACAGTATCTTGAGAGCTGTGTCCTGTGGGTCTTATGTAGTACTGTTATACTTAGACACTCTTCCTTCAAGGATGGTAACTGTGGTTGGGATGAAAAAACAAAAGTTGAAAGACACTTAAAATTTGTGTAGAATATGAATATAGACTAATTATTTTTTAAGCAGTAATAAAAGCCACATTCTCCACTCTTTTTTTTCTTGCTCTTGACCTCACAGTAATAAAGCTTAATACTGAACTCTGTAGACATTAAGAACTAGAGTTTATTCCTTCTGCAAAAGGCACAGTTACTACAAAGGTATATCAGGAAGGCTTCAGATTCCCCAAGGCAGATGTGCTGAGTCAATCTAATCTGTTTTTCTCAGGCTTGAGGAACACAGATTTTTTTTTTTTTTTTACTTAATTTTGCCTCCATGTTAGTCAAAGTGGGTCCTGGAGGCAGGAGATAGCTTAATTCATAATGGTCCATTCTACAGGCTCTGATTCAATCCTCAGAAGAGGGCTGTGGCTTTTCATACTTTTAAGGAAAGTGTGACTTTCCTAAATTATGGAAAGCCACACTTAAAATCTCCATAAGACGGATCTTAGAATATGTCAAAGCCTTCCATTCTATGGCTTTTGGATCATTGTCTTTACAGTGTTATTTATAATATGAAAATGTTAAAGCAACCATAAGTATATGTTTGAATTATAAATCCTAGTTATCTACAAGGATTCTATCTGAATGAAGCACTATTCCAAGAACACTTTGACAATGTTAGCCCTGTCAGGGACGCAGCTGAAGGGCTTCTGTTCTCTGCCACTATTGTCATCCTCAAAGCCTTAGAAAATCATCTCCATTCCTGGCTTTGGGGGAGAACATAATTTGGCTTTTTGGGAGAGGATAATGCAATAGATTCATCCAAAAGAGTGAAAAATTCTTATAAAAATGCAGGGCTGGAAGCATGGCTCACATGGTAGAGTGAGGCCCTAAGTTCGAACACAGTACCACTTAAACAAAAAACCAAAAATAATTATAGGAATAAATAAGTAAAAATAAATTTGTGTAGCATGTCATTAATGTTCTAAATAATAAGTAATAAAATTGTCAGAGTTGTTTATAGTAATTGTCCTAAATGACTACATCAAAGCCTTTTTCCTTATCTGTAAATTTATGGTTTTCAAAGGCAATGTTTTAAGGGCATCGTTTTTATGATATCAAGAGCAAAAATGATGGAGGGTTATCACCTAAACATGAGAGGCTCTGCTTAGTCTGCTGTAGTAAGGAGGTGACAGATGAAGTTGTCACATCTAGTATAGATTACTGGACAGATTGTTGAATTTTCTTTGCATAGTGATCTTTTACATTTTGACAAATTCTTCTTTGTTCTGAGATGATTTAAGCATACAGTTATGAAGCAGGTCAGAGCATTTAAATCAAAGGTGAATGTTGTCTTTGCTGCCGGGAGTACAAGGATGTTGTAATGAACATGTGTATAAATAAATGGATAAATTATGTGCATGTTCGAAAGCATTTGCTTTTTGGCAGTTTCTCTTGGGAGAGTAAAACAGTAGAAGAGAGGGAAAATTAAGAAAGCTAGATTTTTGCCCTAATGTCAAAATTCTCTTCCTCTCTAGTCTTTGAGTCTGTTCGTTCTGTGTGAGTTTCTTTTCCCTGGAATGCAAGATCCACTCACAGAGGTGACCATCTGGTTTTTTCCACTGATGTATCCCAATCATCTAGAAAGTGCCAGGTACACAATAGGCCCTCCATTTACATTTGTTGAGTAGATGAATACACAAAATGAGATTAATCATAGCAGCTTTTGAATATTTGACTTCAATATTTCATGAGGAAAAGTGAGACAAAGAAACTCAATTCTCAAAACGAAATCATTCTTGAGGCCACCAGCAGGTGACATCTAGCAGTAGTATAACGCCATGTCTTAATCTTATTGACCTCAATTTTCCTCCAGTGAGACATGGTGGTGAAAAGCCTGAGCTCTGTGATGAGGAATTCTAGTTTCACCATTAATTAAATTACCCTGGCCATGTTATTTAACCTTTGGTGACTATGTTTCCTGAAAAAAGAAATATCAACTCCAGGAGTTGTAAGCCTAAAGCAGAACAGTTCAGGTAAAGGTCCTTGCGTGTCATAGAACATGAGAACTATTCCAGAACTGTTAAATGATATTATTTTGCCACCCAAGAACTTCTCATTCATTCTTTTTCTTTGTTTTTCTATTTGAGCATGAGTATTGTTTTCCTGAGGCTGCCTTAAAATAATCTGAGTGTGGCTTAGAGCAATAGAAATCTCTTCTCAGAATTCTGCTGGCTAGAAGACTTAAGTAGAACTAGTAAACCATTTTTTTGTATTTTTATTGCTTTTTGGAAATTACTTTTTTTTTTAAGTATCACAAGCAACATGTTTCTACTGCTATGTAGTAATTGTATGTATTTGTAGGGTACAATGTGATCATTCAATACATGTATACAATGTGTAATTATCAGATCATAGTAATTAGCATTTCCATCTCCTTAAGCACTTATCATTTCTTTGTCTTGGGCAACTTCCAACATCTCTTTCGTGGTTCTTTACAAAATGTATAATAAGCTGTTGTGCACTGAAATCCCAAGTGTGCTGAACACTAGAACTTATTCTTCTTATGTAACTACATTTTGGTAAATTGTCAATGTTTTTAATACCCAATGTCTTGTTCCAGAAATAAAACCCAAGATCTGAGGGTTTGTGTTATGTCTTTTCCAATTAAATTATAATAAAACTTGTGCAAAAATCATAAAACCGAAACTGGGGATGAAGGGAGATGAGGAATTAAATTCTGCCACCAATTCAAAACCAACTGGCAACTTTCCTAAACGTTTGCTTGGACTGCCATTGTAGAAGCACTTAAAAGTCAACTCTGCCACAGCTAGGAAAAAGAAAATGTAAGAAAGGAAATTAAAAGGACTTTTTGCCAAGTCTGGGATATGATATTTTTAGAGTCCACAGGGCCAGAAAGTGTTGACGGTAGGCAGACACAGATGAAGGGCATCTTGTAGTCCTCATCTGAGAGCTGTGGCCATAGGTGCACACTGAATTCTTTCTTTCTCTTTCAGCGTCCTCCATTCTCAAAAGGGAGAAGCGGCTGAGGACGAAGAATGTGCATTTTAGTTGTGTCACCGTGTACTACTTCACCAGGAGGCAGGGCTTCACGAGTGTGCCCAGCCAGGGGGGCAGCACCTTGGGGATGTCCAGCCGCCACAACAGTGTGCGCCAGTACACGCTGGGTGAATTCGCCAGGGAGCAGGAGAGGCTGCACCGGGAGATGCTGAGAGAACACCTCAGGGAGGAGAAGCTGAACTCTTTAAAACTAAAGGTAAAAACATCACACATTTTGCAAAACCTCATATCCTTATAGTAATTCAAATTAGCCATTTTCACACTGATAGTCACACATCAAATTGTGCATTTTACATGACAGACTGCCTAAGGAGGTTCCTTCTCTTCCTCTTCATTCTTTTGTAAAGTAAAACCCTGTACTCTTTTTCTGGGAAACTTTCTAACATGATTTGTTCATTCATTCCACAAATAATTACTACTGAGTATTGTTACAGATGGACGTGTGTCTTACAATTTTGAACAGTGAAAATCACAGACAAACAATAGCAAGTAAAGCAGGAGAGTTTATTGAGATAGAAAAATAGTGAAGAGTAGATTTCGCAGAATTGGGAGGGGATCCCAGAAAAGTGACATGATTCAAACTTCTTACCCATTTTCTCCAGAGTGTTGCTCAATTTTTATGTTAATTAGGTGTACAGAAAGCAGTCTTCTGGTTGGCTGTGCCTGCAATGTTCTGATTGGAAGGTCTCCATATGGTCCTTATTTTGGTCTGTACTGCTTTTCCTTCTTGTCACCCTTAAAGGTCACAGGGAGGTCATAATGGAGGTTTCCAGGGGCCTTTCTGGGCGAGCTGTACTGTTTAATTTTAGCTAACTGCCTAGCCTACTTGTTTATTGCTAGACCATGTATCCTGTGCTTGAACAAAGGCTAATGAGTGACCAAAAATAAGTGTGGTCCTCTTTCTATAGAAACTTGTAAATTAATAGGAAAAGAAAGTATTAATCAAGGTGTCAAACAAAATAAAATCAATACTTCATTGAGGGCTATGAAGGAGCATTGCAAAGTGTTACAAACGTGTACGCAGAAAGCTGATGTGGGCTAGAAAGTTAACGGATGCTTCCCTAAGGGAGTGAGATGCAAATCTGAAGTGGTAATTAGGCAGAGAAGCCTGGCAACTGTTTCAGCATCAGGAAAAGCCAGGACTGCCTTGTGGTGCCAGGTGGGAGCAGTGAGCACGCAGAGGTTTGTTTGGCTGGAAGAGAGGCAAGAAGAAGAAAGCAAGGTGAGGAAGGCAGGGACACGGTTTTTAAACTACCTAAAGGGATTTTTCCCTGTTTAGTCTAAGGATGTAGAAAGCCTTGAGGTGTTTTAAGCTCAAGGTTGGGGTGGTAAGATAATATGATCCAGTGTATGCAGAGGTGTGAAAATAGTTCAGGGTAGTGAAGGCCATGTTGGGAGAAGAGGAGATACAAAGTTAGAGTAGTTACAAGGCTATTACAGTGGCCAGGAGAGAGGTGATAGAAGGTTAAATTAAACTAATGGTAGGGGAGATGAAGAGAGATGGTTAGAGGGAGAAATTTAGAAAGTAAAATCAATAGTGCTTGATGATGGGTTAGATTTGGAAAGAAGAGAAGGAATAGTCAGGAATAACAACTAAATTTCTGCCTAGCAAAATTGAATGGGTATGGATAACACTATTTGCTGTGACAGAAATGACAAGGAACATGGGAAGAGGTATAGATTGGGATGAGAATTAGACATTCTGACTTTCAGGGGCTTTTGAGTTATCGGGTCAAGAAGGTATCTAGGAGGAGATATCTACTGTTGAGTCACTTTAGAGATTAAGTGGAACGAAATGCGATGCAGAAAGTGTCTTGTTGACTGGAGGAGGCACTGTACATTTTCATTGGTCTGTCACCCTATTAATACATAGGACATAGTCTCACATGAATATCTAATGGTAAAAAAAATGTTCCTTGGTAATCCAGGGTTATTTAACATAAAGGGTCACTCAGTAAATACCTGAAGCTCCATAAGAACACCTGTGTTGTCTTTATCTTTATGAAATCAGCCAGCAGGGGTGCAACATAAGTTTCAAAGCACCTTATTTTTTGCATTTTGCAATTTATATATATGCCTTGTTGCCATTTGTATGACAAGCCATCACTTAAATTAAGCTGAATACAACCTACCCTAGAACACGTCTCTTATTTTTGGTAAGTTTTTTTTGGCAAGTTTCATTGAAAGACCCTAGTTTCCCCACTAGTAATCCATCATTATTGTTATTTTTTTATAATCATGCTTCATTTAGCTTAACTTAGTAATAATTAATTAATTTTGCTTCTGAACATCATCCTCTGCCATTGTAGCCCATTGCATGCTACCTCTATCTCCTACCTAAGAGTGACTAGGAATGGTTGCCAACCATTAAGCGATTTGTATTTGCTAGACATTTTGTAAACATTATTTAATTTAATCCTCACAAAGATCCATTGAGATAGGTAAGTTATCAGAATGTGTTTCCAGCTGAGGAAAAAAAAAAGGTGTTAAGTAACTGGCTCACTCACATAGAAAACTGATAACTTTTTAACTAATTTTTATCTCCTAAGTTAGGAGTTTTATATATAGAGAGAAATAATGTATACAATTTAACTTGTAGAACAAATTCAATTCTACCTCTTTTGTTGATGTTGATGTTTTAAACATTGTCTACAAGCAACTAATGTAAAAAATTGATTGAATAAAATGCATGTTTCTAGAAAAATAACTAGCTTTAGATTTCTAAATTACAGAGAACAGTCTTTTATCTCTGTCAAGCCCATTCAAACATGTCATACACTTCACAGCAATCCATGTAGTCATCTTAATACTATACTTTTCAAAATTAAGTGCTTAGATTTCATCATCTACACCACATTATTAAGTAATTAAATTAACTTTTATTCCCATTTCCCTATATCTATAAAATGCATTAGGAAGACATTTCTATATTCTACAGAGACTTATGTTCCATTTGCCCCTGGCCTCTATCACACTGGATTCTGCTGTCTTGTTCTAGGAAATTTAACTTCCCCATTTGACGCTTCTTTCTCAGTGTTCCTACTATTCAGGCAGTTCTTCCTTTCCTTTTTGAGATCAAGGATCTACCCTCACTCTTCTTACCATTTCCAGTAGCTTTCCAGACTTATGTGCTCTTCTCAGTTTCTCAATCATATGTTCCTTGAGTAATGCTTTGGTGTTTCATCCTCTTTTCTTATCAGAAAAAAGATGAAAACTGATCATATTTTAACACTCTTTCATGATTAAAAGATTTTAAAATCTCTATGTAAACTTCTTCACCCCATGTCTCATATTTATGACTGTTTTATTCATTTAGTGGCTTCCCCATGCAATATTTAACTCCCCACCTCACCTCCAGTCCTGACCCTTTCATCTTTTCAAAAGTCTTGTGATTAGTTCTCTACCTAAAGATCTAAATGTCCTAGGGGATATAAAGGATGAGGGATTTCTGAGAGATGGTTGAACTGTATCTTAAACCCATAGTGTCAACATTTTGGGGTGCATTTTTAATTATTTCCCTGTACTGCAATTCCGTATTAAATGTGGCTTAGCCTGTTGGTCATGGTGTTTTTGAACTCCACTTATTTCTATGGAACTTTGTGTTCAACTCTAAAGATTTCTTCACAGCACACTTAGTGTCAAAGCTTCCAGAATTCATCCCTAAGTGGAGGCTTGCTTCCACACCAGATGAAAAAATTTGCTATGCCAAATACCTGCCCTGCAAACCTATTTTGACAAGTACAGGACAATATACCTAACCCAAGTGATGGAGAGTGACAGGGAGGCCTTCAGCCCTGTACATAGGTAATACATTTAAGCACATGTTCTTTCAAAATATTGCTGGTGTTATAGTTGAAATAGAACAATTAAGCAATGCAATTAAATCTTTACATTATTCCTGTGCAATAAACCTTAATCTTTTCCTTGAAGGAAATCAATGGCCTTGATTCTCTGATTTAAATGTTGGGTGAATCCAGTGGAGGGTTGGAATCAGCTTGCTGAAGTTCCTCACTAGAATGAGCTGTGCACATTTCTTCCCAACAGTAGCTTGAAACTGGCTGTGAACGGAGTGCTTAAACCATGGAACTTGGCAAACACAACTAATAACTTTATTTTCAGAGTGTCAGTGATTTAGTGTTTACCAGCATTGTACTAGATTAATCTTGGCTTATTATATCCCACTGAAAGAAGCAAATTGGTCTAAATCAGAAGGAAAGATAGAAAAGATGATATGTCTTAAAATTATCCTTTCTGATGATTTTTGTGATGATATGTATTCCAAGAACTTCTTGTGACTTCAAATTCTTGAAATTGTTTGTTTGTTGTTGTTTTGTTCTTGTTTTTGAGACAAAACAGGCTGGCCTTACATTTTTGGACTCAAGCAGTGCTCCTCCTTCATCCTCTTTAATATCTGAGGTTACAGGTGCATGCCTCCACACTCAGCTCAGGTTTTCAGATTCTTAATGGGCAAGAAAACAAGTCAGCATTCCTGGTTTTTTGAGGTCATAATTAAATTGTTTCCAAGTTGCCACCTGCAATTAACAGCTAATGAATGATACTATAATTGACTGAAAGTCAAATGACATGAATATTTTCCTATAGTTTGCTAGAGACCTTAGAGATTAGGTGTCTGTCCAACTCACACCACATGACCAGATATTCCTTTTATTAAAGATGTTCCTATACACTCCAGCTTGTAATTGTACATCTCTGGTGACTCAGAATGCACTGCTCTTTGAAATACCACATTTCATTCATGCAGCTTTAATGTTAGAAAGCCTTTCCTTACAATGAGCTACGTGCTATCATATTATACCTCTGACCCAAATTCTGCCCTCTAGGCATACAGAATAATTCTCTATTTTCCGAATTCCAAGTGTTTGAAAATACTATTGATTGTTATGCAACTATCTTAAGATAGTTTATGTGTTTCTGTTCTTTAGAGTTAAACATCCCTAGTTCTTCCCACTAAGGCTTGGTTTCAGGTACTTTGTTGCCTGGCTTCCCTTTTCTGAGTACAATGCTACTAAAATCCACCTCCTAATATGGTTCTTGATTGGTAATGTGTTAAATTTTTCCCTCCCAAGTTGTGGAATTTTTTTGCATGTGTTTTTAACTTTTATTTTGTTTTGTATTTTATTGTTTTGTTTTGGTGGTGGTGGTAGTGGTACTGGGGTTTGAACTCAATACCTTGCACTTGCAGGCAAGTGCTCTACTACTTGAGTCTCACTCCCCACTTTGTGCTTTAGTTATTTTTCAGAAAGGATCTCACAGTTTTGTATGAGCTGGCCTCAAACTGCAGTCCTCCTCCCTTGTAGCTGCTTGTTCTTTGAGATAGGGTCTCACTAGCTTTTTTGCACCATGATCCTC
This sequence comes from Castor canadensis, assembly GCF_047511655.1. Lineage (NCBI taxonomy): Eukaryota > Metazoa > Chordata > Mammalia > Rodentia > Castoridae > Castor > Castor canadensis. The sequence continues at coordinate 119,727,695 of NC_133389.1, forward strand.
CTATGTCTGCCTCCTAGATAGGTAGATATTCTTTCCATAGGTACACACTAAATTTAAAGTAGCTTTGGAGATCTTGATTAGTTTGCTTGTCCATATCAAGTTGGTAGTAAGTAAAAAATGAAATAAGAAATGAAAGAATAAAACAGGACAACCAATCAAACCAACAAATAAAACTCAGTCCTTTTAAGTCAAGTGGACATCATGGTATAAATCAAAATTTTATAACACATCCAGAACCCTCTTTATACTAATCATGCCCTGTAGAGTGATCAATAATGTTTTGTTACGCTTAATTTTAACACACATGATCTTGTCATCTACATATATGATAAGCTTTCCTTGTAAGAACTCATTCAAGTTATGAATTTAAAATTATATTTTACAAATTTGAGATATCCTTTCAAACCAGTGATCCTCAAGAGTTTGGAGGCGCTTCCCCTGCGTCACCCCACCATGACCTACACTGAGAATGCTTGCCAGGGTGAGCCACTGCTGCTGATAACATCTAAGGCACCAAATCCCTCACTCCTGTTATACCAGTAGTCCAAAAGAAGCTGAGCATCACTGGTCTTTGAGACATTTTCACTGTTCAGCTAACTATAACTCCATTTGTCCAACCACACGTTTATTAATGAAATTCCATAAGAAACTTTGTCAGAGCCCACAAGTGGGAAATTCTAAGAATCAGACTCTGTCTCAGAGACAAGCATAAAAAATTCTCAAGACTATAGTACTGGCTTTCCAACGGTAATCCACGAGGTCTGTGAGTAAGAACCACCAGGACAGAGGGTCCTGGGCTTTGTGTGCCTCATTCCCACTCTTATCTCTTACATGTTGAGATTCTGCATGGGATTTATTTGAAGAATGGTTATTTTCTCTCTTGTGAACCCAGGCAGTGGTTTAGTATTCATTGCTGTCCCATGTACCAAGACCATCTGTTTAAATAATTCTTTCTAGAACGTTGTTATCCAGAATTAGCTTTGTTTTAAACAATTCATTCCCATTTTGATCATCATTTAATTCCTTCCCCATGACTCCTCACAGATGTTAGACTGAGCGATCATAACTTCAAGTTTTTCATTGCTCTAAAGCATAAATTGTCTGGGCCTGGGGATTCTTGCATGAAAGAGCTGAGTCCTCCTTCCCCACTTTGTTTTTGCTTTAAATTCTTCTTGACTTTTCTGTTTTCTCATTTCTGGCTTGAAGAATAATTGTGCTCTTTGTCTTTGTACCGTGCCTTCCTTTTTATCTGTCAATCCTCTCTTCCTCTGCAACAATAATTTCATGTATATTTTGTTGCACTTTCTTTCTATATCAAATCTATTACATAGTCTCCTCAGAAGACTGGAAGCTCCTTAGATGGCAAAATCATTGTACAGTTATAAACCCTCATACCTATTATACTATCTGGTAAAGTATGCTGATTAAGAAAATTCATTCATTCATTCATTCATCAAAAAAAAATCCCTTAGTAACCAATTATGGAACTGGTAGTTATCAAGGGACCAGGGATACAATGGTGAGCAAGGCAAAGGCTATACTCTTAACGTTTTTCACACTATGATAGAGGAAAAATACATGTAAACCAATCAGGAAATTAACATATTATAACAAAATTAGATGGTGAGCTATCCTGGTCAAATGCAACCCAGGTATATGAGTAGGCTGAGAAAATTAAGAGTAACACATTAGTTCAATCAGCTTTGACCAGCTTCTCCTGAGAGTATCTCTACTAGGAAGGCCACCTCCACATGCTCACAAAATAGTTTCCCAAAGGGAAATGCTAAGTGATTAGATGTCATCTCTTCAGCTTTCTCTGTTTTCTCCTTTTTTGAGATGTTGTTCTCCTAGTATGAATTGTATCCTTTACTTCTGAATGAGCTAATTCAAAGGTACCATGTACTGTTCTTTGTTTCCTGCCCTATAACACTGATCAGCTACAATTTAATACTTTTTCCTTCTATACAGTTTTTCTACCATTACTCAAAAATGTTTTTTTTGGGGGGAGGGCAACAGTGCTGGGGTTTGAACTCAGAATCTCACACTTGCTAGGCAGGCACTCTATCACTTGAGCTACCCCATCAGCCCTCTACCATTACACTAAGAATTTTTACTCCAAATTGGTCTTGCCAGCCTGGAAAGCTAGGAGCCAAATAAATCTGAGTTTGATACTTTGTACCATCACAAATTAATTATTTTGCTAGACTTTGGCAAATTACCTTCTTCAAGCTCCAATTTTCCCAACTATAAAAGAAAGTACTTGCTTCAAATTAGGTGAGATAGTCAATACAAAATATAGAGTTCAGTGCCTGATACTCAGTAGATAGTGACTTGGGTCATTCTCAACATTATTGTTAATATAATGGGCAGCAATCAGTGTTTGTGCAGTTGAGTAAGTTTTCCAGTCTTATTCCTACTGTCATTTTTATATGTGTTAATAATTTTGTAAGGACCAGGAGATTTTATTACTAGTCATACCTTTTAACTGCTGAAAGGAAGTGTTTTTATTTTTGTTTTGTTTTAGCATTTTAGTCAATCCACATTTTCAGTATGGGGCCCCTCTCTATAATCATTTTGCATTGAGTTAGTTATTTGGGGACATTTAATGGCAACAAAGAGTTCATTTCATTGGAAGTGATAATGGCATTTATCCACAACATAATAAGGAAAAAGAATCTTGCGTTTAATTCAAAGCACTCCGGGAATCACTCCACTGATTCTCACACTGTTGTGTCCCATTCCACAGGTGTGCATAGATGGGCAAAATAGTGTGTACTATTGGGCTTTGGGAATTGCTCACTCATACTTTGTCAGTGGATATAAAGCTGTAAAGTTAAAATGCTTGAATTCTATCTGTGTGAAACAAATAATAGCGCTTTTTACTTGTAGAGTGAGCATGGACAATGGCTCAAGAACAAATTGCCATGTTTACTGTCCTCATTGGATTAAAGCAACACACACACACACACACACCTCACCCCTTAAATCCTTACAGTATGGTAAAGATTAATGCATATAAATATATAAATGCATTAACATGGGAATATATATTACATTAATGTATGTAAGAGCTCTGTGTAGCTCAGACTGGCCTTGAATTTTCGATCCTCTGATCCCCCTGCCTCTGTTTCCCGAGTGCTGGAATTCCAGGCATGTTATCACCACACCAGCTTTACACCATTTTTTATAAACTCTTTGAGTATTTGGGGAGGCAACATTGTGTTTGGAAAAGGACACTAAGTGAGAAATTGTCCAAATCCTAGATTAACATGTCTACCTCAAAATAGAATGAGCGTTTGAAGGTACCAGTTACTATATGTTATTTTGTAAGCAGAATTGCTTCTTTAGACACATTATCTTTAATTCCATGTTCGAGTTCAGGCACTTTATTTAGAAACCCTGTAGTCTAGCTATGAGATGTGGGGAAAAGCATATTGAAATAGGAGTCAGGGAACTGGGTTCTATAAAATACACCTTAGAGAAGTCACAATGAATCAGAAGCTTGATAATGCATAAAATAAGAGGGATTCTTCAGATGAACTGAAGTCTGAAAATTCAATTGTTCTATTTTGAGGTAGGAAAAAGACATTTAAAAGTAACATTTAAGTCAAGAGGGAAAAAAATGCTACATGAATGTTCTTGTGAATGAAGGTGGACGTGAAGAAAAGAAGCCAGCAAGAGTAGATGAGACAATCCTGGCAGATTCCCTGAATTTCTTTGCACCAGGTCTTTAAGGTGTAATGGGCATGAGTTAGTGGACAAAAGCAGGGAGCTCATTCATTTTTTCCCTTCTTCCTCTCATACGGGAAAGTACATTTGAAAATAACATATGCAGTACTCTGATCTCAAAGAGCATTTAAATGCAGTAGTCTGGGCCTGGGTTTTAAAGAAACAAATGGGAATAGACCAGAAAAGAGAATGGGTAGGGTTTCCTAAGGCAAAGCAGAGAACATTTCTGAAAGGCAGGATACCAACCAGAAGCTGTAAGAAGGGGAAGATAAACCAATTGATAAGTACTCCCAGACTTCATTAAAAATGGTATTGAGGAGGTGAGGACAAAGCCTTGCTAGATCACTTCAACATTAGCACGAGATTTTGAAAATCTAGATTACAACTCCTCTAGACTCTTGAACAAGAGTGAAAACAGTATGTAGCTCTGTGTGAAGGACTTTTAGATGCTTAATTGAATTTTTTTTAATGAAATTATTTGTTGTAATTTAAAGATGTGAAAATAAGAAATACAGATTTTATTTCTAAGGGCATTTTTATTGAGAGTAAATCAAATCTGTAGATACACAGTCATTTATTTGTTTCTTAAATTTTTAGTTGCCAATTGATTATTTTATGTTACCCTAAAAAAATTGATATGCTTTTACATGTTTGCTAAAACCGCTTTTTTTTAATTTTTAGATTTAATATATTGTCTGATGGCAGCTATTATTTTTTTCCATCTAGCCCTGTTGATACAAATTGACAATTTTGTTGTTGTCATACTGCTATCAACTGCACAAAAAGCATAAATATTCTAGAACATTAAGATTAAGTAGGAATAAAGGATTAAAACAAATTGTGCAAACCAAATCCTGAGTGTCTGCGTGTTGCTGTGGAGTCAGAAGCTTGCTGAGGTTCACAGAGGAAGCCAAGAATTAAACTAAATCTAAGCACTACAAGTGACAAGATGGGAAAGGCAGTACTTCCTGCTCATTCATGCAGCCTTACCTGCCACAGAAGATGGAATATGTTAGGCAATTTATACGTTTGAATTTCTTAGAAGATCAGATCTTTACCGATTGAAGTGTGCAGCTCATAAGGAAGTAACAATTAACAAAAATAGTGCCCACAACTAAAGTAACCTCCTAGTCGTGAACTAATTAGCCAATGCATGCCTATAGAAATGCCAAGGGAAGAAACAAATTGCAACTCATGCCAAAAAACAAAATCCAATAAAGAAGAAATTCCATCTTTATAAGATTACATATTTAGGTTCTGATTTTTTTTTTTTTTTTTTTTTTTGGTGGCACTGGAGTTTGAGCTCTGGACCTCACTCTTGCTAGGCAGGCACTCTACCACTTAAGGCACTCAACCAGCCCTTTTTTGTGATGGGTATTTTTGAGATAGGATCTCACAAACTATTTGCCCAAGCTGGCTTTGAACTGCAATCCTCCTTTTCTCTGCCTCCTGAGTATCTAAGATTACAAGTATGGGTCACTGGTGCCCAGCTCTGAAATATTTTTTTTTAATTTTGTTAAGTACCTTCTCAAAATACATCTTGGATCCTTTGTAATGAATTTTAAATATGCACTTGCTCCTCTGTTGTTTCTTCTATGAAAATTTTTTTTTACTAGAGGGCAAAGTCTAATCTTCCATTTGTTCTTTAATACACTGAGCTGTCCAATTTGAAGGTTTTTTTCCAGTAATAAAAATTCTTTTCTAACTTTCTTTTTTTTTTTGCAGAACTGTAGATTGGACTTAGAGCCTTGTGCTTATGAGGCAGGTTCTCTACTACGTGAGCCACTCCACCAGCCCAGAAAAGAGGCTGATTTATTTTATTTTATTTGGTAGTACTGGGGTTTGAACTCAAGACCTCATGCTTGCTAAGCAGGTCTTTTCTAAATGATTGACTTTTTCCTATGAAGCTGAGAAAACAACATCTGATGTCACCAGGGTATTTTAACTATTTATTGGATGAACTTCAAAGATCACCAAGCATAATAGTAATTTTAGTTAATGGAGATTGAAAATAATAAATTTGAAAATTAAAGAACTAAAGTAGCTTCTGTATTTAGACCTTTCATGATTTACTTCTTCATGGAGTTTCTGCCTTTATTACTATGCTACTCCTCAAAATAAATATCTTGTTCATAGGGGAAAAACTTCTCTTTCTAAATGCTTTTATATAAAGCATACAATATGTGGTGGTATAAGAAATAAAATACTTATTCAGAGCTTACTGATGGATGAGATTAATTTAACTTAGAAAAGAAATATAAATAGACACAGAATACTCATGAGTTGCAAGGAATGTTGTCCACGTGAGCTGCTATGCAGGAAGTTTTTCTTTGGGCCAAGGTTTATGTGAACTCCTTCAAGGGCCAAGTTCATTGTCTCAGTCATCGGTTGCTGAGCACGTGCCTGCACTGCCCTCTTCCTTATCTTGACAAGAGCGCACTGACCTGACTTCATATCAAGTCTTGGAATGTTCTGTATCATGTTTGTAATCCCAATAGCACAATGCAACATACCTTTACATTTTGTGTTCAGAGTTTTAGTGGAGCCTCAAAAATGGACTTGTCATTTCAAGGACATCGTGTTTGCTGAATGAGGTGGTGATGGCTTTCACTAAGATGTGATCACCTCTGAACAAGGACACATTTAATCTAACATCAGAGCTGCCCAACATGAACTAGTGTAAAGATAACTTTCAGTGATGGGCACCTGAACCTTTGTTCTTTTTCACATTGTACTTGCTTAAGCCCTTATACTGATATGATGTAGTTAAGAGTTCCAATTAACAATCTTCTTCCAGTACATTTTTAAAAGCCTATCATTTCTTGTTTTCCTTCCCCTGGCTTCTCTTAAAGAGAAAAATAAAAGCAAATTATTGAACTCGCAAGTACTTGCTGGTTATGGGACATGATGACATATAACAGCTTATTCTCATCAAGTGCTGAACTAGGCATTTTGGACCCTGCCAATGCTACATCTCTTATTTTCTTCCTTGTGTTTCTAGATGACTAAGAATGGCACAGTAGAATCTGAAGAAGCTAGCACTCTTACAGTGGATGACATTTCTGATGATGATATTGATTTAGACAACACAGAAGTAGACGAGTACTTCTTCCTACAACCCCTGCCAACAAAAAAACGAAGAGCCCTACTGCGAGCCTCTGGAGTGAAAAAGATCGATGTGGAAGAAAAGCATGAGCTGCGAGCCATCCGTCTATCACGGGAGGACTGTGGTTGTGACTGCAGAGTGTTCTGTGATCCAGAAACATGTACCTGCAGCCTGGCAGGCATTAAGTGTCAGGTAAGGACTTGGATTTCAGGGCATCCAAAGAAAAGATGTAATATATGACCCTGTATCAAAGCAGTCATGTTATATGGAATGAACTCCCCACATGGAGTGGCAAGGCAAGATGAGTAATTTGAGGAGAAAGAACTGCTAGTTCAATTAAAAGCTTATAGCTATATGTTTTAGTAGTTATAAAAAACTCCAGCTAAGTTCATTGAAATTATTTCCCCTTGAATTCAATTATTAAACCAGCTTTTCACAAATACCCAGGGAGACCATGACATCCTTACCATTGTGTTTGTATTTTCTGATCCATCCATGAGGTGTGATGATTGACTAGAGGTGATATGGACTAGTGAGAAAGCTACTAGACTGGGACCTAAGAAAACAAAAGTTACACTCTTGTCTTTGCTGTTTGCCAATTATATGAAATGGGCAAATCAGGTAAATCCTCTGAGGTCAGTATCCTCATCTCTAAAATGAATGGGCTGAACTAGGCCAGAGGGTGACAAACAATCAACTCAGGCTAAATCTAACCACCTACATGTTTTTGTAAAAAACATTTTATTGGGACGCTGCCAGTTTGTTTGTTTGTTTACTTATTGTCTATGACTGACTTCATGTTTCTGCCGGAGAGCTGAAAGTGACACAGGAATCATAGTGCCCACAAAACCTAAATAATTTACTCTCTTGCCCTATTTTTTTTTTTTTTTTTTTTTGGTGGTGGGAGACGAGGACCTATATTTAGTGCCGTTACTTGCAGAGTTCCCTTCTGCTTTCTGTCTGTCTGATTGTGGCAGTAGAGATTGAATAGACTAGTGAAGGAGAGGAAAAACATGAAGACAGAATTTTTACAGCTTGGAATAACCTTGCAAATAGTGAAAAGCCTGTTTTACTCCAAAGAAGAACCTAAAATTTGAGTTCACACAAAAGTGTTAGAAATATCCCTAAAATCGCACCTGTCTTTTCACACTTTTAAAAGTTTAAATGTTAAGTACAATGAAAAGGGAAAAAAATTTTATGAGCCCACAGACTAGATGATTCTCTGGTCTTCATCAGTCTATAATCTCACTGAGCTCTATGTTTAAGTAGGTGCTGCTATTTGGTGCCAAAACAGATTTTTCAATAAAGAGGGCCACTGAGGCAGGTAAAAGAAGAGGGTACTTCCCATCAGCTGAACAGTTGCTTAAGATGGACTCACAGAAAACCCATTCATGAGTAAGAAACCTGCTACAGATTCTGGCTCAGACACCTGCCTCAACCTCCCTGCTGGTATCCAAATCACTGCACTAGAGTTGGCCTTCTCGACAGGACAGGAAATTCCCTGTACTTGAATAAGGTGGGAAGCAGGACAAGTGTTTTCTGTTGCCTGTATTCTGGTCTGCATGCAGGTTGATTTGTGGAGTCTGAGACAATTGGCAAATATTTTAGGAGTACCTGTGGATTGCCCAGAATTCCACTTACCACCTGAGTGAAGAGGTCAGTCCAACCACACTTATTAGCATACTCGATGTCTAGAGCTCCACTCAAATAGTTCTGGGATATTGATGAAATGTATATCCCTTTCCCTCAAGAGGCTCATTCTCTAACAGAGTGAGGAGGGAATGGGGGAATCATGACCTAAACACATGAGTCTGCCACTCACTATTATGAATGTGCACACCCCACAGCTCACACATGCACTCATGTACCAGGGGTCCAAGAGTGGGAGAAGGGTCCTTGAGAAGTAGTGAATTATGAGTGTGCATGGTGCTAAGTGGTGTCAAACTGGACATCTCAGGCACTGAAGTTCATTCTACAATAAACAAAAGGAAAAGAACGTAGCTAGCATGGGAAATGCCATGTAACGTAGATTAAAAATACCAGCTTTCAGCTGGGCAACGGTAGCTCACACCTGTAATCCTAGCTATTTGAGACCCATAGGATCAAGTTTCCAGGCCAACCTGGACAAAAAGTTAGCAAATCCATTTCCCACCCCCAGCCATATCAACCATTAACAGAGCAGAGTGACAAGTGCCTGTCAATCCAGTGAAGGTAAGAAGCATAAAATAGGAGGATGGCAGTCTAGGCTGATGTGCACAAAAAGTAAGATCCCATCTCCAAAATAGGCAGAGTAAAATGGGCTGGAGTCATGACTCAAGTGATAAAGCACCTGAGTTCAAATTGCTTAAATAAATAAGTAAATAAATGGCAGGTTGGAAGGCATACACACTTGTTTAAAATTGGGCAGGCAAATTGGAATGCAAAAGAAGGAAAAAAGAGCTTAGGGAATGGATAGAAGCATTGAAAAATGGAAGCAAAATTAAAGTCATAAAGAGAAGAGAATGGAGAAAGAAGTTTGGAAAGTACTGGAGTAGTTTGATAGAATAAAATGTCCACTTATGCACCAAACCCATGTTTATTTTGCATATAGATTTAAACACTAGTTAGCTCTTACAGTTCAAGTCTTCACTTCCTCTTTTCATTTCTATTTGCAGTTTGATTGTCATTTACTCTGACATAAGTAAAATTGAGTGGATTACTTAATTCAAAGGGGTTATTGTAAGGGACTGGATTTTTATTTGGTTGTAGTAGCTCCACAGTGCTAATCTGTGTTCTTCCTTCCAAGGTGGATCGTATGTCTTTCCCGTGTGGCTGTACTAAAGAAGGATGTAGTAACACAGCTGGTAGAATTGAATTTAATCCTATCCGTGTCCGGACTCACTTTTTGCACACAATAATGAAACTTGAACTGGAGAAAAACCGAGAGCAGCAAATCCCCACACTGAACGGCTGCCGTGGTGAGATAAGTGCTCATAGTAGTTCCATGAGTCCTGTCGCTCACTCCGTAGAATATTCTATCGCAGACAATTTTGAGATTGAACCTGAACCCCAGGCTGCAGTGCTGCACCTGCAGTCCGCTGAGGAATTAGATTGCCAAGGAGAAGAGGAAGAGGAGGAGGAGGATGGGAGCAGCTTTTGCAGTGGAGTCACTGATTCTAGCACGCAGAGCCTGGCCCCTAGTGAGTCAGATGAGGAGGAGGAGGAAGAAGAGGAGGAAGAGGAAGAGGAAGATGATGATGACAAAGGAGACAGCTTTGTGGAAGGTTTGGGCACCCATGCTGAAGTTGTTCCTCTTCCTTCAGTCCTTTGTTATTCCGATGGCACTGCTGTTCATGAAAGCCACACAAAAAATGCTTCATTTTATGCCAACTCTTCAACTCTGTATTACCAAATAGATAGCCACATTCCAGGAACGCCTAGCCAGATCTCTGAGAACTATTCTGAAAGAGATACTGTCAAAAATGGTACCCTTTCGCTGGTGCCTTACACCATGACCCCAGAGCAATTTGTAGACTATGCCCGACAAGCAGAAGAGGCCTATGGTGCCTCCCACTACCCAGCTGCCAACCCCTCTGTAATTGTGTGCTGCTCCTCTTCTGAAAATGATAGTGGGGTGCCCTGCAATAGCTTATATCCTGAACACAGGTCCAGTCATCCTCAAGTGGAATTTCACTCATACTTGAAAGGCCCTTCCCAGGAAGCGTTTGTCTCCACATTGAATGGTGACAGTCACATTCCTGAGCATCCTGCTGAAAATTCTTTGAGCCTTGCAGAAAAGAGCAGATTGCACGAAGAGTGCATCAAATCACCTGTGGTTGAGACTGTCCCTGTTTAGTACCTTAAATTATTATAGGACCAGCTCTTCTCCTATTTAAGGCATTGTATTTAATTGAATTTCCTGGGCTCATCATCATTTAAACTGAAGACCAAGAAAACTTGGACTGTGATTAATCTTCCAGACAGTATTTTCTTTTCTTCTTTCTAGCTACATGACTATAGCATTGCACAAATACAGTCGCTCTGGGGATTTTAAAAGATTTCAGACTGTTTTGATAGAATATGCTAAATTTTAGAAATGCATATCTCACAGTTGCCTATCTGTCAAACTGTGTGAAACCTGCCAAGCTGTGCAGATCAGAGCTCCACATTTTGGATTATCGGGCCTGTGCAAGATTGATAACTAAGACTAGAACATAATAAGATTTAGAGTCCTAATTTTCGATATATCTGAAAATGATGGTGACTTTTTAATGTAAAAGTAATTATTGTAAGAAAAAGATTTAATTGTTTCATGTGTATTTTATTTATGGTAGTTTAGAAGTCATGTTTTGGTGAAAATGAACAACCGCATGTTCATTCAAGCTGAAGATGCATTCACAGCTAGCACCACAAAGCATGCCCACATGGATTGCATCTGAAATCCACCCACATTTTTATCATCATGACTGAGCAGATTTGCAAATACTTTCTTAAGGGTGAAATAGGCCTATTTTTGCTATTTTGGACAAATAAATGAGTCTATATGTGCAGGTCCTTACACAGTTTTCTCTAAAGTTAAGAGTTAGGACAATCCTCTGGTGCGGGTCCAGTTTGCTGCCCTCCCTCAGCTGACTCCCGAGATGGAGGTAGAAGGAATTGCCTTTCTTTTTTAAACAGTGTCAACTTGGTTCTTAACTCGGACAGCACCTTTAAACAATACCCCCTACATCAAAATGCACTTTAGTGCCCCTTCACGGTACCTCGTGTGGGGTGGGGAACTGAGAACTCGTTCATCTCTTTGAGATGAAAAATATAAAAATTTTTTTTAAAAGTTCTGTAACTATTAGAAGATTCATACGATTAATTTTGAGGAATCATCCAATGCTATATGTGAAGGAAAAATGACTTTTTTTCCTTCACCACTCTGAGGACCTAACTCTGTAAACACAGAGGAGGCTGAGGAAACGGAAGATCGCAGCCTCCACAGCCAGCCTTTGCTACAGTGTGATCAATCCATCTCTACAAAAAGGTGTATCATGAGATTGCCATTTATGACTAGCTGATTGAAGGGGGGCCTCTACCCAAATATTCAACTAGGCCTTACTTTTCTGAAGCAGTTTGATTTGTCTTGCCTGGGACAATTAGCAGAACAGTCCAGAATGCATTGTATACTCTGATTACCTCAGGTCTCTTATTAAAGGGAACAGATAGAAATAAGACATGCACTCCCCACCATTACATTACCTGCACTTGGTTTGTCAGAGGACTTTTAGGAGCCCTTTATCCTGTAAATTAATTTAGCTAAACAGCCTGTTCTACTATTTTTTTCCAATGCAATATGATTACGCTACATCCGTTTCACATTCTTGAGCTTCTATTGTTTTATCATTTCTCATGTTTTATGACTATTTGATATGTAGACATGCTTGCTATTCCATGACTGCGTCACTACTTATATTTTATCTTTTAGACTTGGGTATTTAGAAATATGGATATAAATACAATATAGAGCTCACTTCTTTTAAAGTACTATTTTAGTTAATTGAACTTAAAAATGTTTGATCTAAAGAAAGTCCTCCAATGGAAAAGTTTCTACTAAAACTTGATGTGGGGAAAGCGTGTTTATTTGGCAGCTCTTCTACTGGTTCCTGCCCCTTCCATACCCCACCTCTGGGTCAAATTTATAACCAGGGATATAAAAAAGCTTTGGGTTTGTTACGGTGGAAGTAGCAGTTATAAGGGCAGGGATGTTCTGCATGAATGATAACCCAGCACTTATTAGGTGGGGATTTGTTCATTTTTCTGTGTAAATTCTGGATTATCTGTAAAGTCACAGGTTTCAATGTTTGATCTCCAGTTTTTCCCCTGACAATACCATCTACAGCACAGTCCCACAGAGAAAATGACAAGAGGCTATCATTCCTTCATTCAAGCACATGAAAGAATCATGTGTTCCATGTTTGCTGGGCCATTACAACCTCTGGATGTATCTACATGTGAGGAGGCCCTTTCAGGATATTCTCGGAACACAGTGTATGGGAAAGTGGGGAAGCCAACTCTAGCTGGGGCATTGTTGAAGGGAAGAATGACAGTACAGTTTCTGAACAGATAGATATTTTAGTTTATTTTCACAAGAAGTCTCGAAGCCTACTTATTTATATTAGGCAGGGTCACTGTTTTATAGCTTTTTTTTTTTTTCAAAAGTGTGCTTACAAAAACAAAGCTTTTTTTTTTCTCTTACCTGTCCAGTTAGTGTAGAAAGACCCTGCCCTACTAAGAAGAATTAGCCTTCTAGCATTGACAACCTCTCTTCTAAATTGTCTATATCTAAGTAACCCATGAACATCTCCTACAAATTATATGCATAGGCCCCTATTTGAAACACAAAACAAAACACACTACAAGCATATCACACACTACAAAATACCACAGCTTTTTACAGACAGCACAGCTCATCAGGTGCTTTCTGTGGCATTAAAGAGTTTAATTGACTTATCTAACTAAATACCGGCAGTCTTAAAAACTCTAGAATTACTAAAGAATGACAGAAGATTTTAAGCAATGGCCAGTGTCAAGTACTAAGTTTTCCTTCTCTAGAAACTAGTTGGATTTTATGATTTAAATACATGGTTTAGAAAAGAGTATAATTTTTAAAGCAATCCTTTGAAAATATCAGGTCAAAGTTGCAAATAATACTAATGATGGAATCATTTATTATTACTTCCTTTCCAAGAAAAACCGAGAGAGCACAATGTTCCATCTGAATTTAGCAATAGCCCCTTCTATTCAACATAAACTGCTCACATGCCAGGAAAGTGCTACCGTTATTCTTAGGTTTTAAAAGGGGGATGGACTTAGAGACAGCCAGTGGGGATGCTTATGATCTTTACACAAGACACAATAACGTGACCTGTAGCTGTTGTGTTACCCCCACAGTATATCTAACCAAATGAGTCTTTTGTACACACAGCTTTTTAGTGATTCACTGTCAGTTGCAAAGCTTCCTGCCCTAGACCTGTTGTTTTAGCACAAGTCCTATAGGGGCTTTAATTCTCTGTTATAATTCTAGTCAAATTGATTTGCAAGTCAAGTGGCAGGAGCAGCTTGTGTCTTGTCATTCTTGATTTCCTTTTTCGAGAAAGAAATCAAAGAGTTTTAAGTTTTTCTCCCCAATTATTGGTCATCAATTATTAAGACATAAGTATAATTCATTTGTTGCATGTCTTTTAGTTGATTGAATAACATAGTTGCTTTTTGAAGCCCAATCTTTTCTTAGTGATAAAAAAATATTTTTCCAGTACGCCAGCCACATATCAAATATGAAACCAACATTTCAAGTGATAAAATCTTTACAATCATATATGGAAGTGCACCTGCCACTCCAAAAAAACTATGGGCCACAAATTTAAAGAAGCAAGAGATTACATTAAGTAATTATTTTCTTTAATTTTTCTACTCTAACAGATGACTTCAAGATAAAATTCTGGCTTAGTTTTTATTAAATAAGAAAATGTACCATGATTTATTTCCTATAAGTTGCTATATCACTAGTTCTTTGATTTTTGATATTGTGTAAGTTTATAGCCTTTTTGTGTTGATATTCAGAATTTATTAGCTATCCATTTTTTTTAACAAAAGAAAAATTATACAATGCTGCTATGTTGGAACAATATCCTGAGCAGTAAAAGTCGTAGGGGAAATTATGTATTCTGAGAGATGATGATGAGTGGCAGGAAATAAGCCTATTCAAATTCAAGATGTGATTTTTTTTGTCCTATTAGAATTGCCATGGCTTCTTGTCTAATTCTGTCAGACTACAACTAAAAAGATGTTTCTTTTTCCTAAATTAATGGATCTCAGTGGATCTTTTTTCTGCCCTTTCACTCCATCTGAAATTTATGAGCTCAGCTAGGACTGAGTCAAGTGAAAAACAGATTCTCAGCTAATTGCTTCACTAGTGTAGAACCATTTAAGTGATGCCAAATTTATACCTGCAAACTCCTACCAGACAGTTTAAGGGGCAAGAGTGTTTCGCTCATAAACAACACAGAAAACTTTAGAAACATCAATGTGGGATACAATCACTCTTACTTGTCTTTATATAAACAAGCTATTAAAATAGCAATACCTATTCCAAGTTCCAAAATCATTGCCTTCAAGCAGGTAAAGAAGGAGAGGTCATTAGACAACCCTTCACCTTCAGCTGGAATTACAAACCATTGAAATAGCAGATGGAAGTCAACAGGAGTCTGACTACCTTTTTATAAAAAGTGCCCTCTACTTCTGCATATATAACTTAATGTTTCCCCTTAAAATGATGTTTGCTCCTTTTTCTCTCTGGAGACAGTTTACAGTGCCATTATAGACGGTATATAAAATACCAAGCTTAAGTGGGAAGTTCTTTTGTACAGTCAAAGGCAAGATGACTGTACTCCGAAATGAGAACTATCTGTTGTATCCTTACAATGACTAACACCAACAACTTAAGCCTCGAGCACTCTTAGTTCCAATACAAATTTGCAATTTCTGATTGAATCCTTTTCTGAGATCTGCTATCTTGTACTGGTATAAGTTAAATGCCTAAGCCAAAATGCCACAGCTCATCAGGTGTTTTCTGTGGCATTAAAGAGTTTAATTGAAAAAAAAAAAGTTTAATTGACTTATCTAACTAAATACCAGCAGTCTAAAAACTCTAGAATTACTAAAGTGTTGGCATGGTGTTTGAGTGGAGCAGAAACTTTAAGAAGTTATAGTGTGTGCTAGAAACTTTAAAAGTTTTATCCGAGCTGGGCTAGGTTTTATTACACTAGAAAGTTTGCAATGGGTAGGCAGCTAGAAACCGGGAAGGGGCCGTCTTCAGCCCATTTGGAGCTCCTATCTGCTGACCAACACCCATGTCCATTACATTTTCTATGGCTAGGCCATTTGATATTTTAGAAAACCCAAACACAGACCTTCAGTCTAGCCTTTAAAGAAAGTATGTTTTCAGGAATTTAAACACAGTTTATATTAAAATGTGTGATACATGACTTGAACTGTTGTCAAAGTAAGAAATATGGAAATAGAAGAACTTACAAATATTTTACCTGTCAAAACTATATACTCAATTTGACTCTTTTAAGTTTTACTTCAACTTCTCTCATGGTTTTTCATCTAGACGATGAGACCCACTTTATAAACAATTCAGGTATTTTGTTATTTTATTTCTTATCAGAATTTTAAACCACAAAACTTGGTGTAATGAGAGTTTTACTGATGATTAGTCCTGGGGCCGACCTCACTGTGCTGGTCTGCATGCCTTGCCTTTTATCTTCTGAGAGTGGTGAATCAGATAGAATGGTGTCATTAACATAGAGCCTTGAATTTTAGTAAATACAGATGCTTTTTACATTCATGGGAAATAAGAAATGAAATAATTTGAGAGTTAAGTCATGTTGGTGGCTGTTTTTTTTTACTTATGATAAATATATATACAGCAATTGCTTTTTTACTTGATATTTACATTTGCTTATAATTCTAGAAAAGTCAGTTTTATTGCATCATTTCATTTCATCTCTCACAAAACTTTCTGGCAGACTAAAGTTGGGGAATAATAAGATAAAATTTATTTTAGATCACATTTGGACTCAACATTCTAACGATGAAGTTCCTCTCACTCTTTACTACATTGGCAGTAAAGTCAGTTCAACAAGTATCACTTTAGTTTCATGAGCAAGGTCATTTAAATGTTGAGTAGAAAGAGTGAAGAAAAGGTAAATTCATGGAACAAATTAGCCTTGTTTTTTATGTAAGTTAACTTATATGTCCTGATTGATTTTAGCTATAACTTATATCTAACTGTGATTCAATTTTTTCATTCTTTTTCCTTTGTTGACTTTTTCTCAGTATTTTTATCTGGCTTGGTATAATCTTACAAGCTATTGATTAATGAATATTTGGCAGAAAATTGACTTCAAAAATGTCTCTTTATTCTATCCTCAGAAATCTGTAACAAGTCCTCTTGTCATACTGAGTGAGATCACCTAGACTTTCTTCTGAACTTTGCTTTATTAATATGATTTTGTTATCTCTACATAGGAAAAATATAAAAAGAGAATTTAAAAATTCTAGTTTTATTGCATATTTTATCCAATTTTATTTTGCTACTCCTTTTACATGTTGGCTATCAATCTTCTCCTCTTATCTTTAAAAAAGCCACTTGTCTTTAAAATAAATTCAAAGATGTGTAATACATTTTGAAAGTTATTCAAATATGAAAGAAAAATGATATAATAAAATCCAAATCTGAATTCTCCTAAAGAGGAAAAACCTAAATATCTAAACCTAGGAAATAAATTACTTTTCTTTTCAAATTTAGTGTTTATCCTTGAGTGATTTAATTGTACCCAAATGATATCAAACATGATAGATTTTAAATTTTAGTAGCTGTAAAAGTCACTTTGTTTATACCACAATCAAACATGGTCCATTGCCAAAGGTTACTGTCTGAACCCTAATTTATTAAGCACTAGTCATGCCCAACAGATATCGCAGTATAATTTAATCTTTTTAAATGGCCAACTGTGTGTGAATAATGGAAAGCTTGAGATTCTTCTGTATTCTTCAGATTTTATAGTATTGAGACTTGGAGAGTTCTACAGAGGTCAAATGGCTCATCCATCTTCCTCCAGGGAGGACCGTCATTCAGTCATGCCCGACAGGATAGATTCCAATCTATTCCTCACATCTCTAGGGAAGGTGGTTTCCTTGGCAACACAATCAACTCTTTTAGGCTTTCTCACAGTAAGAAAATACCTCTGCTAATCTTTGTGAGCTAGGCACCTGGCAACAGTTGTGGTAATTTGGGCTATTGTAGTGGAAGACTTGATCAAAGCTGGGTTTCTCCCTACATTTGGT
Source organism: Castor canadensis (assembly GCF_047511655.1). Lineage (NCBI taxonomy): Eukaryota > Metazoa > Chordata > Mammalia > Rodentia > Castoridae > Castor > Castor canadensis. Next base: position 119,745,405 of record NC_133389.1, read on the forward strand.
GATGATTACATATGATGGTTCCATAAATTTAAGAAATCAGATTTTGAAGAAAGGTGTAGGTACTCAGACAAGGCTCATTAATGTGACCTGCTTTTGACAAATACAACTATAGCTGGGTTTTATTCATTTATTTACTTTTTTAAAAAATTGCTGCTATGTCAGGAAAAGTGACATAGCATTATGTCGAGAAAAGTGACTTTCTGATCAGAATGAATGAGAATCAAGTGACTGGAATTTTTTTTTAAAGTAGGCACTTTCTTTATTCTTGTTTCTAAGTAAGAACCTTCTCATTAATCTTTCTTCAGACTAAAATGACAAATAAGGATCTAAAGTTTTTCCACTTCTGGCAAGACTAGCTGTAAAGAATTGATCTGGAATAAAATAACTCCAGAGAATTACTTAGCCATCATTTGATCCCAGCCTTTGTCCTCATAGTATTCAAACAATGGCTGCTTACTCTTTCATGGATCAGGAAAATTATTTAAGAATTTATTGTATTGACAAGGCCTGAAAATAAAGGGAGGCTTTCTGGAGGACGGTGATGTTTTTCTGAATACATCACTTGACACAAGCACCCCCCAAAGGTTTTAGAGCCCTTCTGTTTGCTTTGAGTTGACTCCAACTCAGAGGCAGAACTAACTGGAAGACCAGGAGCACACCTGAAATCACTGTTTCTTTTCTTCATGGGAACTTTTCCAATCTAGGTATAGCTGCTTATCTCCCCAACTCAGATGCTCTTGTGAAATGAAAGCCACATCAGTGTGACTGCACCCCACAAATAACACTATGGGGAAACAATCCTTTTTATTCTTAATAAAAATGCTGTAGAATGTTCATGTAGAGAATGGTGAATAAAATTTGGCCCATGTTTTAATTGATTCTAGGCACCTCTATGGAAATGAGTCTGAGGCGTAGTTTGTGAAACATGTTTCAAAAGTGTTTGATGTATAATAAATGCTAGACATTTGCAGTACAGAAATAGTTAAAAATTTAAACCTGTAGATTACAACTCTGTTTCTAAGAACCTCAGCCTTTATCGTGTCTTAGTAAAGTTGACCTGTTTTCTTTTTATTTTATCGCATTTCTGGTATAATAACCTCTTAAAGTAGAAGTCTTAATACATATGTGCTGGTTAATGCCTGTTAATGCAGAAAATGGCACTTTGTTATTTCAATGTATTTCCTTCAGTGTCACAGGGTATATCAATTTGATAGGAAAGGTCATTTGACATTGGTCAAAAATACATTTCCCCCATTTGAAATAAATATGTATTATTGGTTGCACAGATAAATGTCACCTTTTACAGTGTCTTTATCTTGATCACAGTCTTAGACACATCAACTCTGTGTCCACTTTGCAGCTGGCATAGACACTTGGTACATTTGCAAATTCTGGTGAAATCTAGTGGGCTGAATGTATTGGTAGATCAAATGATCCAAAGGACTTGGGTGTTATCCTCTGTCTGTGTTGAACCATTCAGACATTAGGATGGTCCTTACACAAGGGAAGTCTTTTGAGCATACTGGGGGGTTTTTTTGTTTTGTTTTGGGTTTTTTTTTTTTTTTTGATGCTGGCAAAAAAAAAAGTAACTTTTCTCAGAAAATCCACTGCACTTGTAAAGTGTATTTTGACATTATTATTGGTTTTATCTTTCAATTGATTTATTTGTTATTACTTTTACTCAACATCTACAGTACTTCATTAGATATTTAATTCCTCTTATGTTTAATGACTTTTAATGGTTGAAAATCAAAGTACAATTCATACATACAGTCATTTTACACTAAGATATAATATATGTTACAGTTTCTAGATTGATTTCTCTTGTGTATAAGTTATGACATCAAAGATGCCAAAGGGTATATAAAATAAGCTACAATAATATTCAACAGAACTTAACCTGGACCTTATATTGTAATAATTTATTCTATTAGATGTAGTCTTCTGTATTTATATTTTCAGTATTTATTATGAATGACATGGAAATTCCTGTATTTATTGTGGTTTTTTGTTGCAGTGTGTGTGTGTGTATATATATATATATATATACATATAGATTACAAATAAGCATTTTATCCTTAAGTTTCTTTTATTAGTGGCACTTGTATTATGCTGTACTTTTTATTATATATTGTACAATATCTTGTCCCTTTGTTTGCAGCAGAGTAAAACCGGTTTCTAAGTTGTATCTACTGTTGCATTTTTGTTACATTTTGTGAAAAACCTTTGTTTTTATATACTAAGCTGCAATTTCTTAATGTCTTCTGTCACAAAACATGCAAGTATACCTCCTCCTCTATGTAACAGATAACATTCTTGAAAAGTTGTGTAAGAAAACAATGTCTGCAAAATGGCTCATTTCAAAGATTTGTTAACTTTATTATGATTGATCTCTAAGTGGAGGTGCTTAAAACTCTTTTCAACCCATCCGTCAAGTAATGATGTGTAAACAAATATTCAGACCAAAAGGGAACTCTCTATGTAAATGAAATTTCAGAGGAATGCACTCTCTTTTAAGTACTATTCTTTAATTCATTTAAGTAGTAGTATTTTTTGCTTTGCTTAGGCAGAATCCTAAGCAAAGACATATGAAGTGATGTCAGGACTATATATGCCACTTAAGTGCTCAAATGTATAGATGTATACATACATGCATATATATATATATACATCTGTTTAAAGATATTGGTTTGAGATAACCAAAACTTAACTTTTATTAGTAATAGCATACATAGAAAAGGCACTGCATTCTGAATCTCCTATCATGTGCAGGACATTGTCCTCAAAATACTTTTTTCTTACATCTGGAGATTGGATTTATAGTTTTGAAAGTTAAATAATAATAAGATGTAATTGTGTGTTCACCCTCAAATTTGATCATGTCACTCATGATCAAAAATCTGCCATGTCGCAGGACCTGTAATCCTAGCTACTCAAGAGGCAGAGATCAGGAGGATTGTGGCTTGAAGCCAGTCTGGGCAAGCAGTTCTTGAGATGCTATCTCGAAAAAACCCATCACAAAAAAGGACTGGTGGAGTAGCTCATGAAACTGAGTTCAAGCCCCAATATCACACACACAAAAAAAATCTGTTTTATTCCTTCCTTACTCCAACAAAATAAAATCCAACCTTTTAGGTCTGATCCAATGAACTTATCCAGCCTTTCTGCTCATCAGATTTCCTCTTTTCTTGCAATGTGCTCCCTTGCCCACAAAATAAGTTAATCATTTTCACCAACTACTCAATTTCTGTTTGCAGTCAGCTTGCCCCTTCTACCCAGATTATCACCCCACACAGATGCATCCTGTCAGCACAATTCTAATAACCATCTACTTATTCTTCAAAAGAAAACTCAAATGTTCCTTGCTTTCTGTTGCTTTTCTGATTCTCCTGATATTGATTACCTGCTCTGTTGTGACCCAAAGCAGACATTTATTAGAGCCCCTTCAATTCTTATTGCATTCATTTATACATGTACCCTCAACCCAGGACTTCCTGAGATCAGAAAGCCAGTTAGTCTCATGTTCTCAGTATCCAGCTTAGTACCTGAAACATGGAAGATGCTCAAAATGTCTTCACGGGAAGCACAAAATGAGGTGCAAAATACACTCAAGTAGGAGTTCAGAAGTGGCCAAGTGGCCAGCTGAAGGGGTAGAAAAGGAGTCAGATTGAGCAGAAGGGAGGAGTTAAGCCAATAGACATACTGCACAGCCTGAGAAAAGGCAGATTTCTCTGTTATGAGCAAGCCACTCTCTTCTGTGCAGAGCAGAGGAAGAAATGACAAATCAGATGCAGGGAATGGATTCACATATTATACAGCTTTAAAGAGCAATCCAAAGAGTTGGACGTATATCCTTAGGGAAATCCTAAATATATTAGAAGTGGCAGCTCAACCAAAAAGAGTGATGCTGGCAGTGTGGAACATTAGTGTGACTACAGTACACAGACAGTTTGAGAGAATAGAAATTTCACAGTGCAAATCTTCCTTGTAGATACTGCCATCACCATTCCTTAAAAAAAGAAGTAATAATAGCACACACCTATAATTCCAGCTACTTGAGAAGCAGAGATAGAAGGATCACAGTTTGAGATGAGTCCAGGAAAAAATTTAGCAAGACCATATCTCAAAAAGAAGCCAGATGTGGTGGCACATATCTATAGTCCCAGTTATTCAGGTAAATGTAAGAGAATAGCCAAGGCCCACCTGGAAAAAAAGCATGAGCTCCTATTGGAAAAACAAACTAAAAGGAAAGTATTGGGTGGGGCACTTGTCTAGCAAGCATGAGGCCTTGAATTCAGTCCCCAGTACTGCCAAAAATGAACAATATAGGTAATAACAGAAGAAGGTCTACTCTGATTAGAATGGTAGACTACAGAATGAGGAGGTAACAGAAAAAGAGGTCCCCACACACAAGCAAGGAATGGGGTCTAGGTAATTATGGCAAGGAAAAGGTCAGTTATTTGAATTCCTATTAGCATATGGGAGATTAAGAATAACAAGAAGATGAGCTTAAAATGCTATACATGGAATATAGGAAAGGACAGAGGTAGACATCATAGCTGAAGTTAGGGCATTACATAAAGAAAGATGTATTCAGTTTGGACAGATTGAATTGATGCTGGGACACTCAAAATATATGGACAGAAGGGAATGCATGTCAAGGGCTTGGATACACAAGTAAGATTTGTAATGAATGAGGGTTTTAGGAGAACAATATATGTAGAGACATGAGTTTAACAGAGACTAAACTATTAGAAAGGCTAATGTTTCAGGGTAAAGTTTAGGAAGCTAAGGGGAGGAAGCAGATAGGAAAAGGAAGAAATCAGCCTGTAATGCAGGCCAACATCATGGGTGCTCTGGAGCAAAACAATTCCTCTGCACTGTCCTGGGCATTTCCATTTGGGCATGTCTATCCATCTCACATCGGTCATCGGATGCAGTGCATCCCAGAAAGAAAGTATTCTTGGGTGACTTGGCTCTTTTCTGTAGTGGAAAAATCTGAAAAAAGCAGAAAAACTAGAGGATGTTTGTGGAAAGTATGCCCAGAAGCAGGGACACATCCATCCTTGCAGGGGGATCTTTGAATGTGGAACAGCTCTGTGTCTTTCACATCCGTCACTCAGATCAACTTCTTTGCTTAAATTTTGAAGGTCAGCCTCTCTAGGATTCTAGAAAGCCTCCCTGCCTAGGGGAAAATTAGAAGAGCTGGGTTAGAATGAACTAACATGGAGTGGTGGGGCCATTCCAGCATTCTTAGAACCACATTTATACTGGTTATCTCTTTCACTCACTTGTAGCTCCAGCTTCTCCTCCTCCTCAACCACTTCTGCTAGGCTCAATGATTACCTGGTGGTGTGGTCCAGACCCAACACGCATCTGTGTGAATGTACTTTCCTGCCCTCATATATAACAGCAGCAGTAGCAGAAAATATATTTCTGTGAAGATCTTTAGTTCCCTGATCAAAGAACTTTGGGAACTGGGGCCTTAAACCCCACCAAGCCTAGAGAGTCACAGCATAAGATACACATTTTTATCCAGTGAGCTGTGTTAGGGGGCCACTCCCACTTCTATTCTGTGATTCCTGCACCCATGAGTTCTTCATAAGACACATAGCTGTCCCATGGTATCTGGAAGATCACTTCCGAGATTCTGTGGATAGCAAAATCTGTGGAAGCTCAAGTCCCTTACATAAAATGTAGTAGTGTTTGCATATAACTCATGCGAATCTTCCTGTATGCTTTGAATCATTTTAGGTTACTTACGATAGCTAATACAATGCAAATGTTATGCAAGTTGTTGTTACACTGTATTGTTTAGGAAGTAATGACAGGAAAAAATTCATACATGTTCAGCACAGGTACAGTTTTTTCAGCTACTTTTGATCCACAGTTGGTTGAACTCATGAATGCAGGATGCATGGATATGGAGGGCTAACTACATTACCATGTAAAGGATTTTGATCCAGTGTATATCCTGCACCCTGGAGTATGGCACCCCATTTTTGCAGACTATTGCCATCAAACTTGCACTTCACTTGCACCTTCAGTAGACCAGTCTAAACACTGTCATCCCAGTAACCTTGAGGCCTGTGATATAACCAGTGAATCATATCCATTCACACCTTCTTTTCTGTAAATTAGTTTTGATATGATGTAATTTGGAATCCCATGAGGGTAAGCCAAATATACAATAAGCCTTTGGATAATGGTGATAGTTGACGCCTTGTAGGTAAGAAATACAAATGTATACTTGAAATATATGTCTATTATTATTTAAAACAAAGACTAAATATCCCTGGTCCTTCTATGATTCTTGTCATCAGTTAAGAAATATCTGATTAAACTCCAGAAGGACAATCTTGGCAGTATGATCTAGACCCAAGAAAAATGAAGAAGAACAGTGCCATATCAAGGGCTTAGCATCACCTGCTACTGGTGGTATCCACGTTTGCAGCAGCACTAGTTTTGCCAGCCTTGGTGAGAGGTAGGTCAAGCTCACAGGGAAGACAGAGTGTTAATGCCTCCTGCTGCCACACAACCCATGAGTCCTTCATGGCAGCACTAGGGCAGCCAATAACAGTCTGGCTGTTGCCAGCTGGCCAAATTATTCTGTCTATATCAGTACTATCTAGAACAACTGTGATATGAGCCACAAATATAAGCTGTACATGCAGTTTAAAATTTTCTAATGGCCATATTAAAAAGTGAATAAAGTAAATGTTAAAACTTTTACTTTATGTGACATAAAAAATTCAATATGTAATCAACATAAAAGCCTATTAGTAATATTTTATGTTTTCTTGGTACTGTCTTTGGAATCCACTGTGTATGTTACGATTACAGTATATCAAATTAGAAACAGACACATGTGGTTAGTGGAAGCCCCCATAGACCGTGCACGTCCATAGTGTTATGCATTTTCTGTGGGGGGTACTTTGTGGTAGGAGATGACATAGGATGCAAAGATATTTAACCTTGTGCCTGCTCCCACATGTGCATACAGAAGCTGGAACACAGATCTCTTTTTCCTCAATTTTTCAGGTCTTTGACCAACTGAGTCAGGCTATTCCCTTGAACTCCATGAGTCCATATATAGTATATGATTAATGAGCTACTTTTTTCCATATGAAGAGCATGATTCAATGTAGTATGAAAGCTTTGTCTGTTTTGAGGGTTTTCCTGCCACTGTTTTTCAAAACTACTCCTAAGTAAGGCAGCAATGTAGCTTCCATGCATTTTTGGCTTTCATTGTGCACATTTAGTAAACCAACCCATCTATAAGCCATATTTAGGTATTTTTCCTTCCTCCACTAATTGACTGTGAAGGATCCTCTATATGAAATGAGGCATGAGCTGAGGGAGAGGTGCTGACCCCAGAGTGGTGGATACATGGAATACGCAATCTGCTTATGCAGCTTCCTGTGCCTTACAGAGCTGCTTATACTTGGTTCCAATTTTCTGCTTCTAGAATGCATCTCACATGAATTGTGCTAAGCTCTACCTTTTCTTTTGACTTAGTGGCTTTGCTAGAACCCAGATCATGATATATGGTTCCAGAGGCATGACCACTTGTTGACCTAGTTAGGCACTTGATGAGGCCTCAGTAATGTATCAGGAATTGTTTACAAAAGCCATATAAATTACTTCTAAAATGGGAATACCTTGACCCAGGCCTATGTTGTGATTCTCCCATTGGCACTTGCCGTAACTTCCATAAAGCATCTTTCCCAGTGACCAGTACATCTATGGTGTCTGCCTGGTCACATGGTCCAAGCAGCTGGGTGTGGTAGACTGCAATTAATACCACCGCAGACCCTTTCTGTTCTCTGTCGCATACAAAGCTGGTAGCCTTTCGCATTGCCTGGTACACAGGTCAGAGTAATGTCTGGGACGTGGAACATGCTACATCCAGAACCTAAAGAGGCATACAAGATATCAAGCTTCCTTATTCATGATTGAGAGTTGCAGTATGGAATAATCTTTACTGTAAAAGAGTTGTCCTGGAACTCCCCATACTGCAGGATCCCCAAAGATTACACTGGTCTGGCAGACCCTGAGACTAAAGAGTTTATCTCGTATTCTCCAGAGTGCAAGTATTTACCAAAACGAGCAGCATGCTGGCATCTTACTACTCATCTGGCCTGATTAGCATAATCATAAAGGAATGTAATTCTGTGGAGTATCCAGGGAGTTTAGGTCTGTTTATACCACATTTCGAAAGAGTACAAAACTATATATATATGGCTTATTCTGTGTGCATGCAAATTTCTGATCCTCTTATTTTATTTGGAATAAAAGGGAGTAAGTTTTATCTAACCAATGATTTTATCTACATACCTGAAGTTGGTTAACCTGCTCTCACAAAGTAAAGCTGGGATAGCAACCGCAAATGAGGCTACCACTTGAGTGAATTTGCAAAAGAACTACCATTCTGGATCCATCTGTGTTCTGCAAGAAGTCATTATATCAGAATGACTTAAATGGGGATATGATGGAGACCACCACCTCTACACATTTTAGATCTCAACCATGTATTTGCAGCCAAGGAAAATATCTACTGCATAGGTCTGCAGACCTAATGGACTAACTCTAAACCAGATCTTTACCAGGTTCTCAATGTCTCCATATTAATGAGGGATGAGAGATAGTGAGGTTTCAAGTTCTACAGTTATCAGTGTCAACTCAGACTCAGTATCAAGCAGTCATTTAAATGTTTGGGGTGTTCCTCTTTCGCCTGTACATGGTCAACCAAGTAAATGATTGTAGGTCCCTTTTAGGAAAGACTGGGTGAATCACCACCATTATACGTGCTTGATATAGGTGGTTCCTTCCTCCTAGGGAGCATGCCTCTTCTTTGGCCAATAGATTGTGTGTCTGAAAACTAACTCATGTCTGAAAAGTGGGCAAGTGTTTACAAGGTCTTATTGGGGTGATTGCTTCCAGGATCCTAGTTGTTTATCCTAATTCCTTGTGTTGCTATTAACCGGGAATGATCTTTCTTGTTTGCCCATCTGTTTTGTCCTAGAGGTGCTAGGTTCTGTTAACTATCTTCAAAACTCTCTGTGGGTCAGGACAACTTTGCTATCACTTTAAATCTGCTGCTCATTGGGATAATTGCATCCACCTGGCTTTTCTCAGTTAAATGCCACTACCGGTCCTCTATTCTTTTAGGCTCCTTTTACCTCCATTGGTGCTCAGCATAGAGCTGGCAAGGGGATCCACATTACCTGCCAGTGGCATATCTTATTAGCTGCCTTTTTTGGACCATTTGTGGTACCAAATGTCAGAATGGAGTTTGACTTGCATGTTTCAACACCTGTTGAAGCACAAATTTGAGAAGCAATTGGACAGAGAGATAAGCCAAACTGATTCAAACCTGGCAGAGTCTCAATCCGGTCCTCAGGGATGCTAGTGTCCACTTGACCCATTGAGTTGTCCCCAAGTAAGCCAAAACGGTGAGGTCTTCATAAAGTCTGCCATGATCACTGGACATGAGTAGCCAAGGAAAGTTGTGTTTTGACTAGAATTTCTCTTCAGCTGGGACCATTCCTGAAAGAGAGATAATCATTTCTGAAAGGAATCTGGGTAGTGCATCTCTGGGCTCATCACAGCCAGATTTGGGATTCAAAACAACGAAGTAAAGGTAGGGGTGGTTTTTTCTTTATTGTTGTTTGTTTGTTTGCTTTTTATTCAGGAGAGCCTAGTGTAAGAGTTAAGAGATAAATAGAAAGTCTTGAACTCTTTTTAAAATTTAATATATGTATAATTTATCAGTAGAAAATTTGCTTGCCATGATAATCAGACACCCCCCCCCTTGAAGTACTATATCCAATTCTGTGATTGTATTTTAAGAGGAAGATCTACTTACTAGAAGTGTCTTCAGGAAAGTGACCAGAATAGCAAAAGGGACTAAAAAACAATAAAAGAGGACTAGTTAAAAGAAATGATGTTTATTCTCAATAGTTTATATACCTAAAGGGATATGAAATTATTCCCTGGAATCAAGAGATGAAGCTCTAGGAGGACAGAAGCTGCCATAATATAGGAAGGATAATTTTACTAATTCAAAACTAGGGCTGTGGGTGTGGTTCAAGTGGTAGAGCACCTGCCTTGCAAGCATAGGCCCTGAGTTTAAACCCTAGTACCACCAAAAAGGAACAAGAAAGGAAGGAAAGAAGAGAGAGAGAGAGAGAGAGAGAGAGAGAGAGAGAGAGAGAGAGAGAGAGAGAGAAGGAAGAAAGGAAGGAAGGAAGGAAGGAAAGAAGGAAAGAAGGAAAGAAAGAAAGAAAGAAAGAAAGAAAGAAAGAAAAGAAAGAAAGAAAGAAAGAAAGAAAGAAAGAAAGAAAGAAAGAAAGAAAGAAAGAAAGAAAGAAAGAAAAAAGAAAACAGTGCTGGTATTTAGTCAGATGAAGGTGAAAGAGGTAAAAGAGGTGTTTCTGATCAAAGCAGCTATCGTAGGCAAGTGGAAATTTCCTGGTATAAGATTAGATACAGAACCACAAGAGAGTGGCAAGGAGGGAAAATTAATATGAAATCAATGCCAGGTCATCAAATGCTTATAAGCCACACTTAGTACTTTAACTATTATGTAGTTAAATGGTGGTTGAGTTGGCATTTTTAGAGTGAATCTGGCAGCATGGTAGAAAATGGATTAGAGGGCAGGTACAAATCAGGAAGCAGTGAAATCACTTATGATTACCCATGATTAATGGAATCATGACTATCTGACTCATCACTGTGTTTTTCAGTACCTAGTATTGCACCTGCACATGGAAGACCCTCAGTACACATCAAATGAATTAATGTTCCAGCACATCAACAATGGCTATCTGAACTAAGACAATAGCCTTGGGAACACAGAGCGGCCAAGTTGTTCAAAAAATCAGTAACAGGCTAAGTGGGATGAAGGAGTTAAGAATGATAGATCTACTTCTTTGCTCCTAGTGGCACACTTGCTGTAAACTGGCAACACTGAAGGTGGAGTCACTGGTGGTCAGAATAAGGGAAGGAAGGAAAGAATGAATTCTGTAGTCGCACTAATTATCTATGATTAGGAGCTGTCTACTGTTGAATTTTCTCAGAAAAGTCTCCACTGATGTGCTTTCTCATAGATGTTTTCTATGCTTATGTTCCTCATGACTACCACCACCTTGTCAGTATGGAACAGACTCTGTTTCTTTGTCAACTTCTCTCTGATAAAGCAAAGCAGCAAGCCAATTACTGAGATCATTCAGATGAAAATTTTACTTTTGCCTGAATTAGCCAGAGAATTGAAGCATAAATGGACCTTTTCACTTGACTGATTGAGATAATTGCCTCACTTTTCTAAGAGAGACCTATAGTTGAGAGGCTGAGTTTGGTCACCAAAACATGTTTGTAATATGCATTATTGACTTTGCTTGAAAGAGCTTTGCTTGGCTCGGTGCCACCACTCCTACCCTCATCTTTTTAGGTGTTTGAAACAATGCAGAAAAATACCATCTCTGGGAAACTCAATGCTTGAATTCTTTCAATTTTGGCCACCTTAAAACTTGTCAACTCAGGCCTGCAGAAGAGATAAAATGTCACTAGGGGAGTCGAAGGAGGCAGCAGGGCAGGATGTTGGTTCAGTGGATAAGATGCAAGAAGTGAGAATTAGCTCCAGGTGCATGGGAACAAATGGCTTTTCCTGAAAGAACTGAGTAGGTTACTTGAAAGAAGCATGTAATTTACATTTGTTATTGGAGGGGTGAGAGGAGTTAATAAAGAGACCTGAGTAGGAGCAGACAATTAATGCATCAGCAGGGCTCAGATCAGAGTCTTTGGCCTGCATCCTATGTAATAGAAGCTTTCTCTAACAGCATGGGACTTGGAGAAGTTGGTGTGTGAGGAAAGAGCACAGCATCTGAGCTTTGCTTCAGCTTTTGCTATTTGGCAGCCTGCAATCTGGGAGTGTACAAAGTGTGGTCACTAATGGCCTAGAAAATTTACCGAAGAGCAAGATGTGCTTTAGAAAACTTTCACAAACTTTGAGTCTGTGAGGAAAGGCGGTCATGTACATGTAATTACTTCGTCATGGCTCCCCTTACTGGCCAAGAGGCAGAACATCCTATTTCAAGATCCTGAAGAGAGACGTTGGAGGTATTATTGAAGCATTTACATGATTTCTAAGTTTCCTGCATTAAAAATTTCCTAAAATGGATTTATTTTCTGAATATCTAAGTAAGAAAAGGAAAATGTCAGTCCTGACATTTACAAAATTCACCAGGCATTATTTTTTTAACCAGGCATTATTTTTTGATTTGTATTTTTAAGTGCTATCTGAAGAGCTCAGTGTTAGGTTTTATGATTATAAAATAATATGACTGCTTTAAACTTTTAATTTTTAAACTTTTATATTACATAGAATTTTATAAGAATTTGAAGTGATGAATGGAATATGCACATCAGGATTGATATATATCAAGCAAGCTTTTATTTTTAGGACACTGTATACTTATGTAAAGCTGCCATTGTTTAAATCAAATTTGAATTTCTTTTGTTGTTTTATTGTTTGGGATATTTATTTCTGGCAAATATTAATACTTTAAAAGTATATTTGACATTTTATAGCATTTATAAATCATTCAGGATTAACTATGTTGAAACACAGACGAACTGGTAAAGTTAAACCATGTAGCTAAAATAATAAAAATCAAATGTATGCCTTCTAAACTGTTCCCAAGGTTTCCTTTGAAATAATTGTTATGATCCCAATATCAACCATTTTTCCAATAGGCTATGTATATTGCTATTTATTTAAATATAAGAACTGGAATGTTTTCCTTTAAAAATTGCTATGTCTATACATAGGCATTATCAAATCTTTTTATGTCTGTTTTGTCATCAAAAAGTCTGTGGTGAGCTGGGAGCTGGTGGCTCACACCTTTAATTCTAGCTACTCAGGAGGCAGAGATTAGGAGGATCGTGGTTTGAAGCCAGCCCAGGGAAATAGTTCACGAGACCCTATCTCGAAAAAACCCTTCACATAAAAGGGCTGGTGGAGTGGCTCAAGGTGTAGTACCACAAAAAAAAAGAAGTTTGTGGTATCCAAGTGAGTTGGTAATAACAGAATAATGTTCTGCTTTAATGTAAACCAAGACTAACATATCTTGTTTGCAAGAAAAATAATATTAGTGTGCAAAAGTTACACCATTAAACCAGCTTTTATTTGAACTTGTTCTGTATTAGATAGGTACTCTTGAAATGAACATTTTATATTGATATGTTTATTGTCTTCAGACTTTTTATTTCCTTCTTTGTTCTGCTTATTTTTCATATATATAAATATATACACACACACATATATATATACATATACAACATACATATGTATATCTATACTGTATTAGGCAGGAGATTCTACATTATGCTATAGGAAAAAAAACAATCCCCCAAATCTCGATGGTTTCAAACATGGCCTCTCTCTGGGTCCATCATCAATGGGTGAGGCATTTGACTCCAAGTTGTTCTCATTCAGGTGCTGAGACTCATGGAGGCTTTACTACCTGGGACATTGCAGGCAGAAGGAAGGAATGGTTATATGTTGTTTCTTAAAGGTTTCTAACTGTAAGTGACACATGTCATTTTCACTCAAGCATCGCACTGGCCAAAATAAGTCACATGGATACAAACAGAACTGGATTTTCCTTCCTCTTGTTTCAATTGATTTCTTCCAAATATGCTTTAATCTTTCACAGAAGGAAAGGCAGTGGATAATGGTGTCTTACCATGTGCCTGGAAGAACAGAAATATCAGTGAACAGAACCAATGTCTCTCACACTCATACTAAATAAGGAACTTCATCTTAAAACAGTGAAACGGGACAGTGCTCATCTAATAGATGAGAATCAAACACAGTGATAGAATATAATGGAATTTATGGTTTGACTTTTTTTATTTTTAACAGAAAGAGGCTAACAATTTATTTGCTGGTTAGGTAAGACTTTTTTCCAAATCTTACTTTTTTACTGAAATAAATTGTGCTTAAGTTGAGCTGTCAGGGGATTTTGCTGTGATTGATTGATTAGACTGTTAGGGCTATGCAGGATGGATGCAAGGCACAGGGCAATAGCCAGAGAGCAGCTGCTTTCAGGGCTCTGGCCTCATCTTGAGCGTTGTCATGGTGACAGCTGCCAGCAGGATCCTACTGGAAGCCCAGTAGGAGTACTGCTGCCAGAGCTGTGTATATCAGACAGTGTGCCATCTCCAGCCTTTCAGAAACAAGCGGAACAAACTCTTTAGCCAGGGTGTTTCTGCTTACTAACCTAAGGGACAGTTTATTCTAGCTTGAACTATCAATTGCCTAATGTCAGTTCAAACAGAGCAACTCTGTTTTCTCTTCTGTATTGTATTATTCTTCTGAGCTTATTTTCATGCCATACTCTGTCTTTTCCCTATTTTATACATATAGAATTAAAAGCTATTAGTAGAAAAACCTCGATTCATGAATTCAGACATAATGGAAAATTCAGAAAATCTGCCCAATGGAACTTTCTGTGATCAAGGAAATTAATGTTCTATATCTATGCTGCAATCAATACACTTGCCAGTGGCTACTTATCACTCATCACTCGAAGTGTGTCCAGTGCAACTGAGTAACTACATTTGTAATTGATTTTAGTTTATTTTACAACTGAACAGCAAAGTGTGGCTAGGACTATTGTACTGAACAGCATAGTTTCAGAAGTAAATTCAAGTCCAGGGAGTAGTACCTGCTATAGCTGGCCAGGGAAGCCATACTTAGTAGCATCCTCTCATTTGAAACAGCATGCTTATTTTCTGCTCTGAAGCATATTATTATTATTATTATTATTATTATTATTATTATTTCTGCATAAGATGTGCTTTGGTCTGCACTAGCTTACTCTTATAAATTTAATTGTATAGCTAAAAATGAGGAAAAGGAGGCATGAAGATCTGGGTAGTTATCGGTCATAACCCTCTAGAAACAATGTCCTTCAATGGGAAGGACATTGCTCTTTCTAAGTAAAGAATTAGCCACATTACTGTGATTCTGCTAAGGAACTAGATCCTAACTAGAAGCCATCAGTTCTGGTCTTAGATTTTATGCTTGTCTACTTTATCAATTAAGGAGGACACTTAACAGGGTAAGGGCTTTGTTTTTCATTTGTTTTTGCTTGCACTTTCTCCTCCATATAAAAAGGACATAATATTTACTAGGGGCTTACTAATAATTGCACCATTATAAAATCTCATTTATGCCTTTTAACAAGTCCATAAATTAAGGATTATTATGCACATTATCCAGATGATAAAGCTAAAACTTAGGATGGGTTAAGTGGCTAAGATTTCCCAGTTAATAATCAGAAGAACCCAAATTCACTGAAACCAAGTGTCTCCAAAGCCCAAGTTCTTCTTACCAAATCCCATTTGAATGTCACTAACATCCCATCCAACCATTAATTATCACTAGGGTGAGTGCATTTAAATGTATCAAATGAGTTTTGAATACAACCAAATAAATTCTTAACTGTACTCCTTTGCAAAAAGTGATGACAACTATAACTATTAAACACAGCCTGACCTGGATCTGCCTAAGATGCCTCAATTCAGTGGCTTTCAAAACTGGCTTTTGTGTTTGAATCATCTGGAGTGTTCTTAAAAGTACAGGTGCCAGGGGCCTGCTCAAGTGAAGTAAAGCAGAATCTCTAAGAATGGGGTGGAAGGACAGGTTGTTTCTAAGTCCTTCAAGTGATCTCAGTGTGCAGATTATAGTGAGAACAACTGCCCTTCTGGAAGTTTCAGAAGCTTGCCCCTATCAAGCCACCTGCTAAGAGCTCCAGGAATTTGCCTCTAGGAAAAAGCACCTTGATCTCTCTTGAGCTGTATTATGTTATGGATTCATGCTGGGAGAAGCTGCCACCTTGAGAGGAGGAAGCCATCTCAAGCAAACAAGACACTCTTCCTGAAGACTATCTATGATGTAAAAGGAGTTTCTCATTCCCTCTCAGGGCTCAGATGCCTCTGCCACATGAAAAACTGGGAAGAAGGTAATGTGAAGAAGATAATCATCTGATGGCAGAGGAAAGATTGCCAACTTTGCTGAATTCCTTCCCTTCTACATGGGTGCTATAGAAGAGAATGTCTGTGTTCAGCTTGCAACAGGGTTTAGAAGGCTTCCTTGCACACAGTACTGCCATAAAAACATAGGATTTGCAAAGCATGAATTCCCCCAAGGAGCAAAGTTGTATAACTATGGTGGTTCTGAAACTAGAAGAGTGGGCTTGCTTTCACTCTCCCACCTACACCAGCTTGCCTTTCCTTTTCTTTTTTGATCCAAAATTTATGTAGAATCTTCTTATATAAATAAAAAACAAAATACATATAAATAAAAATCTCAATAGTCCCTAACACAGCTTTACCTTTCCTATGATTTTAAAGATGTCAATGTGTATCTTAAAACACCACCATACTAATTTCACTCATAACTCATCCTCAAATATCTTTAGAGACATGACTATTTAAATTTTTTTGGCTGTACTAGGGCTTGAACTCAGGGCCTAGAGCTTACTAGGCAGGCATTTGTTTTAGCTATTTTTTTCAGATAGAATCTTGGGATTTTTGCTCAGGCCAGCCTGGACGATCTGTGATACTCTTACCTACACACTCTTGTGAAGGCATCACTTTACCCACCTTTTTCATTGAGATGGGGTCTCACTAACTCTTTGCCTGGACTGGCCTTGAACCATGATCCCCATGAGTTGGGATTACAGGTGTGAGCCATGGCACCCAGGCTTTGTGACATGACTTTTCTTATAAAAAGTGCCTCTCAAAGTTGGTTTAATTGTTAAAATTTGTATTCCTGGACTCCACACCTGGAGGTCTAGAAGGGGACCCATTCCAAATGTATACTTTAAAGACTATAATAAATGTATAATAGATTATTGGATTAAGCTAAAAATAAAGATCCCACAAAGATGTTCACATTATAATCCCCCAAACCTGTGACTATATCTTAAATAACAAAAGGGAATTAATGAAGGATCTTGAGAGGGAAGTCCATCCTAAAAAGGAGATGTGATGATGGATACAGAGGCTGCATTTTAAAAATGAGTGAAAGAATCATGAGCTAAGGAATGCAGATAGCTTCTAGAAGGTAGAAAAGTCAAGGAAACCGATGCTCAGGTTGTCTACTAACACCCTCAGAAGGATGTTGCTATGCCAATGGCTTCACTAGAAACTTGATACCTAGAACTAAAAAATAGTGCTTTTCTGTTGTTTTGAGTCATTGAGTTGGCAGTAATTTGTTACAGCAGTATTAGGAATGAATACAGTGATCTGTAAAACAGCATTACCCCAAATGAAACACTTTCTCTAGAAACCAAGTCCCGTGCCTCTCATTCTTGAAAAGTTACCTGGAACACGAAGAGTGAAGAAAGTTATCTACTTCACTAGGGGCTTATGGAAAGTCCAGGACAAAAGTGGAATTCTCTCAGTTTCGTTCTCTCTGGATCCAGGAGTTGTTCTCCCCAATCTAGCCCAATCTTTCCACATTGTCCTGTCATTCCTGTCCTTAATCCCATGGACAAGCAAAATCATAGATAAAAATTCCCCTTGAAAAAGTCCCATCAATTTCTGTTTCACTATGTTGGTATATATACTTTCCTCTTTCCTAAATCCTTACATTATTGAATGTTAAGTTTCATTGAACGTCAAATCCTGCCTCTTCTTATGCTTCTGTAGCTTCAGGACATTGACCTTGAAACTCTTGTGCTGTGAGCACAGCTAGTTTTTACAGATGAGGATGAAGAACCCCAGTCTATTAATCTCTCACGGTGATGATATGGTGAGTTCTACCACCTGTGGGTAATCCCTAAACTAATATTAAGGAAGGAATGACTGAAGACTTTAATCTAAGTCAAGGATCGCTTCTCGGCCTTTTGGCTAAGATCAAGTGTAATCTAAGTCAAGGGTCTGGATTTTCAAGATCTCTCTCTTTAAGAACTATGTTTCACTTATTTCAGCAACTTTTAAAACATTAAATGCCTAATAAAGCATTAAACTTTATTTAATGAAGTTTAATAAAGTAGTAAACTTGCTTTATTAGTATAGACAGCATATTAGCTTTCTGCTACTGCAATTGAATATTTAAGGCAATTAACTTAGAGAACAAGCTTTTTGGTCTCACGGTTTTGGAAATTCCAGTGCAAGTTCTAGTGGTTCCATGACTTTGGGTCTTTGCCAATGCCATACATTATGACAGGAGTGCATGGAGGAGAAAACTGGTCACCTCATGTCCAAAAAGCAAAGAGTATAGAAATAGAAAGAAGAAAAGACAACCAAAATCAGTTCCCTTTGAGGACACATCTCTAATGACCTAAGGCTCTCCTAAAAGCCGCTACCTCCGAAAGGTCCATGACCTACATACAAATAGAGCTACCTTGGGGACCAAGGCTTTAATACATGGGCCTTTGGTGGACACTTAACATGCAAATTATCACAGATAAATATCTTGTTTGTTTAACTATTAAAGCTTCTGTTACTTGATTTTTAGATGGTAAACCAATATTTGTATTTCAATGGAGCAATATAACCTTTTAAAACACATTTTGTATTGACATAATAAGTATACTATAAAATTTGCCATTTTAAAGGGTGTTATTCAGTAGATTTTAGTATATTCTCCGACTTGTGCCATAACCACCAGTTTCTAATTCCAAATACTTTACTCCCCAAAAGAAGCATTCACCATTAGTAGACCCTCACATCCTCCCTCTCCCTCCAAGTCACTGGAAACTACTAACCTACTTTCTCACTCTATGGATTTTCCTACTCTGAACATTTTATCTAAATTACGTTATCTAATAAGTATCTTTTGACAGGCTTCTTTCACTTAACCTACCATATTCAAAGTTCATCCATATTGCAGCACACATCAGCACCTCATTCCTCTTATGGCTGAATGATATTCCATTGTATGAATGTTACATTTTTATCCATTTATCAATTGATGGACATTTGGATTGGTTTCACTTTGAAGGTAATATGAATTATGTTGCTATGAACATTAGTGCAATAATTCTTACTGTGTATTTGCTAATGTCTTCAAGTCTTTTGGGTATATATACCTAGAAGTAGAGTTGTTGGATGACATAGAAATCTAAGTATAACATTGAGAGGTACTGGCACGCTGCCTTCTACTTTTTCAGTTCCTGTTTCACTTACATTTCTACAAGTAATGTATGAGGGTTGTGATTTTGACATATTCTCATCAACACTTGTTACTTTCTATTTATTATAGTCATCCTTCTGGGTATAAAGTGTTATTTTGTGGTAGTTTTTATTTGCATTTCCCTATTGGATAATGACTTGGGACACCATTTCACGTACATTATTGGTTACTTGAATATCTATTTTGAAGAAATGTCTATTTAGATATTAATGAAGTTTCTCTTTATATAATTATTGTAGGGAATATTTTGGACTAAATACGAATCCAGGAATTGGCGTAAACCTCAAGGCACTAGCCATCATCTTGTACCATTTCATAGATTTATTTGTGTATATCAGATCATCAACTCTACTATAGCATCCCCTGCCTCACAGCAGTCAAATTTAGGCCCTTAACAGGAAATGTGAGGAGGAACCACTTTCCCAGCTTCCAAAAAGTTTGGAGGGATGGGATGATGAAATGTCTGCCTCCTTTCACTCAGATCTCTGAGAGTCCTTGCTTAACCATCCAATCCATGCCACCTACATAATTCCTATTACGTTACCCTATTACCTTGTTTCATATTTTTCATAATACTCATTATCTCCTCTTTCTCATTTGTTTCTTCATTGGTTAGCTATTACTTTTGGTAATATAAATGCCATGAGGTCAAGACACTGTCTGTTATCATGGCATGACAAATGCTGACAGAGTCCCTGGCATATACTAGACTGGGGCTAAGGTTCAGTCTTCACAAGTCTTGCTCCTCAGGAAGTGGGGTGTGTCAAAGGAAGATGAGAGATAGGTAAGAACCTTCCAGAAGGATTGCCATGTTTTCCATTATCAGACCTCTTGAAATTTTGTTGTTCTTGTTGTTTTATATATTTATGTGTTACAGTTAAAATCAATAATATGCTTTTAGATTTTTTTTCACAACATGTTACACATCAATTTGGAAAAAACAGCAGAACAGTTCAAATAAAACTATCTAAATTTCTGGAAATAGGTCATGGGGAAAAGGAAAGTGAAAGGAATCAAGAGTTGAGAAAAGAAGCAAAGAGACTGCATCAGAAAGTGCAGGGTCTGCCATAAGGATAATATTTTTGCATTTTTCATTGCCTTCTCTACATCCTTCTTCTCTGGCTTATAGTACTTTCACAGTCACACCACAAGGACTTCCACTTTACCCCAATCAAAGCACTCCTCCACTTACCAAATAAGTTCCTCCAATTTCACAAAATTTTCAGTTCAGTTTATTAGCAAAGCTTTGATCTCATCTGTAACCCTTTTATCATCCAAATGAAATCTACCTGAGGTAATGGAGACTGTCACCCAAGATTAGGTAGGTAGGTAGTTATTAGATAGCCAGAAAGATAGAAATGGAACACTAAGCAATATAAAAAGCGAAGAAGAAAAACAACAACAAAATAAGTCTATCAGGCTATAGGTAAGAATGCTACTCTACCTAATTTTTTCCATTAAAAAAAAAACTTGAGACCTTTCGAAGATGGCGGCTACAGGTAGGAAGCAGAAAGCGACCCTCCTATAGTGAAATCTTGGAGAGACGCTGGAGACACACTTTGCAGGCATAATCACCGAGAAAAGGCATAACTTTGACCACTCCACATCTCCAGCCGGCGCAGAGAATCTCCACTTCACGTTAAACGGAGAACCGAGGAGGCCCCCGGGCCACCAGTGGCCGGCGCCCATACGGCTCGGGAAGACGCGGACCAGGTGAGCTTCGCGGTACCGCGGTTCCCCCACAGACAAGCCTGGGCCAGAGCAGCATAGCCCCCTGGACAGACTGACCTCCACCCGGGAAAAAAAGAGAAACTGAGTACTAAGCAATAAGAACAGTTAAGACACGCTGGAAAGAGGGTGGGGCGCCCTGAGCGCTGAAGATTGGGGGAAGGGAAGCCTTCCCGGGACTGGAAATAAACGAGCCGGGCGGGCCGGAGAGGCTCTGGTGGGAGCGGGGCGCGCCAGCAACCAGGAGCGGGACGCTTGTGAGAGGAGGGAAGACCCACTTCCCACGTGAACTGTAAACAAACACGCAGGCCTGACAACGCGGGGCAGTGTCGCCTTTCCCAGTGCTTGGAAAGGGAAAAGCCTGTAGCAGAGGCCCCCCTCCCCCGCACAGGAGAACTCTGAGCAAACAAAGCCTGTGGGACCAGGTGAGTGCTAAGCTCACCCCAGAGATCTGCATAAATAACGCCGCCAGCTACAGGCTGAGAGCAGCAGGCAGGCAAGCCACAGTTGCAGATACCACTCTCAGAACTGCCTCCAGACGCTTTTTTTTCTTTTTCTCCCTACCTTTGATGAGAGAACAACCGAATTACACCTGCAAGCCGAAAAACTTACTGAAACTATTGCATTTGAACTGGGGACACTTGGTGGGGCTTTTTTTTTTTTTTTTTTTATTTTTTCTTCTGTGTGTGTGTGAGTGTAGTTTTGTTCTACTTTATGCATCCCCTTTGATGAGACAACTACAGAACAACATCTGAGGCACCAACTCCAGGACTGGAGATTAAGACGGACATCCAAATTATTAAGACTGAAATTGCATTGCATATAAACTTGGAAGTTTTTTGGGTTTTTTTTTTTTTTTTAATTTCCTATTTTCCATTTTATTTTAATTCATTTTTATAAATAGATATTACTTTCATATACTTATTTTTTATTTTTTTTATCTTTGATTTTCAATCCTCTCTCTGTCTCTCTATTGTCTGTTCAGCTTACTGTCGATTAGTACACTAACACTCCCTGTTTATACCTTTGAAACTCTCTTGTCTGATACCTTGTTCTGCTTTCTCCCTCTTGTCTGTATATTTGTTTTCCCCTTTTCTTTAACTTCTTGCTTTCCATCTCAGCTCACTCTTCCGTTCTCAATATTACCATTGTTATTATTACAAGCTAGAAAATACTTAATTACACACAGTACAGGGACAGTAACAACACCAAGGACAATGACAGGAAGACAGAAAAAACAAGGAAACCAGTTTCCCCACAGCAAAAAATTAGTACAGGAACCAGAGGGGAATGAAGAGAACAGAAACTCAGAGCCAGACTCCAACAAAATGAAGATAAACTATGCCAAAGGACCCAATGAAGCCTACAAGAATAATTTAAAAGAAGACATACTACAAGTACTCAATGAGAATTTTATAGAGATGATACTGGATAGGGTCAACCAAAATGTACAGGAGACACTCAAGAAATTCCAAGACAATAAAAACAGAGAATTTGAAAAAGCAAAAGAAGAAATAAAGGAAACCATAGAAGCACTGTATAAACACCAAAGTGAAAGAGAGAACACAATGAATAAATGGATAAATGAACTCAGGACAAAAATAGACAACAATAAAGAAGAAAACAGCCAGGATATGGAAAACCTCAGAAAAAAGAACGAAACAGAACTGCAAAACAAAACGGAAAGCCAATCCAGCAGAATAGAACAAACAGAAGACAGAATCTCAGAACTTGAAGATGAAATGGTAATTAAAGGAAAAACCGAAGAACTATTAATTAAACAACTCAAGACCTGTGAAAAGAAAATGCAAGAACTCACCGACTCCATCAAAAGACCAAACTTGAGAATCATGGGCATCGAAGAAGGAGAAGAGGTGCAAGCGAAGGGAATGCGTAATATATTCAACAAAATAATAATGGAAAATTTCCCAAATCTAGAGAAAGATATTCCCATACAAATGCAAGAGGCCTCCAGGACACCAAACAGACCAGATCAAAATAGAACTACTCCACGACATATCATCATTAAAACAACAAGTTCAGAAACTAAGGAAAGAATATTGAAGGCTGCAAGAGAGAAAAAACAAGTAACATACAAAGGTAAACCCATCAAAATCACAGCAGACTTCTCAACAGAAACATTAAAAGCAAGAAGAGCGTGGGGTGAGATCTTCCGGGCACTGAATGAAAATAACTTCAACCCCAGGATACTCTACCCAGCAAAGCTATCATTCAAAATAGATGGAGCAATAAAAGTCTTCCATGATAAGCAGAAACTAAAACAATATGTGACCACAAAGCCACCATTACAAAAGATTCTGCAAGGGATCCTGCACACAGAAAGTGACACCCAACTTAACCATGAAAAGGCAGGCAGCACCAAACCACAGGATAAGAAAAAGCAAGACAGTAGAGAGTAACATCAAGTTAGGTACACACAATCAAACCTTCAAACAACTAAGATAACTAAATGGCAGGAATCACCACATACCTATCAGTACTAACACTTAATGTCAATGGACTTAATTCACCCATCAAAAGACACCGTTTGACAAAATGGATTAAAAAAGAAGATCCAACAATTTGTTGCTTACAGGAGACTCATCTCACCGACAGAAATAAGCATATGCTTAGGATGAAAGGCTGGAAGAAGATTTACCAAGCTAATGGCCCCCGAAAACAAGCAGGAGTAGCAATACTTATCTCTGACAAAGTAGACTTCAAACCTACATTGATCAAACGAGACAAAGAAGGACATTCCATACTAATAAAAGGGGAAATAGACCAAAAGGAAATAATAATCATCAATCTGTACGCACCCAATGTCAACGCACCCAATTTCATCAAACATACCCTAAAAGACCTAAAAGCATATATAAACGCCAACACAGTGGTTGTGGGAGACTTTAACACTCCATTATCATCAATAGATAGGTCATCCAAACAAAAACTCAATAAAGAAATCCAAGATCTAAAATATGCAATAGATCAAGTGGACCTAGTAGATGTCTATAGAACATTTCATCCAACCTCTACACAATATACATTCTTCTCAGCAGCCCATGGAACCTTCTCCAAAATAGATCATATCCTAGGGCACAAAGCAAGCCTCAGCAAATATAAGAAAATAGAAATAATACCGTGCATACTATCTGACCACAATGCAGTAAAAGTAGAACTCAACAACAAAAGTAAAGACAAAAAACATGCAAACAGCTGGAAACTAAATAACTCATTACTTAATGAAGAATGGATCATCGATGCAATAAAAGAGGAAATTAAAAAGTTCCTAGAAGTCAATGAAAATGAAAACACAACCTACCGGAACCTATGGGACACAGCTAAGGCAGTCTTGAGAGGAAAGTTTATAGCCATGAGTGCATATATTAAAAAGATTGAAAGATCCCAAATCAATGACCTAATGATACATCTCAAACTCTTAGAAAAACAAGAACAAGCAAATCCCAAAACAAATAGAAGGAGAGAAATAATAAAAATAAGAGCTGAAATCAACGAAATAGAAACCAAAAAAACCATACAAAGAATTAATGAAACAAAAAGTTGGTTCTTTGAAAAAATAAACAAGATCGATAGACCCCTGGCAAACCTGACTAAAATGAGGAGAGAAAAAACCCAAATTAGTAGAATCAGGAATGCAAAAGGGGAGATAACAACAAACACCATGGAAATCCAGGAAATCATCAGAGACTACTTTGAGAACCTATATTCAAATAAATTTGAAAATCTAAAAGAAATGGACAGATTTCTAGATACATATGATCATCCAAAACTGAACCAAGAGGAAATTAGTCACCTGAATAGACCTATAACACAAAATGAAATTGAAGCAGCAATCAAGAGTCTCCCCAAAAAGAAAAGTCCAGGACCTGATGGATTCTCTGCTGAATTCTATCAGACCTTTAAAGAAGAACTGATACCAACCCTCCTTAAACTGTTCCATGAAATAGAAAGGGAAGGAAAACTGCCAAACACATTTTATGAAGCCACTATTACACTTATCCCAAAACCAGGCAAAGACACCTCCAAAAAGGAGAACTATAGGCCAATCTCCTTAATGAACATTGATGCAAAAATCCTCAACAAAATAATGGCAAATCGAATTCAGCAACACATCAAAAAGATTATCCACCACGACCAGGTAGGCTTCATCCCAGGGATGCAGGGGTGGTTCAACATACGAAAATCAATAAACGTAATAAACCACATTAACAGAAGCAAAGACAAAAACCACTTGATCATCTCAATAGACGCAGAAAAAGCCTTTGATAAGATCCAACATCATTTCATGATAAAAGCTCTAAGAAAACTAGGAATAGAAGGAAAGTTCCTCAACATTATAAAAGCTATATATGACAAACCTACAGCCAGCATTATACTTAACGGAGAAAAATTAAAACCGTTCCCTCTAAAATCAGGAACCAGACAAGGATGCCCACTATCTCCACTCCTATTCAACATAGTACTGGAATTCCTAGCCAGAGCAATTAGGCAAGAAGAAGGAATAAAAGGAATACAAATAGGTAAAGAAACTGTCAAAATATCCCTATTTGCAGACGACATGATCCTATACCTTAAAGACCCAAAAAACTCTACTCAGAAGCTTCTAGACATCATCAATAGCTATAGCAAAGTAGCAGGATATAAAATCAACATAGAAAAATCATTAGCATTTCTATACACTAACAATGAGCAAACGGAAAAAGAATGTATGAAAACAATTCCATTTACAATAGCCTCAAAAAAAATCAAATACCTAGGTGTAAACCTAACAAAAGATGTGAAAGACCTCTACAAGGAAAACTATACACTTCTGAAGAAAGAGATTGAGGAAGACTATAGAAAGTGGAGAGATCTCCCATGCTCATGGATTGGTAGGATCAACATAGTAAAAATGTCGATACTCCCCAAAGTAATCTACATGTTTAATGCAATTCCCATCAAAATTCCAATGACATTCATTAAAGAGATTGAAAAATCTACTGTGAAATTTATATGGAAACACAAGAGGCCACGAATAGCCAAGGCAATACTCAGTCAAAAGAACAATGCAGGAGGTATCACAATACCTGACTTCAAACTATATTACAAAGCAATAACAATAAAAACAGCATGGTACTGGCACAAAAACAGACATGAAGACCAGTGGAACAGAATAGAGGATCCAGATATGAAGCCACACAACTATGAGCAACTTATCTTTGACAAAGGAGCTAAAAATATACGATGGAGAAATAGCAGCCTCTTCAACAAAAACTGCTGGGAAAACTGGTTAGCAGTCTGCAAAAAACTGAAACTAGATCCATGTATATCACCCTATACCAAGATTAACTCAAAATGGATCAAGGATCTTAATATCAGACCCCAAACTCTTAAGTTGATACAAGAAAGAGTAGGAAATACTCTGGAGTTAGTAGGTATAGGTAAGAACTTCTCAATGAAACCCCAGCAGCACAGCAACTAAGAGATAGCATAGATAAATGGGACCTCATAAAACTAAAAAGCTTCTGTTCATCAAAAGAAATGGCCTCTAAACTGAAGAGAACACCCACAGAGTGGGAGAAAATATTTGCCAACTATACATCAGACAAAGGACTGATAACCAGAATATACAGGGAACTTAAAAAACTAAATTCTCCCAAAACTAATGAACCAATAAAGAAATGGGCATGTGAACTAAACAGAACTTTCTCAAAAGAAGAAATTCAAATGGCCAGAAAACACATGAAAAAATGCTCACCATCTCTAGCAATAAAGGAAATGCAAATTAAAACCACACTAAGATTCCACCTCACCCCTGTTAGAATAGCCATCATCAGCAACACCACCAACAACAGGTGTTGGCGAGGATGCGGGGAAAAAGGAACCCTTTTACACTGTTGGTGGGAATGTAGACTAGTACAACCACTCTGGAAAAAAATTTGGAGGCTACTTAAAAAGATGGACATCGATCTACCATTTGATCCAGCAATACCACTCTTGGGGATATACCCAAAAGACTGTTACTCCAGAGGCACCTGCACATCCATGTTTATTGCGGCACTATTCACAATAGCCAAGTTATGGAAACAGCCAAGATGTCCCAGCACTGACGAATGGATTAAGAAAATGTGGTATCTATACACAATGGAATTTTATGCAGCCATGAAGAAGAACGAAATGTTATCATTCGCTGGTAAATGGATGGAATTGGAGAACATCATTCTGAGTGAGGTTAGCCTGGCTCAAAAGACCAAAAATCGTATGTTCTCCCTCATATGTGGACATTAGATCAAGGGCAAACACAACAAGGGGATTGGACTATGAGCACATGATAAAAGCGAGAGCACACAAGGGAGGGGTGAGGATAGGTAAGACACCTAAAAAACTAGCTAGCATTTGTTGCCCTTAACGCAGAGAAACTAAAGCAGATACCTTAAAGCAACTGAGGCCAATAGGAAAAGGGGACCAGGAACTAGAGAAAAGGTTAGATCAAAAAGAATTAACCTAGAAGGTAACACCCACACACAGGAAATCAATGTGAGTCAATGCCCTGTATAGCTATCCTTATCTCAACCAGCAAAACCCCTTGTTCCTTCCTATTATTGCTTCTACTCTCTCTACAACAAAATTAGAGATAAGGGCAAAATAGTTTCTGCTGGGTATTGAGGGGGGGAGCGGGAGGGGGTGGAGTGGGTGGTAAGGGAGGGTGTGGGGGCAGGGGGGAGAAATGAACCAAGCCTTGTATGCACACATGAATAATAAAAGAAAAATGAAAAAAAAAAAAAAAAAAAAAAAAAATAAAAAAAAAACTTGAGAAATAGTAAGTATGATTGATAATGTCTATGGTAGTTTGAAATGTGAAGTTGTCTATCAAGGCCTAAGAGACTCAAATTTCTTTTATTCAGGTATAGTTCCAGTTCTCTTAAGTAAGCATCATTTAAAATAATTGAAGCTATAAAAACAATCAGTCATTTTCAGCTTTCATGAATATGCCAGGTAAAGAGAGCTGGACTCAATTCTTAAACTAATTTTTTTCACAATATCATTACACTAAAGAAAATGAAGGATAAAAAAATAGAGCTCCTCACCTGGTATAATAGCACACCCCTGCAGCCCCAGAACTTAGGAGTTTGAAGCAGGAAACTCTTGAGTTTGAGGCCAGCCTGTACTACATAGCCAAGACCCTGTCTCAAAAATAAAAATAAAAACAAAACAAAGAAAAAATACAGATCCCAATTATTTTGTTATTGTTTTGCTTGGTTTTTAGTTTTCCAAAACTGCTTCCTTCTAATATTTAATTTTTATATAATTTATGAAAAATTGCAAAAGTGATCTTATAAATGAATATTTGTGTCTCCCCAAAATTCACATCCTGAAATCCTAACACATGATGGGATGTATTAGAAAAGAGGTTTTTGGGAGATGATTAGGTTATTAGGGTGAAGCCCTCATGAATGGGATTAGTGCCCTTATAAAGGGTTCCTCAGAGAACTCTTAAGTCCTCTTTCCACTATGTGAGGATACAATAGCAAGTAGAAGTCTACAACCCAAAAGATATCCCTTACCAGAACCCAACCATACTGGTACCTTGTTTTCAAATTGCCAGCCTTTAGAACTATGAAAAACAACTGAGGGGGCTATCAAGATGGCAGATTGCTGACAGCCTCCACCTCACCAAGCCCCCACAAACCTGAAACATAACCATAAGTTCACGGCAGCAAGGGTGGTTGGTCTGGTTAGTTTGCTAAATAAGATGTTGCCAGTATATGCAGACCATATCTACAATGACCCTCTAAAGAAGCCTTTTAAAGTGCAAATCTGCCCCAGACATACACTATCAGGAACCCACTCCACTATGCACCACCACCACCCCACCTGAGTTTTGTTGGTGGGTTTTTTTTCCCACTTTCTTTCTGTGCCTGGACCAGAGTAGCCTCCAGTCCGGGAGGCCCACCCAAAGTGCTAAAAATCAATACACAGGGCTGTGAGCTTGCAGGAGCCTGGAGAGTTACGGACTGTGGAGAGAAGAAACAATCATACACTACCAACCTGCAGATCCCTTAGCTACCAGAGGGAGGAGCTAGCAAACCATTGGGGTGAGCTAGCTGCTTTGAGTCCTGAAGGCTACCAGCACAGGGCAAGCTCAGCTTGTGGGAATCTGACTGCTCCACACCAGGAGAAAACTTTTGGCCCAATGAAATGAAATATCCTGTCTGCCTGGCAGGGAAGAGGCCTCATGGCTGCTCAGCCTGATACATCTCTATACAAGAAGTGATCAAGCAAACTATCCAGTTAGAGCTCAGTTAGTGCCTAGTAATAACTCATCTGACCACCTCCAAGAAGCCACTTAGCTAAGCAAGCTGAATCTGACTGCCCCTTCCCCTCCCCAACTAAGAGGAGCCTTTATCAACAGCCTGAGCTGAGCCTCCCCAAATCTGCCCAGTGGGGGAGGGGCACCACTACTTGTCACTCAGCCCAGAATCTGTATCCTAAGGAGGACTGGGGAATGAACAGGCAAGCCTGCTAGAGCTCACCCTCCAGTGTCTATCCCAAAACAAACAGGGCACAGAGATTACACTGGGCAATCTAGGACTCCAAGGGACAAACTGAAGATGAGAAATTGGAGGGGAGCATCCAATATACTGATTGAGCATAGAAAAAGTCCACTCTTCTCCTCAACAAGGAAGAAAATCAGGCTTAAATTTTTTTCCTTTTTATTAAAGCTTCATTTGTCTCTTCTTCTTTCATTCTAAATGTTTTCTCCTTACTTTTTCAATTCTCCTACCTCCCTTATTTTTTCCTTTTTCTTTTCTTTTCTTTCCTCTTTTCCTTTTTTCCTCACTTTCCCTCTGTTCCTTACAAACCACTCAACTTGTGGTTTATTCTACCATCTTTTTATATTACTCCCATCCTTTCTATTCTTCTGAAATCCCCAACAGTAGTGCCCTCTTCCACAACAATTGAACTATACCTCTACACACCAGGGTCTTATTAACCTACAGCCCACATATCTCAGACCTCTTCTTTCTCTTTTCCCATCTTCTTTCTTTCTTATTTCCATTATTTTTGCTACGTAAATTTTGATCTCTTCTCCCATTATTTTTGCTACATAAATTTTGATCTCTATCTAAACAACTTTTATTTTTCCCAACACCCTTCTGTCTATAGATAATACGGCCAAAGGTTATATTCATGTAAATACATGGCTTAGTATTGAATTTATGAGTTTGTTATTGCTAAGTTATATTCTCAGGTTAGTGAATAACAACCTAGCCAATAACCAGTCCTGCCAAAACATACATATTGAATTAAAGGAAAGACTTCAGGTAAAGTACAGAGAACAAAGAAAGAATATTGAAAACAACAAGGGAGAAATGTCGTATTGCCTAGCAAATTTCTGAACAGAAACCTTAAAAGGAAGAAGGGCATGGGAACTGGAGGTGTGGCTCAAGTGGTAGAGTACCTGCTTTGCAAGCATGAAGCCCCAAGATCAAACACCAATCCCACCAAAAAAAGCCTGCCAGGCACTGGTTGCTCATGCCTACAATCCTAGCTACTTGGGAGGTTGAGATCAAGAGGAATGTGGTTTGAGGCCAGCTCAGGCAACTAGTTTGTGGGACCCCATCTCCAAAATAACCAGAAAATGGACCAAAGGTATGTCTCAAGTGGTGGAGTACCTGCTTTGCAAGCTCAAAGCCCTAAGTTCAAATTCCAGTCCCACCAAAAATGGGAAGGGAAGCATGGATTGAGATATTCCAAGCAGTGAAAGAAAATAATTTCAAACCTAGATTATTCTGCCCAGCAAAGCTACCATTCACAATTAAAGGAGAAATATCAACCTTCCATGATAAACAGAAACTAAAATAATTTATGACCACAAATTCAGCACTCCAGAAGATACCCAAAGAAATCTTACACTCAAAGATGAAGATAAAAACTAGCCATGAAAAGATGGAAATAATTAGATCTCACAAGATGAGCAGAAAAGCAATTTTAGAGTAGCAAAGAATCAAACACATACACACACACACACACACACACACACACACACACACTCACACAACAAAAGTAACAAAATGGCAGGAATTACCACATATCTCTCAACAGTAACACTGTATGTAAATAGACTGAACTCCCCCATCAAAAGATTTGCGAGCTGGATTAAAAAGCAAGATCAGAAGCTTTGCTGCTTACAAGAAATGCATTGCACTGACAAAAACAAACATTGGCTTAGGGTGGAAAATGATTTTCCGAACAAATGGACCCTGAAAACAGAAGTAGCTATACTGATAAAGTAGACTTGAAACCTAAATTAGTCAGAAGAGACAAAGGTCACTTCATACTAATAAAAGGATATTAAGAGGAAATAACAGTTTTAACTTATATGCACCCAATGTTGGTGCACCCAACTTAATTAAAGAAACATTACTAAATTAAAAGCACAGATAGACCTCCAAGACAATGATAGTGAGAGATTTCAGTACCCCACTGTCACCAGTAGATAGGTCATCCAGCCAAAAAAACAACAATGAAATTTTAGAATTAAATGACACCACAGACCAAATGGACTTAACAAATATCTACAGACTATTTCATCTACCAGCAGCACAATACACATTCTTCTAAGCAGCCCATGAACTTTCTTAACAAATAAAAGAAAATTGAAATAACTTCCTATATTCTATCTGACCACAATGGAATAAAACAAGGCAATACTGAGCAAAAAAGAGCAACACTAGAGGTACCACAAAGAACTCCAGCAATAAAAACAGCATGGTACTGGCATCAAAACAGACATAAGAACCAGTGGAACAGAATAAGAGACCCAGACATAAATCCACAGAGCTATAGCCATCTGATTTTTGACAAAGAAGCCCAAAACAGCAGATGAAGAGAAGACAGCTTCCTCAACCAATGGTGTTGGAAAAACTGGATATCTGCATACAGAAGATTGATACTAGATCCCTACCTTTTCATCCAATACTAATATCAATTCAAAGTGGATCAAAGACCTTAATGTAAGGCCTAAATCTTTGAAACTACTTCAGGAAAGAATAGGGAAAACACTGGAACACATAGGCATAGGCAATAACTTCCTAAACAGAATTCAAGTAGCTCAGCAATTAAGAGAAAGGATTGACAAATGGTACTTTATGAAATTAAAAAGCTTCTGCATAGTGTTACATGAAGCTAAAAAGCTTCTGCATAGCGAAGGAAATAATAACCAGACTGAAGATGCAGTGAATAGTGGTAGAAAATCTTTGCCAGTTATCCATCTGACATGAGATTAATAACCAGAATTTGCAAGCAGCTAAAAACTCTAAACTCCCAAAGAATCAATGACCCAATGTAGAAATGGGCAGATGAACTAAACAGAAATTTTTCAAAGGAAGAAGTACAAATGGCCAATAAATACAAGAAGGAATGCTCACTATCCCTGGCCATAAAGGAAATGTAAATCAAAACCACATTAAGATTTGACCTCACTCCCGTTAGAATGGCTATCATCAAGAACACAAACAAAGCCTGGAGCCTGGAGGCTCGTACCTATAATCCTAGCTACTCAGGAGGCAGACATCAGGAAGATCACAGTTTGAAGCCAGTCCAGTTCTGGGGAAACCATTCATGAGAACCTATCTTAAAAAAACCCATTACAAAAAAGGGCTGGTGGAGTGGTTCAAGCAGTCAGAATGCCTGCCTAGCAAGTGTGAGGCCCTAAGTTCAAATCCAGGTGCCACCAAAAAAAAAAAAAAAGAAGAAGAAGAACACAAACAACAACAAATACTGGCAAGGATACAGGGAAAAGGGAAGGATACAGGGAAAAAGGAATCCTCATATACTCTTGGTGGGAATACAAATTAGTACAACCACTATGGAAATCAGTAAAGAGGTTCCTTGAAAAACTAAAAATAGAATTACTTTATGATACAGCAATACCACTCCTAAACATATATCTGAAGGAATGTAAGGATACAATAAAGACACTTGCACACTCATGTTTATTGCAGTATTCACAATAACTAAGCTATGGAAACAGTCACACTACGGAAATAGTCCTACAACTGATGAATGGATTAAGAAAATGTGATGTATATGTACAAAGTAGAATATTATTCATCCATAAAGAAGAATGAAATTATATTGTTCTTAGGTAAATGGATTTAACTGGAGAACATCATGCTAAGTGAAGTAAGCCAAGTTCAGAAAGACAAAAGTCACGTTTTCTCTCATACATGGAAGCTAAATACAAATACAAGCATTACCATATATGTGCAGAACATGTTCCCAATAGTAGGACTGTTAGAGGAGACAAGGAGAGGAGTGAAAAGAGAATGGTACACAGTGAATTACACAGTGAATAATACTGAAATAGATCCAATCTATGTAGAAGGAAGACGCAAGGAAATGCACTGAAAACTCTTGAACAATACGGGGTATATGGGAAAGGTAAGGAAGAGTAATAGAGGGGTTAGACTGATTAAAGTACAATATATTTACAGGTAAAATACCAAGGTAAAACCTCACTAAACAATGAACAGACGAACTATAAAGGACAGGAATGTAAAACAGGCCATGTTAAGGAGAGGGCACTAACGGGAGGAGGAGGGTAAATGAAGTGGTAAGGGATGAATATGGTTGGTGTATTTTCCATACATGCAGGAATATAGAACACTGAAACCTGTCAAAGTCATTTTAAGAAAGGGAAGGCAGAAGAAGGGCAATAATGGAGGGAATGAATGAAACTGAGGTGCATTGTATACACATATGGAATTCTTACAATGAGCTATTGGTAAAATTGTTTTTAAACCTCCCCCTCCTGGCCTATGGTATCTTGTTATTAAAACCCCAACTATTACAGAAAAGTTCTCATACACCCTTCACCCAGATTCCTCAGATATTAAATTTACTATGTTTGCTTTATCTCTCATTTTCCCCTGAGTCATTTGAGCGTAGGTAGCAGAAATGATGCTATTTCCGCACTGCATTCTTTGATGTTCCATAATAACCGAAAACCACTGTCCTTGGTGGTGGTTTCCAAACTTTCCAAAATACAATGGAGGCTTGTAGAATCTTTCACATCAACATTAGATCCAAGTTTCTATTGGCTGGAACCTCTCCTCAGGAATTTGGAGCAGTGTCTAACTTCCCTGGAGAAAAAAAAAATGGAAGGCAGTAACAATTCTCTACTTCTTCACTTCCTTTTACTTCCTAAGGCCTTTCAATATCCAAAGCTACTCCAGTTTATGTTAAAAAAAAATACAGTTCCTCACCCACCTTAGCTACTGACCTAATTCAGCTGAAACACTATTAAATATTAAATATTTATTAAGCATCAGTTCATGGAAGAACTATATCAAATGGGTACACAAGGGCAATGTCCACAGGGCAAGTTTCCACTTAATCAAAAAGCACAGCTCTGAATTAAGAGAGTGTCTCAGGTTCTGAAAGGAGTAAGTGCAAAAATGAATCTATTTAGGAGAATGTTTTATGCAATCGATGGGTTAAAAAGTAGAATCAGAAACATCATAAACACAGCACAAACTATATTTCATCTTACTATGTATGCATGAGAATGGGATTCTTTGATCTATCACTCTGCTTACTCTTCTTTCATATTTACAATTATTTCGTTGTTGTTTTTTAACAGCCAAGGAATGATCCAAGTGTTGTGAGGACCAAAGCTTGTACAATTTGAGAAAATAAAACTCTAAAGTTGTAAACACAGAACAACTCACAGTTGTAAATATTTATTATGAGAATTTAAATCTAAACAAATACATTTTAAAAGCTAAAACTATACCACAAAATCAATAATAATAACTTAAGCTTTTTCCTCTAGAATGCTTCTTCCTGTATTTTTAGCTGAACAATCTCTTCAGATGACAATCATTTTCTATAAAGAGAATAGAAAAATAACTCCACCCTACTTCCAACATAGTTACCAAAATTTTTATGAATAACAAATGGATTAATTCTTTTATTAGGACCAATTTTAAGCAATTGGTTGAAATTTCTTCTTATGATTAAGTCCTTGATTCTCTTAACAGTGCAGGCGAAATTTTCCTAT
Source organism: Castor canadensis (assembly GCF_047511655.1). NCBI lineage: Eukaryota > Metazoa > Chordata > Mammalia > Rodentia > Castoridae > Castor > Castor canadensis. The sequence goes on from NC_133389.1 coordinate 119,780,414, forward strand.
GATTTACAACAGGTCAGAGTGATAGATTATGTCGTTTTTTGGAGGAATTTATCAAGAGTCCTTCCAAATCTGGAAACTTTGCTAGAAAATAAGAGGACCTTGAATGTGGGGGAAGAGGAAGAACAATGAAAATGAATGAGAGCATTGAAAAATAAAACTAAAAAAGGAAGTAAAAAACAGAGTTAAGTGAGAGGATGCTGAAGCCATTCATTGACTCATAAAGCTTGTGGTAACTTTTTCTCTTTTCCCATTCATTGCAAAATAAATTTGAATGCCAAAGGGCAGACACACTTCCACTGTTAAAGAAACAGATCTAAAAATAAGTAAGGCAAGACAAAGCAATAACTGATGAGCACTATAGTATCCACTTTTAGGGTAACTATGGAAAGAAGCAAGCCAGATGGAGGAAGTTGGTTTATCTTTCCTGCTGCTCTTAAAAAACAAAGACAGGAAAATATAAATGCCATCAAGAGGTTGACTGTTTTCAAACCAAAATTTTTGGTTTCATATTTAAGGCCATGCCCATTTAGAACAAAAACACATTCATTTGGGTTTCGTGGTTTGGGGATAGGACTGCCAGAGAGTTAGTGAAGACCACAGTGGAGCATTCCTGGACAATCCGTTGCAGGCCTGTGGAGATCACCATGTGGGAAGCTCCTCCGCCATAACAGTCAAAATAGCAACATGACCACAAATAATTCAAAGCCTGAAACATTTTCTTCCCACCAGTTCAAACTCTCTGACGTCTATCAAATGGCTCTAGCAATGCTAACTCCTCTACAAAGCCTTTCTTTACTGAAACAGTGGCAACTCCCTTTGCACTCTCCTAGATAGAAGCACAATTCCCATAATCCCCTTATCATTCCATGAAATGCACTTGCTCTCTGTGTAACGCAATTCCAATCCTTTTATGCTCCATTTGTTCAACGCCCATTGCTTTGGTTGTTAGCCTTGATATCTGGTAGACCCTTCTAATTTATTATAAGCTCTACATCTAATTCACAAAGCATATTTATACTAACAAATATTTACCATTAATGTTTCAGGTTAAATTAGAGACAGCAAGGGTAGAAAAAACAATGGAAGACTATATAAAATTAACCTTCACTTTAGAGGATACACACTTGGCACTTGTTTTAAGAAACAGAATGTACCATAGACAGTCCTTATGTGTCCCCTCCTAATCACATCACTGTCCTTCCACATTCTGAGCTAGGATCCCTACTTTCATGTCAGTCACTCTTTTTTGGTGCTAATACTAACTTTTGTTGTTCGTTTGTTTTCCTACCTATGACTTATCCTTAACAATACTTAAGTTTAGTTTTTAAAACTCAGAGCAATCACAGCCTGATAGAGTATGAGAAAGGTCAATTTTACCCCCCAAGAAAAGACATATCCCAGAGGAAAAGCTGATGAAGCCTCTTTAGCTTAGCTGGTTCCATTTTCCCTAGCAATTTATCTAATTCATTGATAGGGAGGACAGAGGGAAAGAATTTGGGACAGGAGCATTTCCAGGCCAGGGCATTGGCAGGTCTGTGGGGTGAGTCTGGAGCTGGAGGTCTGACACCCACAGAGTCAGGACAGAGTAGATGTTCTGCTTCCTTTGCTTCTAAGGCTACCATGGCTCACCTTCTGCTCTCAGGAGCAGGGGGAAGATCACCTTCTGTTTCTGCGTCAAAGAATAAGCTCCTGATAACTGAAAGGAAGCTGAAGGGCAGATTCTAACTTGTCTTTCAAAGTGAAGTCAGGGTGTTGTCCTGCAGTGAGACTTCCCTGACTCCCACACACCTAAGCTGTGACCAGAGCCAGCCTTTCACCTCCCTTTGCATTCTGTGCTCACCTCTATTATAGCTCTCAACCCAAAGCATGAGATCATCTTTCTCCTACTCCCTCATTAAACTAGGTGTTCCCTGAGGAAATGGATTATATTCATTTTAATGACTCACTTAATGCTTTTTAAATTCATAAATATGTACAAACACCTCAGTAACATGACATACAAGATTTAAATTAGTACAGTAGAATATGTGTTCTTGGCACTCTGAATTTATCAGAGCAGGAAATTCTTTTCTTTTCTTTTCTTTCTTTTTTCGTTTTTTTTTTTTGTGGTACTGGGGTTTGAACTCAGGGTCTCACATTTGCTAAGCAGGAGCTCTTACAGCTTGAGCTACTCGCCAGCCCTTTTTTGATGAGTTTTTTTGAGACAGGGTCTCATGAACTGTTTGCCCAGGCTGGCTTTGAACTACGATCCTCTTGATCTCTGCCTCCTGAATAGCTAGGATTACAGGCGTGAGCTACCAGCACCTGCACAGGGAAGATGTTTTTGAGTCTCTCTTCTGGTAAGGCGATTCTGCAAGTTCTCCTGGTCTCCACACCTTGTAACATTTCACTTCCTGAGCCATTTGCACAGGTAAGGATACCTTTCCACAGTGGTGCACATGAAACAAAGGTGATACAAAAATGACCTTTTACATTTGAATTTGTGTCTAAAAACCAATTCATGTTTGTTATACTAAACAAATTAAAATATGACTTATTCATTTCCATTTATATTTTATAACACAACTAGAAATTTTTACTATTATAATTAGGAAGTAAACATCAGGTTAACTAAGTATTAACAGAAAAATCTATATTTCAATCAACCTTTTCTAACTAGCTTTCTTTGAACTAAATACCTTTATTATGCTATATGAATTAATTAAGAAGATGTTATATATTAGATATTACCCCACCAAGAATTAACCATGTTATATTGATATGTATTCTTCCTGACCTAAATCTTTTGAAATGGAGCCATTATGAATACACAAGTTTTTGTTGCTAGAGATTGAACCCAGGGCCTCATGAATGCTAACGGTACATCCTACCACTGAACTGGAAAAGAAAAGGCAATAGATTTTCTTTTAGAACGTCCAAGGAAACACAGCTCTGCCAATACCTTGAGTTTTAACCAGTGAGAACCATTTCAGACTTCTGATTGCCAGAAACATAAGATAATAAATCTGTATTGGTTTAAGTCACAAAATATGTGATAATTTGTTACAGCAGCAACAGAAAATTGACTCATATTGTAAATGTTTTCCAATTTTATTTTATTTTAATTATTTTATTTATTTGGTTTTTTGAGACAGGGTCCCACAATATAGCCCAGGCTGGTCTGGAGCTCTCTATGTAGTCCAAGCTGATCTTGAACTCACAATTCTCCTTTTCTTGCCTCCAGAGTATTGGAATTACAGTTGTGCACCACCATGCTAAACTTGGAGGTATTTATTTTAAAACACAGGCGGTTGTTTCCTCTTCATTTCCCTTCTTTTCTTTTCCTTTGCCTTGTCTTGGAGGTGTTTAGGGGCAAGGTTAGAAGGCACAAGTTGAGAGTGGCATGACTAAGGGTTGAGGAGAAGTTGCTGGGACAGGGAGCCAAGAAGGATGGTAGCAAAGTTAGAAAATTGGTTACATATAGGAGGATAAGCAAATAAGTAAATAAATTGAAGATTGGGAGGCAGGATTCTTATTGTCAGAGAAAGGATTTATAAATGGAAATAGAGAAGCTAAGTTACTGAATTAAATTGAGAGAGAGAGAGAGAGAAACAAGAAAATGAGAATATAGACAGAACTAAAGATGTGATTACAGCCCTGTAATAAGAATATATAATATAGAAATATAAGCACAGTTTTGTCTGACAAGAGGGCTTAGAAGTCATGAGCACCCTGAGCACCTTTACTAAAAAGGACCAGGTTCTACAGAGAACTGGATGAGTCCATCACAGGACAGGGAAGGAAAAACCCGAGCCAGAAAGTATGGAAGTGTCCAAACAATGATGGACCATCAAAAATAAACCCTAGTATTTAGTCTGAAGAAGCTCTTTTGGGCAAATCTAGGACATTTACATCATCAGAATAGACAATAATAGTCAACAGATTATAACCACTTGAATGAAGGAAGAATCCCTCAGCCCATAGTGAATAAATGAATGACTAAAGAGAACAATTTCCTTGTAGTAGAATGCCAACAAATTAACATACTTGGAATGGTGACACATGTCAGAGTTGAATGAGGCAGTAGTTATAAGTGGATGCCAATGGTGAAGAGTTATGTCTTTGCACAACTTTGGAGTTTCTTCCCGGAAAATACTTTTACCTACAAAGGGGAGAGTGGTGGTCTTATGATGTAGGAACCTGGCGGCACCAACCTGCATAGGTTATCAAAGTTAGCATCTCCAGTAGTAGGAGAGATTGACACTGAAGGACTCCTTTGGTAATGTTCTGTGAAGGCATTTCTGAGCTCTTCCTAAAAAAAGCATAGTCCTGGGTCTAGACATGAGGAAATATCAGATGGCTTCATGTTGATTGGCATTCTTTATACCCTAAAACCATGAACCACATGAATGTCTGGGAAAGATTACCAAGCTGCTTCAGATTGAAGGAGACTGAAGAAACATGACTGTTGGATCCAACACATGATCCCATATTGGGTCCTAGTCTAACAAGGAGAAAGGGACACTGTTGAGACAGTTAAGGATGTTTAAATGAGGTGTTTGGGATATATTAGATGTTAGTGTTGTATCAGTGTTGATTACTTGATTTTATACAGGTGTAGCTTTATTATGTGTGTGAGGAGTGCCTTTGAAATATATTATGAAATATCTAGAAATCATAGGACATTGTGTCTGAAATTACATCTCAAAATGAATCAGGAACTTTATATTCTGTACTGGAGCCTTGCTTATTTTCTGACTATAGTGGGAAACTATTGTAGACTTTTCACAGGCAAGTGATATATTCAGGTCTGTGAGTTATTAGTCAAAATCAGTTTAAGCAAGAAAGCTCATAAGAACAAATAAAGTTAAAAAATAAGTAGTAGGACAGGTTCTTAAGTATTTTTAATATCTATTATCTACAAGAGAAACTGAGAAAAATGGAAATTAGAGAATACATTATTTTAAAAAGCTTATGAATGTAAAATGAAAATTTCTGAATACCCAGCATCTGCAAAGATCACAGAGTGACAGCACTTTAAAACTGATGTGCTTTTTAAAAGAAGTAGAGAAGTATCTAGTACATACTGTAAAGGTATAGCAGCATTAATTTGTGATTTTTGACATGCCAGAGAACACATGCTTTCATTCAAACTGGAATCTTGCTTTCTCCTAAAAGAGCCTGGCAGAGGACAATAATTGACACAAATAGAAAGTGAAGAATTTGCAGTCCTCAGTATCGTATGTATTGAAGCAAAATTTGTACTTTACATAGTCTACAAGCTGATGTTTTGTGGCCTATACAGGCAACTGAGAAATATTCCTCCTATTCCATGGGGCAAGGTGTTTCTCCAAGTGCTTATCAGCAATCTGTAATCTACCTAAGATTGGAAGTTGGGTCTGAACTGCTGAATGAGATACCTGAGAACCACCTCAAGTACCATCCTGGGATGGCACAAACAAGCTGTCAGAGGTCCGTCCCTCTGAGGCTCACTCACCAACTGCTCACTGAAAGCTGGGTGAAGGCCAAAGAGAAGTATCCCAAGTTTCAAAAATGGCAGAATGCAGACCAGAGAGAAAATATACCACAAAAGCTATAAAGTAGAAAAAGCTCTTCTATGGTTTGAAAACAAGTGCCTATAAGTATACAACATAAAGAGACCTCTGAAATCTCACTGATGCTCAAACTTCAATCTCTGCTGAAGGGAAGGCATTAATTCTGCTCTCAAAATATTTTCGTACAGTAAAGAATTGGATGTTATTGAAAGTAGTAACAAAATTCAGACTCAGTTCAAGAACAGATGAGATCAACCCAATCTTGATCTCCAGCTGCTTGAAATGCACATGCACTTTTTTGTGGGTGAATAGTTAACTATATGTCATTGTCTACATTTCTTTGATGTACAATGCTCAGTATAAAACATGAAAATAACAGGAAAGGCAAGCAGAGGAATAGAAGTAGACATAGGGTACACAAACATTGGAAATAACAAATAGTGACTTAAAAAGAGCTACAATGAATACATGCCTGCAAAAGAGATTTCTTTCTTTTTATTTTGGTGGTACCAGGGTTTGAACTCAGTACCTCACACTTGCTAGGCAGGTGCTCTACCACTTGAGCCACTCTGCTAACCCTTTCATGTGTTGGGTATTTTCAAGATAGCGTCCCATGAACTATTGCTGTGGGCTAGCTTCAAACCATGATCCTCCTGATCTCTGTCTCTGAGTAACTAGGATTACAGCCTGGAGCCATCAGCACCTGTCAAATTTTAATAAGATCCAAATGGAAATGCTAAATAGGAAAAACTCAGAATCCAAAATGAAGAGTTCATTTGACTGATTCATTTTCCCCGTGATGGACATGGGGAAAAAGTTAGACATACACACAGACCAAATGCAGTAATGCTATAGCAGATTTGAACAATATTAGTCATTTTGGCTTAATCAGTGCTATAAATTTCACAATGAGTCCATATGAACATTGACCAAGATTGCGCACATAGTAGACTATTCAGTCTCAGTAAATTCCACAGTTAAAATCATACTGAGTAAGGTATTTGACCACAACAAAATTAATCTAGAATTTAATAATAATAATATCTTATTAAAAATAAGATATTATTAAGATACTTAGAAATTAAGCAGCACACTGACAAAGAACCCAAAGATCAAAAAAGAAAAAATATTTGGACTGAGAGAGAATGAAAACATAACATATCATAATTTTTGGGATACAGCTAAAGTATTACAAGGGATTTAGAGCTGTAAGTAAGAAGAAAGGATTAAGCAAGCTTCCACCTTAAGCTAAAAAAGAAGTGACAGAGAACAAACTAAATCCAAAGTATAAAGGACAAAGAAAAAATTTAAAAACTAAAAGTAAGAATCCATGAAAATGGACAGAGATAGTCAACAAAATAAAAACTTGGTTCTTTAAAAAAAATAGTAATATTGCTAAACTTGTAGCACTATTAATCAAAAGAAAGAAATCTAAAATAACAAACCAAATTATTACTATCAGGCATAAAAGTGGCATAACACTAACAATCCCTCATAAATTAAAAGGATGACATCAGGTTATTTTAGACATATTTATGCCAATAAATTCATGCTTTACACAAAATAAACAAATGGCCAAGAATACAATTTACTAAAATTGATGCAAGAAAAATTGTAATAAAAGACCTGCCATGGTAATACATGCCTGCAATTCCAGCAATCTAAAGATGTGCACAACTGGGACCCAATAAGTCCACTGATTTTTGACAAGGGCACCAACACAATTTCTTTGTGAAAGAAAGTTCCCGTGTGGTGTTGGAACAGAGAGCGATCTTTATGGCAAAATTTTCTACGTGCTATGTCACTCCATACACAAAAAATTACTTCAAAATGTATTACTGACCCAAGTAAAAGCTGGGATGATCAAGCATCTAGAAACAGCCTTGAAAAATATCTTCACACACTGAGAGTACACAAAAATTTCTTAGAAATAACATTTAAAGACCCAAACATAAAAGAAACCTTGATAAATTCTACTTTAGCAGAAATAAGAGATTTTGGGAGCCAGTTGTGATGGCTTACACCCATAATCCCAGGTACTTGGGAGGCAGAGATGGGAGAATCATGGTTTGAGACCAGCCTAGGGGAAGGGGAGGAAGGTGGAGAGGACCTTATCTCAAGGAAAAAGCCCAGCATGGTGGTGAACACCTATAATCCTAGCCTTGAGGGAGCCAATCTTAGGACAATTACAGTCCAAGACCAGTCCAGGGCAAAAGTGAAACCCTACTTGAAAAATAAACTAAAGCAAAAAGAGCTGAGGGTGTGGCTCAAGTGGTAGAGTACTTGCCTAGCAGGCATGAGGCCCTGAGTTCAAAACTCGAGCACTGGCAAAAAAAAGTTTCTACACATTAAAGACATTATTAAGAAATAAACAGTCAACTTTCAGATTTTTAGACAACACGTATGTCTTACAAAGGACTTGTATTTAGACATATAAATACCTACAAATCAATAATAAAAAATCTATGCAAAAACATACAGGCAAGACTTAAATATTTTATAAAAATAACATGAATATCCAATTTGGGCATGAAAAGGTGCTTAAAATCATATAAGAGAAAAAAAAATGAAAACCACCACAAAATACCATTCCATACCCAGTAGAATGCCTAAAATAAAAAAGACTAAAAGTATCAAATGTTGGAGCCACTGGGGACTCTCCTATGCTGCTAGGACTATGCAGTATCACAACCATAAAGAAACAAATTTGGCAACACCTTTCAGAGTTAGACATACATGAAATCCATGAATTGATTCCTAGGAGTCTACTTTAAAAAAGAGAAAACACATTCACAAAAAAATTGTACACTAATGTTCATAGTTACCTGTGTTCAAAACACAGGAGCTGAAAATTTGAAAGAAGTCAAATGTCTTTCACTGGAAGAATAGATGGAAAGTTGTGCTTCTGTGGAACATTGGTGCATGGAATATCACTCAGTAATGAAAAAAGAAAGTCTACAGATAGACAAAACCTCATATATTAATCTCAAAAACAATAATGACCAACCAAATACAGACACAAAAATATAAAATATATGATTCCACTTCATGAAATAAAGAATGACAAGCATGAATGCATGCTGACAGAATCATAAAATGGTGGCTTCCTAGTTGAAAATTTAAGTGCAGGAGGCACCACGGCACTTTTCGACATGATGAAAATATATCTGTGTCTATTTGGGCAGCAGTGATAAGGGTAGCCACAGGTCAGAAATTCATCTAACTGAACCCTGAGATCTATGCATCTTACTGCAGTTGATTTGTATCATAATAAAATCAATTTTAAAAAGTAAAATAAAGATTTCTGCAGGGAGGAAATAAATTATGAATATACTGTCTACTACTATGGTTAAGAGGTGGTGGCAACTTTAAGTGGGGCCTAATGCAAGGTACTTAGAAAGGATTAAACCTGTTCTCATGAAAATGAATTGTTACTAAAGAGTAAGAATAAGCCTGGCCCCGATCCCACTCTGGCTTCCTAAGTCATCACTTGATCGCCTGCACCCAACTGTTTTCCTTTTCACTTTTTTGTCATGTTGTGACCCAGCTCAGGGGACCTTCACCAGAGACTGAACATAGGGCCACCTGGTCCTGGACTTTCTTTTCTTTGTAAAGTACCCAGCTTCAGGTATTTTTTAAACGGACCAAATCTATACTATCTAAATCTGAAATTCTAAAATACACCTTTGATCAAATTGAGAACAAAAAAGGTGAGGAAGTACCCACAATCTGATTGTGTAAGTGCATTTGTATAATGTTTGCTTTACAGTTTGAAGGAAAAGATAGTGAGAACAGTGCACAAGTCATGCTCAAGTTTACATATCTGAAGGTTTGTACCAAAGCCATTTGTCATGTTTTTAGCTGCCTGGAATCTGAACTCCCTATGAATTTCACAGCCTATGAAATTCCCACCTTCAACTGCAGAAACTTCAGTCATGTATGGCTTTCCTAGGCTCCAGTGCCTTGAGGGCAGGGCACATTAATAGCTCAGTCCATCTGCATCAAGCTTGGGTATTCAACTGGAAGCCAGTGAGAAAATAAACAGACAGTGGAGAATTCATTCTGGCAGCAACAGGAGCAGTAACTTGGAGATCCAGTCACAGCAGTGCCAGGGTATCACCAGTAGCCAATGTGAGCAGCAGCAAAGTCAGTGCAGGGGAGTAAGTGGTGCAAACCATTCATCTGGTATTTGATGGCAGCAGAAACAGTATCCTGATAAGTCGAGTTCTACAGCATAATTTTAGCTTCAAAACTGTTCACTTTGATTTATTCTGCCTGCCCAAATCTTTTTTAGCTTTTTCTCCAGGGTTTCAAATTATTCTGTGAACTACTCAATATCCTTTCAACAAGCTCCTTTTCCATTTAAATCATCCAGAGTTAATTTCTATTACTGGCAATAAGAACTCTGGTGGAAAAATAAAATAACAAATGCATTCTCACACAGGATCATGAAATAATTCTCCTTATGAACAAGAGTTTACAAGTAAGTAGAAGTTATTTGGTATCCTTTAAAAAAATAAGTCATTGAAAGTTAACTTTTTTTGGAAACTGGGAATCCATTCATGCTTTCAAAGAAAAATATTTTTATAACTAATGTTATGTTCTATAAATGCTTCATTTTAAAGTACAAGCATTTTCAAAAAGAAACCCACAGGAAAAGAATAGACTTGACTCGTAATAATTTACACAATGGGTGACTGAGATTCCAGAGGAATACCTTGAAGTTACAATATTGTTCAATAGAAACAAATACTCTTATAAGTGACTTTCAAGGGAGCGTGCTGTCTGTGACTGATGTAGGACTTGAGGAAATGCTGCCACCTGTTCTGTTATTCTAAGTGTGGAGACACGCTAAGCATCCTACCTTTCCCTTATGGATTGTGAATTTGCCAGTCTTTATTTTTGCTAAGTCTACCTTATAACTATTTAAAATTTCTACCTACATAAACCCTTTGGGTAATGAATTTCATACATTTATTATGTACTATGTGAGCTAGTACTCCTATTTTTTGACTCCATTGTTCTTAGACTATAGGATTTTGTAAATAAATCTGTGTTCTTTGTAATACATCTTCTGATTAAGTAATGTATATACTCAGGTAATTTATCTATCAAGATTGTTTTTAGTTGATCATAAGTCCAAGCATCTCTCTCTCTCTCTCATACCTACACACACACACACACACACATACACACACACACACACACACACACACACACTTTTCTTTTTCATCCTTCAATCCTATGCTCATAGCCCTTCTTTACTGGCATCCATTCTGTTTCTTGTTTGATATAAACATTCTGAAAAATATAGTTGGTTAATGGAAAAGGTGTGATGAATCTACCTAAATTGTAATGTGACATAGATTTCATTGTTTATCTTGCCCTCATGAACATGACCTTTTAGTGGTGACAAAAGAAAAGTTACACATAAAATAAGACAGTAATTTCAGGTAGCAGTAAATATAATAAAGGAAATAAACATGGTAATTGGTTTACTTTATATACAGTGGTCTCTTCTGAGGATATGTTAGTGGAGCTGAGAAGTGAAAGGTGTAAAGGACACTGTTATGAAGGATCCAAAGAAAGTACAGGTTGTGAAGAAAGAACAAGGTTGACATAGGAGACAAATAAAGGTGGTAACTGTTGAGCCTGGAGCACAATAAGCCAGAGAAAATGTGACCCTAGAGGAGGCAGGGGAAATAAGCCAGGACTGAAAGGGTCATGCAGGATATGTAGTGGTAGACAAGCATAAATTTTATTCTAAGAACAATTGGAAGCCCCGGCAAGGTTACAAAACAGGGAAGCAATGTTTCTTATTTAAGATAACTCATGTTGCTGTGATAAAATAAACTAGAGGAATGGCCAAAAAGGAGGGGAAATAGAGATGATCTGAGCCCATGTATTCTATAATGATGGTTTGAGGCAGAACAGAGGAATTTGACTGTTCTGGGTGTCCATGGCTCCCACAGAGGAGAGAGTTTCCCAAATTTGATTGAGCTGTCAATTGTTACAAATGCTGAGGGGCTTAAATCAATGAGGAGGGAAGGGGGTATAGGATTTGGCAACTTGGAAGTTGTTAGTGACAGTAGACAGATTGGAGGTCATTGAAGAATGAGTGGCAGTTTTTCATGGAGAATACTAGATTCTACTCTCATTTTCTTCTACTCCATTCCAAACTCCCATGAAAATAACTATGAAGACAGGTAAATATTCATAAATCCATAGCAGGAAAGAGGACAAATTCAATGGCATCACTAGTTTGAAACCTAGGAAGCAAGTCAGTAGTGAGTGTCACCAGGATGGATGGAGATTAATCTAAGTTAGGAAGCAGAGCAGCAATCCATTTTGCATTTCAAGACCACAGAAAAGATCAGGAACTGATGATATCTAGTGCCTCTGAAAGTGAGGGAGAAAGAAAGTGGGAGATGTCTATCCATTTATTATAGTCTATCATCTACTTACTATTAGACCCTCAGATCCTCTCCCACATTCAGGCAGGAGCCTAGAGATTCACTCACTACAGAGGATAAAATAGGGGACCACAGGACAGTTGAAGACAGGCATTACATTAATGTGTCCCCAGCCCTCTTTTCCCAATGGAAGTCAGGCTTACACTCTCCAGGTAGGTGAGTAGAAGATTCTTTGCTGAGGATCTAACCTGTCATTTTCCTCAATCAGCTCGCCCTCTAGGAAAGACCAATCAACAAGGCCTGTTCACACAGCAGAGATTTCTAAGAAGTATGGGTGTTCTTTTGTTAGAGATAGCTAAGAGTTGCCAGATATTTGAGGAAAGTATCTATTAAGAAATGAAGAGAGAAAACAAATGAGAAAAAAAAAAACCCTTGAGAAAACAGACTATTGAAATAGGTGGAAACTTAAAAAAAAAAACCTGCCAGCCATTAATAACCTTAGAAAAATAGAAAAACAATAAAATTCATAAGATAGTAGAGTGGTATGTAAGAAGCATTCAGAGAACAAGAATATACTCTTAGAAATTATAAATGATGGAAACAAAAATCTAAAGGTATAGAGGATAAAGTTTAGAACATGTTCCTACAAAATAGAGTAGACCTAGACAAGGAATGCCAGTGACAAAAGTTATCTTCCCAAATAAATTAATAGATCAACATATAAAAGAGGGTCAGATACAACATTTCCAGGAAGAAACTGAGAATGCAAAAGAGACATAATTAAGAAATATTTGGATCAAGAAACGGGAATATGTAAAAATCCATGAAACATGAGATTTAACAAGAAGCAAATGGATAGCTCAAAAATAAGGGTAAATATGTTACCCAGGGATGACAGCTGAGTGGAGGGTACTGGGTACATGTACTTGCATGGTGAAGTCATCATAGTCATCTCAAAGAGTCCTAGGCATTATCCAGGTGCCGGTGGCTCATGCCTGTAATCCTAGCTATTCAGGAGGCAGAAATCAGGAGAATCAGTTGGAAGCCAGCCCAGGAAAATAGTTCACGAGACCCTGTCTGGAAAAAACCCATCACATAAAAGGGCTGGTGGGGTGGCTCAACGTGTAGGCCCTGAGTTCAAGGCCCAGCACACACATACACACAAAAAGAACCCTAGGTGTTGATCCAATGGGTAGACTTTTATCCCAAATGAGGTTCCAGGATCAGCAGCCTTGACATCACTTGAGAGTGTGTCAGAAGTACAGAATCACAGGTTCTATCTCAGGCTTTGTGATGCAGAATCTGTCTTTTAATAAGACTTCCAAGTGTATAAAGTTTAAGAAGCATTCCTTTAATTATTACCATTAAAAGTCGAGTCTCTATTTTCTCCTCTTTTGCTAATGGACCCACAAGAATCTGATGGTGCTGATGCCATCATTATGTTGTGATACCTCACTGGGGAGCACATTAACAGACTACAACCTTTATGAAGGTAGAGACTGTTCATATATTATTAACCCCTGATGTCTAATATGATCGATAAACACAAAAGAGAGTTCCTAAATATTGTTAATGACTGTAGAGCAAGAGTGACCATATGTGTTAGTTAGTAGTTAAGAGTGCAAAAAAAGATCCATATCAAATATTGTTAAGTGAAAATTTGCACACACATATGCACACACCTATATATGTATTCAGTGTATTTTCACAAATACACTGTTGGGTGGCCAATTGGCCTCTTGGCTGAGTATGAACAATTTCGTAGGGTTCTACAACACCTTTCCTGCACAAGCCACACTAAAGATAAATATCTCAAGATAATTATTTTTGTTGTCTTTAAAGTGAGTTGTGAGGCATTTCAAGTGTAGAATCTTCTTAGATTTTTGTTCCCCCTATATTTTACAGTTCTTATGAACTGTAATGACTTAGCATGTCTTTAATAATTTGACTTTGTTTCTAGTCTCTCCTAAGAATTCAACCTGTTTTTGCAGAGATAGTGGTTCCCTACCTTTTTTTCCTCTTACGTTTTGATGGTTTATTGAATTTAAAATTCATTATCATTGGATACAGTAATTTTGGCAATTTAGTTTGGCAACTTTAGTGTGTAGCTTACTTTCTCCTGTGGCTAAGTGTGTGGTCACATCTCAGTTTTCAGTGAGCCTGTTGACTGGGTTGATCTTAGCAGGTTTGGCAGTGCAGATTACCGATGTAAAGTTCTGAGGCCTTGGTCCTCTGGAAAAAAGGCAACATGCCAGGTCTTCTGTAGCAACTAGACCATTTGCCATGGCGACTTCAAACTGAGCAAAAGTTCCACAATTTCACACTTGAGTGCATGCAAATCATTCGGGTGGATGGCAGCCAAGGTCCATAAATAGCTCCCTGTTAGCACTGCTGTAAAACATAGACTTTTAAAAGGCATCACCCATCCCAGAGACACAAACCTTAATGAAATTATTGGTACGACACTTGAGCAACAGCTTGAGACAGCCATATCAAGAAAGGACTTCCACTGTGGATGCATTTTTCTCAACCATAATACAACCTATCTAATCTGAGCAGATTTCACTCAGATCATAAATGACAACATGTGGCTGATAAGTGGAGGGTCTCTGAGGCTGATTTTATTTTATTAAATATACTTAAGTTCATTTATGAAATATCTTTCAAAACGGCCTGGTTTTGTATTATTTTAGAAATATAATAAGACTTAAGAGCAGCATTTGCTCATGGATGTTCACATCTAGTGTAAAAAACTGAGAAACAGAAATTACACATGTAAGTGACTGCTACTGTATTTTTAATAATACATGTTATTATTAGCTACAATAGAGGAATATATGAATAAAATAGCAAGTATGACTAATGAGCTGTCATTCACATCATAAAATATAACATCATACGGGCACGCTCTATTTCAAAATTGTTTATCATACCTTCTACCAAAAGAGACACAGCTCAAAGGCAGTCTTATTGCGTTCACCATAACGTGATACAAAGTTAGACATAAAATAGATAGTAGGTGATTTGAATAAAAGTTGGCAAAGTTATCACTTAGAGAATGCAGGATTTAATGCAAGTTTAAAGTTATAAACAATAAGAAAATGGGAACCAATAATTAAGAACTTTTCTTTTGTACAGTTGAGACTATCAGGTTTAAAATATGAAGCCAATCATATTTTGCTTCTGAAATAAGAAACAAGATATATATATATACATATAAAATGACCAAAAAGAAAAAAAAAGTGTTAAATCTCCTAAGGATGAACTTTTAAAAAATCACTCTATCAGACGCTCAAGGAAAGTTATCAGAATGTGGACAACAACCTGATGGTTCCACAAACAATAGGTGATTACAAATTAAATATATAAAATGAATGTTTTCCCGACCTACTATCAATTATAGATTTTACCCAAAAGAGGAAGAAAACTTAAACAAGTGGTTACAATAGTGTTTAGCATTTTTTTATTGTGTTTTTCACACAGATAAAATAAGGCTTTGTTGATGAAAAAAATCCATTACAAAGATAATCTATACTGAATCAATAACAAATAAAATTTAGCATTGAGTCAAGTATTCTGTATTTGAAATTCAATATCACAAACACTCAAGATTAGTGAATTTTGGTAAGAAAAAAACACTAGTAGGAGGAAAAGGACCCCTTATTAACAGATTTATAAAGTTTTTTTTTTTTAAAAAAATTGCTCTGGGAAAACACACAGTATAGTCACTTAAAAGTTAGTTAGGGAAGACTTTTAGTGCATCTAGTAGATTGGGCTTTAGACTAAAAAATGGTTTTTTTTAAATTTGTTAAGAAATTTAAGTGTTAAAAATACTCCTCCTTATTCAACTTCATGTTTTAAGGAAACATTTGACAGACAAGTAAACAAAAGACAAAAAAGTTTACCCGCATTTAAAAATAATAAATTCTAGATCTATAAAAATTTCCTGGTTTGTATACAAAGGCCAATATTTGACCTTCATTGATACATTTCTATGTGGTTAAAAAAATACAGTATCAAATCTTTTTCCTTCTCTCCCCCCAAAAAAGCTAGAGGAAATAGTTTAAATTGTGAGTGTGTGACTGTCGCTATGCATATTCTCAAGTGTATAAAACACACAAATATCACTTCACTAGGAAAATTATTTTCATCATACTGTAAACTTCTCTTACATCTGGACATTTTAAAATAGTCTTTGGTATTACTAGTTATTGTGCTTTGAAACAGAAACTTATGGGATTTCTGTAGCAGTGCTACATAGTGCTACATAGATATCTTATGATATAAATAAGAAAAATGCACTTGGAATAAGTTACAATTAGCTGCTTTTGCATAATTTTCAAAAACTACAGTGTATGCTAGTCACAGTTTTATGAGAAAGAATATCTCTTTTCAACTCCTTAATTTTAAGGAACACTTAATCATTTTGGCTAAAAATCCATTTTTGGAGTAGATCTGATGGGTTGCATGACACTAAATTTGGATGCTCTCCATTCGCTGAAAGGCACAGTTTTAAGAATGGATTATATAGAAGTTGATCCTAGAATAAAAGAAAACACATCAGACATTAAGTTTCAAGAGTCATAATTAACTGAAGAGTCATGATTAACTGAGTAACATGAAAATAACCTTATGGTATCATCAAAACTAAAGAGAGACTTGCAAAACAAATGGAAACCATTCTTAACATTAAATCTTCCAAAGATCAATTATGTCTGATGAAACATTGTTGGTTTCTGCCATAAGTACTACCATTTATTCAGTTCACATAAAGCATTAGATGAATGAAGAGAGGATATAGAACAAGATCTGATCGAGTTTGCAAGCAAGAAGCATTCCATCTATATATTCACAAGTGACAAACTCTTAAAAATAATCACAAATTACAAAGGTAAGTCTTGTGCTATTTCTTCCAATATTGCACAAAACAATTTTTTAGGTAAAAATTGCTATGATTTTGCTAGATCTTAAAACATTTGTTTAAAAATAAGCAATCTGTCATTGTTCTCTCAACTCCAGATTCATTAAAATGTGTTAAAAGAAAGGAAGAAAGAATCACTTTAGTGAAAAAATAAATTTTTCTTCTCTCTGTAAAGAAAAGGTATGGCTCTTACAAAAAGTACTGTAAGAACCCTAATAAGCAAAAAAAATGAGCAACTATTAATAATTCACAGAATTATTAATTATTAACATTATTAATAATAATTCATAGGAGATTTTCTTGAGCTGTGTAAACAGGCTTCAAAACAGGGGTTCTTTCGTTCCTGGGGTACATACTTCATAGGTTCAGTCTCTCACCACATGGTGGATGGATTAACAAACTTAATAAAGGCAAAGAAATACTGGTGGGTATTAATGTACTGTATTCATACATTCTCCCATTAAGACAATTAGAGCTAATCAAAACAATCAAATAAACAGGTGAATGAACTGCAATGAGCTACCTTCTGGATCTCCCATATCTGTTCTTCGGCAACAACTGTCTTGCGACCTTTGTAGGCGCATGACTTCAGCTGAACAAGACTGTGAGTAGCATGAAGACACAATTCCTTCTGGATGTTGTGCCGGATTTCACGTTGGGCAGAGTATTCAAAGTACTACAGAAGGAAGAGTGCTGTTAATGACAAACTCATCCTATGTGTTCAGTGGCAAAAGAAAACAAAGTGAAAAGCAATCAGCTAATTGCTGAATAATAAAGTCATGTTTACTTCAACAAAATAATATGAATAAAAATGGTTATTAGAAACATGAGCTGAGCTTTTATCACAGAAGATACCTATAGTCTCCCTTCAGTCCATCACCAACAGTGACTACTTAATTAACAAGGTACTCTCTTTCATTCAATACCAGAGACCAGAAGTTATCAAGTAGAACCGAAGTTAACACAGGTGCACCAGATCTGGAAAGTTCTAGGAAGCATGTTACTAGCTTCTTCCTCTCTTCCAGCAAATATTCCTCCTTTTTATTCATCCCAATCAAAGATATTTCCATTAAACTAGAAAGTATAGGACATTCTCCATGCCTGTTTCTTCACCTGTGAAATGGGTAACTTAGTAAACCCTACCCTACAGACTTAGGAATTTAAATGGGTTAATGTAGGGCACTTTGCAGAAAGGCTAGCACATGGCAAGCATATGATACCTTATCGCTATTGTTACTATTATGAATGCATCTCTCTCTCCTCCCACCCCTCCACACTTAATAATCAGGTTCTTAGTTCTAACTGGATTTTACTCAGATGTTTACCATCCATCTATTCTTACTTCTCTGTCCTCACTTCTCTGACTCAGATCCCCTCAGTGTTTATGTGGTGACACATCCAGCTATCTCTGGTTTCTGATCCCATTAATCCAGCAGTCCAATCTGCTGGCAGTTAGTCTCTGTTGCAGCGCTGATTTGATCCCATACTATACTTGCTTAAGTGAATCACCACTGTTGCTAAGACAAAGTCTATACTACCTAATTGGTACATGAAATGCTCAGTTTTCAATCTTCCATGAGCCATTGCCCAGTTGTATACTATGCTCATTGCACACAAATCTTCCCTGCAGACTGTGGTACCTACAACCTAAGATTTTGCTCTACTGTTCGTGTTGGCTCCTAGAATACCCTCTAACTCTTTTCATCCTTCAAGAACCAATTCAGCTTCTCTCTTTGGATTTTTCTGAATCTATCCTACAGCACAACTTACAACTTTTCAAGGCTTCCATAGTACATCACATAACAGTATATTATCAGAATTAGTACATCTAATAGCATGTTATTAGAACTGCATATGTAGCTAGTTGGTTCACCCACAGACCAAAGCCAGGCAGTGTATCTACTAATAGCATCCATTATAAATCAAATATTTAATAATGCTGACATTCTAAAGATAAAATAAGTTGACATAATTGATTTTTGACATTGAAATAGTTTCTATCATCACTAACATTTTTGGGGTTACTATTTGCTAAGCAGACCCCACTGTTTGTACGAAAGTTGGTGCTCTACAAACATTAGCAGAATTAACAGAGCCACATGTCTTGAATTCCCCTAGTCTTGGTCTCATGTTTAATTTATCTCCTCCCACAGGTAAGACATAAATCATTTTTCTGACTGGTAGTTCTTCAGATGGAAATAGTGGAAGGACATAGGTGTAGAAGATGAAAGAAAACAGCATGCTAACTATACTTAACTAAGAAAAATAAACCTTAAGATCTTGAAGGTGTTGAGAAAGACTGTCCAGCGTTTTAGCTCACTATTCTTAGAAAGATATAAACTGGAACTCAGAAGAAATAGAAAAAAGTTGAAAATACTTTAGTAACAAAAAGGAAATTATGCAATTAGCTAGCTGAGAACATTGGGGTGACCATAATTTAGAACCAGAATACTCTGGAAGAAACAGTGGAAGAAGTGAAGCATCAAGTATTATAAACCTATCACAACTTAAACTGCATTATAGCAGAATATTGGCCAATTGAGTCACAGAACCAAAATACTTATTTTGCAAACACAAATTCTATTATAATTGAGTTACAATTATGAAGACATCAGTATATTATCAAAACAGAAGGGAACATTGAGAAAATATTCAAATTTTCAAACTTTTTACCACCCAATGAAGTAAAATCTGCAAAGTAACTAAAGTATAATGTTTGACTGAAAATAAAATTTAAAGGCTATAAACTAAAATATAAGCAATGGCTGTGTTAAGGTGACAGAAACCAGAGTCATCTTAAAATATAAACCAGACATTATTCTGCTGCTCAAAACCCTCAGATGGCTTCAGTCAAACTCAGAATTCAATCCAAGTGTCCAAATGGAGCCTGCAGAGCCCTACATGACCAGAGCCCTTATCACTGTCTCTGACCTCATTTCCTACCCCTTCTTACCTGGCCCATTCTGTCCTGGCTACACCAGCTTTCTGCTTTCTCCATGAACCTGCTCTGGTATTCTGCATTTGCCCAGCCCAACTCTGGGATGCTCTTCTCCTGAAACTTGGTTCCCTTTTCAACTTATTCTGGCCTCCATCTACAGTCACTTTTCAAGAAAAGTTGGCCCTAATCTCTGAAGATAATCCCCACCCATTACCTGCATTATCCCTTACTCAAAATTACATGAGCATGTTTTTCTTTTCTTGTGGAAAAAAATGTTCCAATGGAGCACGAGTTTTATGGGTCAGGGGCTTTGTCTTCTTTATTACTGTGACAGTGCAAGTCACAGTACAAGTTCTATAAATATGTTAATATGAGAATTTCTTCCCATTTCCAACTTTCTAAAAGATAGCTATATTTTATTGATAATTCAAAAAATAACTTTGCCTAATACTATAGAAATACCTTTATGCCATGAAATAGGAAAATAAGACAAAACTATATACACAATACATCTCCACCTTTAAGATAAAATAAATACAATGCTAGGAAAAGATTGAGGAAAAATTATGTTTTTATGCTTTCATATGATTTTTATTATCTGAGATGTTTTAAATTTATTATTTGTAATATTAATATATATAAATGGTAATATTAATTATAAATAAAACTACAAGTATTAATTTTTATATCATTATTTATAATATTTATACAAATGAAGAAATATTTCTCTGTTAAAATTCTTAATTTTTCTGGGAGTGGTAGCTGAAATCCCAGCTACTTGGAAGTTGGAGATTAGAAGAGTCTCAGTTCGAGGCCAGCCCGGGCCAAAGAAAAAGTTAGTGAGAGACTATGTTAACAAAAAAGCTGGGTGTGGTGGCATGTGTCTGTCCTCCCAGCTACACGGGAGGCCATAAGTAGGAGGACAGCAGGTTAGGCCTGCCTGAGCAAAAACACAACACAAGATCCAATCTGAAAAACAACCAAAGGAAAAAGGGCTAGAGGTGTGGCTCATTGACAGAGTTCCTGCTTACCAAGTATGAAGCCATGAGTTCAAATACTAGTATCACAAACAAAAATTAACTAAGTTTTAGAAGCATAGTCCAGTGTTATTTCCAAAAGAATGTAATTATTGATGTAAATTTTCCTTATAAAGAGGGAAAATAAATTTTTAAAAAGCTATACACACATATATAAATATAGGTATATGTCTATGTGTGTCTATATATGTCTCTCTCTATATATCCCATTTCAGAATTGCACTTTGACCATTCATCCAGTGAGAGATCCAGTTCAACAGTTCTGGCTTCTGGCAACTGCGTCATCTGCCCCAGTAGACTGACAGCTTTATGTGACTCTAGAACAGAACTGGATTAGCTGAGCTTAGTCAATAGGAAGATGTATGGAAAAGGATGTACCAGGAGGCAAATTGACCTTTTCTTCCTACAACTGATAACTTCAATATCCAATCCTGTAAAAGTAGAATATTATGAGGCCAGGTGCAGTGACACACCTGTAATCCCAGCTACTTGGGAGGTGGATATAGGAGCACTGCAATTCAAGGCCAGCTAGGGAAAAAAACAAAAATCAAAACAGTGAGACTCTATCTCAAAGAACAAGCTAGGCATGTTGGTATATGTCTGAATCCTAGCTCTACATCTGCAGGAAACCCTAGTAAGAGAATTGTGGTCCAAGAGGACCTGGGGACAAAAAGCACTACTAGACTCCTATATGAAAAAACAACTAAAGCAAAAAAGGGCTGGGGTGGGGGGTGGCTCAAGTGGTAGAGTACCTCCCTGCATTCAAGCCCCAGTATAGCCAAAAAAAAAAAAAAAAAGATATTGTAAGCTTTTAATATTTTGAGAATCCTATATACACATGTTGGACTCTACACCGAAGTACCTACAGTTTCCCAAATGCCACATTCTAGGCTTCACTCCTTAGTACACCTTTCTTTATGTTCATCTCATTTTGCTCCCTTTCCCACCAGCCACCTCTCTATCTTCTACTTACTTTCTAAAAAACCAGTCTTCAAATGTGATCTTTTCCAGGAAAATGTATGAGTATTCAGTCTAAATCAGATATCCTTTCTAAACCCCAAGAACACCCCAAATGCTTTATCTCAGACCTTACCACACTGACTATGACTGCTGGTATTGAATGCAGACTGCCTGAAGGAGTTAGGCAACCTACATGGCTTGAGGCCATCAGAGCACCTGGGATATAGGGGTCACTTGGCAAATTTGCTGAATGACACAAACAGAAGAAATCCAGTCAAATCCTCCTGGAAGTTAACTTGCAAAAGGTATGGAAAGGAAGGTAAAAACTCCAGAAATTCAATGTTTATTCTGTTCTCTACCCATCACAGGCCAGAGAGTAACATTTGACTTTTGAGTCTTAATTGGTAAAATAGAATGGGCACAAGTAGGATGTCACCAACCAAGAATCAAAAACCTACCTTTTGGGGAGAACAGAGACAACACTTAAATAATAATATTTTTGCCCAAAAAAAGAACTTAAATGAGGCTGGTGGAGTGAGTCAAGTGGTAGAGTGCCTGCCTAGCAAGCATGAGGTCCTGAATTCAAACTCCAGTACCGCCAAACAAACAAACAAACAAAAAGAACATAAATGTCCCTGTGTTGGTATTAACATTGGATGTAATTTGACACCAAATGCAGTTAAATATAGCCTTTACTTATAATCTTGCAAAAATCAACAAGCCAACAGTCATGCAAACATCAAAGAAATACAAAAAAGATCCTTTCTAAAAATTTTCCAATGGCATTATCTTTTTTTGTTTTGGTTTTGTTTTCTCATTTTCCTTTCAACTGAATGGGTACATGACTTCAAATTATTTTCAGAGCCAGAGTGAAAACAAAAACAAAATGCCCTACAACTTCAACAGCAATTGCCGTGCTTAGTCTTAAAAACATTTCACACATCAGTTTACCTGGGTCTAAAGCTGAGTTATGACTTCTGAAAAACATGCTAACTTCTTTTGTGTTAAGTGCCAGTGAGAAGAGAGGATTTCTAGCATAGGGTCGCTCTCACCTGGTTCCCCCCAAGTCCATGACACGTGTATAGAATCAGTGGCTTGCCTCCTTGATTATTTTCTCCAACATCCAGACATAAAGGCTGGCTGACACTCTTAATCTATAAGAAAAATTTCAAATTATAAAAAAATTTAAGCTATGTATTTTATGTTTTTCAGTTAATTCCCGGGAAGTAAGATGAAGAATAATAATGTAAAATCTAAGTCGGGGGATATGGCTTGAGTGGTAGAGCACTATCCGAGCAAAAGGTAGGTCCCAGTACTGTCCCTACCAAATAATAATAATAATAATAATAATAATAATGTAAAAACTCAAAAGCAATAAACCAAGAAGTATTTCAGCAATTTTCTCTGAACCACATAAATGTTGGTGGAGAAGAGTAGATCAAGTAAAAAATGGAACAGGAAAATACTCACATATCCAGATATAACAGGATTAAGGTCTGGCACATATGCTTCTGGATAAATAGTGTTCAGATACCATGTAAAATTTTTACACTGAAGGCGGTTTCTTATTTCAAGTCTTTTTGAAATATCGCCAAATGATTTCTAGAGAAAGATGAGGAAATAAGGGGATGCTTATTCAGTACATCTTTGACAAAGTGTTCAAAGGCTACTGCTTATATTTATATTTAGGAATTAAAAAATAAAATTCTGGGACAAAATGCGGGATGCAATTTAACAACATTCACCATCCATTCAGACAAGTACGCCTGCCTGCCTATTTGTTCTTGGGTTCAGAGTCAAGTAACACTGTGGTGCTGGCCAGACACTGTGTTATTTTCCACTTGTGCCACAAAACTTCTCCTATAGGACACAGATCTCTATGGAAACACTGTGGGCATGGATTGGTAGTGGGAGCTTTCTGATTTGATCCCAACACTTAACATTAAAAACAGTGTGTAAAGTGAGGTATCAGGGAGCATCTGCAGATAAACAGTGCTAGCTCACAGTGGAATTTATCTCTTTCTAATTAAATCTGCAAAAACCAACTAAACCCAGCACAGCTGGGAATGATGTTTATTTTTTGATTTTTGGTTTTTTTTTTTATCCTTAACAATATCTCAAACAGGACTTTTAGTAGAAAAAGGCAATTTTGAGTTAATTGCATGTTGCTTTCCTTTGTTTTAAAGGATAAGGTAAACAATTTAAAATACACTATTAAACTGAAAAGGTATTTAGTTTACAGGCAAAACTTTAGAGAAAAATTATATTTGATACCTAAATGTATGAAAAAAGTAAATACTCAAGCTTATAAGTTCAACCAAGGAAAATATTTTCTTATGCCAACTTTAATATCTTGAACTCAGGTATTTTAGCAAGAAGTAGGACTTCTGGCCAGCTTATGCATTTTGCCAGGTAGAACTATGTACCCCATGGTAAGGACAGGTGTTGTCTGGCTCACCTGCCCTGCTCTGCACCACTTGCCTGCAAAGTCAAGTTTTCTTTCTTTTTAAAAAAAAAAATTTAATGTATGATATTTGTAAATTCATCTTGCAAATTTTTTTATTATTGCTGTACTGGAGGTAGCTTGTGACATTTACAAAATTTTTTACAACATATCATAATTGAATTCACCCCCTCCATCATTCTCCTTTACCCACCCCTCCTTCCTGGTATAGTTTCAACAGTTCTCATTTTTCCATTTACATGTATGTATACAGAGTATTTCCACTATACTCATCCTCTGACCCCCTTTCCTTATATCCTCCCCCATTGGTACCCACCCCTCAGACAGGACCCATTTTAGCCAAGTATTCTTGTGGACTACAAAATCCATTCAATTTGTATTTGTGGCCTTGGGCAAAAAAAGATAGTAATCTAATCCAGAGTAAAGTTCTGATTTTGCATCCTACTGATGAGTTACAGATAAATGAGACCAAAGAAAATATGGAAATAGGTAACCAGATCTTTATTTACCATGAGTCAAAATGCTGATGCCCTTGACTCCAAAATACATCAGCCCCAAATTAGTATTATCTGTTCCCTGCAAAGAGATGAGTACCATTCACTGAAGTATGTCCTTAAAACTACTTTGTTACTGAGTTAATTTACCACATGCAATATAAAGACACTTGAAACTCAGTTCTTGATGTGCATGATTCTGCAGACTAGATTCTACCTATGACACATTAATAACAACAGTATCACGTTTGTTAGCATTTATCACTTCCTTATTTCACAGCTATTCCTGGAGAGAGTCAAGGCATGTATTTTCTCTCTCAACATGAGAGGAGAAAGAAAAACCAAGTATCATAGAGTCCACATCCAGCCACGGGGCAGCCACTCTATCAAGTGTCATCCCATTTCATGTATTTAAAGGGGCTTTGCCAAGGCAGCACCTCCAGTGAATAATGAAATTAGAACTTGGGCAGAAAAAAGCCAGCCTCTAGAACCTAAATTTAGGTGTTAATCATATTTCCACTTAATCTTATTTTCTTTCGGTAAAATACTGAAACAAGTCAATCACAAAAACAAAATATCTTTCATATTAAAAGGGAGAATACCTGAATTCTTAAAAAGCTGTTTGTTTAATTTTTTTCTTTAAAGAGAGAAAACCGGCATCCATAACTTACACATTTTAAGAGTTAAAATTAAAAGCCTAACTTCAGGGATAACTTTTTAGGGCTGGTGGAGTGGCTCAAGCAGTAAGAGTGCCTGCCTAACAAGCATGAGCCTCTAAGTTCGAACCTCAGTGCCACCAGAAAAAAAAAAAAAAAGAGTAACTTTTAAAATGTTTTGAATCTGAGTTGTCTCAAGCAAAAGGACATGTGAACTGGTAGAGCTTTTTATCATAATTTAATGTTTAGCTCTAACTTACTTGTTTAACAATTTTTGCTGCATCTGTGTTTCTCCTATAAAAGATTTCCTTGTACTGGTCCATCCAGACTTCTGCAAGGCGAACTTGGTTGCGCGCAATCACCTGAGTGCCTTTTGGAAAGCTATGAGGGCTTTTGCTGCGAAAAACATGTCCAACAACAGAGCAAGGCATAATCTCCAACTGCCCACCACATTGCCATACCTGATAATCAATGACATGTGTTTAAATTTACAGTAGTTGGGGGAAATCAAAGTGTTGCTTTTAAGTTCACCTTTCAGATACTAATAAAAACAAAACATAGAGAAGAGATTTATTATGCTTTCATAAATACGTCTTTCTTCCCTGCCAATTAACTTCAGTTCTGTAGAAGTGGATGATTTTTATTAAATGATATAAACACTATAGAAAACAAAAGCAAGATCTTCAGAAAGTAAGTTAACAAAATAATGATTTTGGATCCTTCATAAAAATGAATTGCACAGTTTTTTGGTTTTTTTTTTGCAAGCAATTATACAAGTCCTCTTATCTGCACAGAAGACCAAAGGCACTTGTGCATTTGACTTCCATCTTATTCAACTCACATAGTCATTTCACATAAACCACAAGGTTTCTCTTCTAAGGCTGAACTAGCTATGTGCATGTAAGTGGACCGGATTTCATCTCTTGTTTGTTCAACTTGTTTTTCAAGAAAACAACTTGGATTGCCATTATTACCAAAGCACAACCTATTGAATTTTTAAAGTAGTTGGTCATTATACAAAATCCACACCTACTTAGGAAGTGTTCTAAATACTCAGTTGATTTAATTCTAAGTAAAATGGTAAATCATGAAATTAACACATTTTCACCAAAATGTGTTAATAATTGGTTCTGCCATAAATAAACACTAAGCAAAATCTCTGAAAAGATGTCATGTTCGGTAGCACATGCAAGTATTAGGTCGAGTGATCACATCCTCCTTTTCTTCTTTAAGCAAATGAGAAAACTCAGTGATATGTTCAGTTCAACATGTTATGCTTCAGATTCACCACATGCTCCAGCCTAGAAACACTGAAATGAATAAAACAAGACCCCTGTGCATAAGCAGTCCAAACTTGGCTAAGATAATTCCTGCCAGCATGTGACGGAGTCAGAGCCAAAACTTAAATCTCCTAACTCCCAGGTTCATTTATTTTTCCACCACATTCCAGTCTCAGGGACAAAAAAAATGAATAAAGTTAGAGCAAAAAATAAACTCATGAAATCAAGTAAATAATATAAATCTAGAGACTATCCAAAGCCCTTGTTTTGTTTTTATACTAATGTTTAATGTGTTTACAAAACAAAACAAAAAAAAAACCCT
Source organism: Castor canadensis (assembly GCF_047511655.1). Classification (NCBI taxonomy): domain Eukaryota; kingdom Metazoa; phylum Chordata; class Mammalia; order Rodentia; family Castoridae; genus Castor; species Castor canadensis. Next base: position 119,807,433 of record NC_133389.1, read on the forward strand.
TTTTAATGTGTATGGGAAAGCTTACTTAATCCAAAGAGTTAAGTCCAATGTCCTTTAAAATTATACATAAATGTTTTTCCACAGTCTCTCTTGATAATCAACTCATTTCCTGAAGCACTAGGTTTAATTATATTTATCTTGGCTGGAATTCAGTAGCTACAAGTGCATTAATTGGTGTTATTGCCCAGACACAGGAGTTTAACTAATTCCTCTTGTTACACTGGCAACCATGAATAAATATATCAAATTACAATTTAAAAGGAATATTCTTATTTACAACTTTCTAGCAACTAAGTTTTTGAAAGCCCAAAAACACTGCATACATCTGTAATCATCTGTACCAGGCAATTAGGACACAATACATTTCATTGTTTACCATGTGTATAATATTTAATCTCCATAAACTTACTCTGAATGACATTTCTATATTTTCACCTCCCCAGATTTCCATTTCTTCATCATAACTTCCAATATGTTCAAAATATTCTTTTGATATAGAGAAAAGGCCTCCTGCAAAAGTGGGTGTTCTGAAAAATAATCAATTGTCAAAACTTTTGTTACAAAAACTACAGAAGATAAAATAGCATAAAGAACTGCATCAGCTTTATAGGTTGAAAGGATTTCACAATTGAAATCTTTCATATAGATTAATAAGACCTAAAAGTGCCATCGCCAAAGTCAAAATTTTTGGGGAAATAAGTACTCAGTGTCTTCTAACCATGCTTTAAGATTCTTAAGTAATGATTTGTGGAAAAAGACATACAAGCTCACCTAATTATACTTCCTACAGTAATAGCATATCTAAGTGCCTAAATAAATTACTTTATCATTCTCTTTATATTGAATATGTTGGTATTGTTAGTAAGAATTACCTTAGAGGCAATGTCTGTAAAAACAAAGGATGTATACATAGTCAGTATATGGTATTATGGATTGAATTTAAGACTAGGAGAGCAATCGTCTTACTTGATAGGGTAGGTCTCATCTTTCCTTCTTTGCTTCTCATGATCAGGAAGAGATTCCCAGCCAAATGAAAGGCTCCAGTCAAAATTTCCACGGTTATGGTTACTTCCATATGGAGAAGGCTTGTTGAATTCAAATGTGTTCAGATCTATGGAAGCAATATCTGGACTCACAACGGCAGTGTGGTTCTCAGCTATTCTGGCCAGCAAAGGTTCTAACCAACCATAGAAACACTCGCCTACAGCAAGCAGAAATTACATTAATTTAGTAAAAACACTGAAGGTATTTTTTTTCTTTAGCTGTTTGGGTGAAAGTTTATAGAGAAATAAAATTAACAAAATCATTTCTGTTTTGAGCATGTTTACAGGGGTAATTTCTTTTTTTTCCCTAGCTTTATTGAATTCTAAGACAAATAAAAACTATATACTTATAGTGTGTAACATGTTTTGTTATGTTGTTCAATGATTCCCCACAATCAAACTAATTTAAGATCTACTCGTAGCAATTTTTAAGAATGCAAGACATTAACTTCAAAATGCTGCACAATAGAAGTCCAAAAGGGAGGATTTCTTACTGGCTTCAGGATAAAAAAAGGTAAAGCAAGATTGAACAAAGCTAGGAAACACTTCCTACAAAGAAGTGTTTTCTCTAAGAAGAAGCAAAGTGATCCTGATGTATTTAAGGTCCAGATGATATGTTCCCCTTTAAAATGGACTAGAAATCAAAGATAATTTTTTCAACTAGTCCCCAAAGCATTCTGATTTATTGAAACTTGTCCTCCACTACCCCAAGTAAGGCACAATAACTGAAAGCTTCATTTCTCTTACCAGGCCTTAGGAGAAAATAAATCAAGGAGCCATAATATTCTGATTTAGCAATTGGGAAAGGATCATTCAAATCTGAAATGTGGGGGACAAGGAGTCCCATGAAAGGTTTCTCTCCTAGTCATGGGCCAGGCTGTCCCACATCACAACGAGCAAGCTCAGACAAGATGTGTTTAGTCCTGTTCTGTGCTCCCTTGCCCCAAAAAGTGAAATTTGGCAGTCATGGTCTAGGACAACCATCAGGCACACGCTCCAGAAGGGGATGAATGTTCAGTCTGAAGAACTACTAAAGAATGGTGTTTTCCTCTGTGAAAAACCTTTACATCTCTCTTCATTTTTTAACTGCTTATTATTAAGCAAATACTGGATGCAGTGATTCTAACAATCCAAACAAATCCAAAAGTCCCTCTGTAACAATTATCATAAGCTCAAAACCAGTTGTTGGGTTAAACATAAGCTAAGGGATAGCCAGATCAAGGCTAAATGCTCCTATAGAGAGTAAAACCCACCAAATTTATAGCTCAAGGGATTAAGTGACATTTATTAACATCTAGCAGACCCATTATACATTGACTCAAAAATACTATCTAAATAATTTAAAAACATTGACACTGAAAAAAATTAAAATACAAAGGAAAAACCCAACAGCAACAACAAAAATTGACAATACTCAAGGATTAAATAGCAGAAGTTGTGAAGGGATACACCTAACTTGTCATTTGAGGACTCCACAAATCTTCAAAATGAGAACTGAAACATAAAAACTAAAAATGGCAGTACTGACACAAAATTTTAATGGCAGGACTGATCATACCTAAATACATTTTTATCTTAAAGTATAGAAATCAAAAATAGCAAGGAGAAAATTCTTTCTTTCTTTTTTTTTTTTTTTTGGATAGAATATATGAAAAAAATGCTAGGCAAGCATAACTTGCTGGAAAAGCTGGTCAGTGGAGAACATTAAAGTTGAAGAGATATAAACACAGAGGAAGCTGAGAACTCTACAGCTAAGGGAAGTTCCTACGCAGAACTGTTATCCGCTTTGGCTGTCATTCGTATAAACAGTTGAAAATGCTGCTCAAGATGATGTAATTAGTCATCTAAAGAAAATGAGAGGGCTGGGATGTAGCTTGGTAGTACAGCGCTTGCCTAGCATGTGTGAGGCCCTGGGTTTGATACCAGCACCAAAAAAGAAAAGACAAAAAAAAAAAAAAAAAGAAAATGAAACTGTAAATTAAAGGGAGGTGAGGGGAAATTTTCCAACTTATCTTTACATGTATACTTACAGTGAGCATCTAAAAATGTGAGCGTTTCAGCTGTTGCTGCTGCTGCCCCTAGCAACCGAGCAGTGATCAGTCCCTTTCTTTCTTTTTGTCTGACTATTTTTACAATAGCAAATTGTTTTATGTATTCCTCTAGTTTTTCATGTAAGTAATCTGTAACGGAAAAAATCAGGATTAACTCTCTCTAAATTTATTTTCATATAGACTATATGAAAGTTAATGAAATCACAGGGTGAATGACCCCTTCAAATTCATAACGTTAACAGTTGCTAGTGTTCTTCCAGTAAGATGAAAATGTTTATCTTCACTGAGAAAAAACTATGTGTGCAAATTTTAACTACTTCAACCCAGAACATTATAACCCATACTGATCCTTTACATTTCATACCAATGAACATAATGTGATCTGGAGAAAAGTGAACCCCAGGAGTAAAGAAAGCTCACACATGTCTGTGCAAATTGACCACAGGAGAGAAAGAAACTGAATTTAACCAAAAAGATATTTGACAATTTTTCAAATTGTATTTGTCCGGAAATCTTAAATGAAAAAAATGCCAAGTATCAAAAGGATTCTCTGATATTTAGATAGAAATCAGAATAATTTAAAACCAAAATATTGAGAAAAACACACATAGGAAAGCCCACTCCTACAGGAGTTTGGGTACATCTATATAGAGTCATCAGAAAATTTCTGAAAGCTTTGGAGTTCCCAGATTTTTTTTTTTCAGTAAAAATATGGAAGTAAAATGGAACATGTAAATCAGGAGGCTAAAAACAGGGAAAATTATAGTAATGGGTATAGAATTTAAGATATTCAATATTCCAATTTGGATAAGATACATAGCAAACAAAGGTGAGAGAATGGGTAAAAGAAAATCCAATAATTAAAGTCTGTCTTATTTTAAACAATTTCTTAAGTCTTTTTCACTATTAAATTTTTGTTCTTTGGTTTTTTTTTTTATTTCTTTCAGACATGGTCGTACTATATACTCAGGTTGGCTTCCAAAACTCACAATCCTCCTGCCTCAACCTGGGATTACAGGTAGGTAGGTACTACCAGGTCCAGCTGGCCATTAAATTCTTGAATTTGTGTATATAATGCAGTTCAAGTGGCCTTCTGGGGCCCAGAGCACAGCCTCAAACAGATTTGGAAATATGGAGAAAGTCAATAACATCCTGGGGTAGATTTTCGCTTGCATATTTTAGAAGCAAGAGTAGATGAGCTTGACTTTATCTGGGATTATATATATTTTTTTCACTTCATCAGTGATGCACATATGAGAGTTGCTTATTTAAGTTTAAACATTCATAAGGGAGGTAACATTGCAGGAAGAACACTTACTGAAAAGTAAATTTGTCTGCTCATCGTCTCAGAGTAGTTAGACTAAACTTGTACCCCACTCTAAGTACCTCAGAAATCATTCTCTTAAAGACAAGCAATATTGTAGTTTAGCATATATATAAAATCATAAATACTTTCTGCTTTAAGAGACTTGTAAAATTTCAAAGATTTTATGGAATTGATTTTTTAATGGAGTTGCTATAGATTCCATCAACACACCCTGTCTTTGCTTGAATTTATTAATTTTTTAAAAATGTACCTACAACTTCTGGACATTCTACAAATTCTTATCTGCCCCCTAAATTTAGTCCCACCCACATACCTCTTTTGGAAAGTTAAGCACACAAAACTGTATGCATTTAGATAATGTCTACCACATGGACTATCCTCTGAAAATGTTCTCTTTGGTTTTTGCTATCACTGGGATTTAAGGATTTTATTGTTACCTGACTATCCATTTATGCTGCTTTTCCGTAACCAAACTGAAATCAGGAAATAGTTTCTACTTCACAGGTTCCTTCACTTCAAGGAGCACAATGGGATAGGTGTCTGATTGATTCAATGAGACAAATTACACTAGTATGCAAACAGAGAAAACTGTTCCAGTGGCTGGGCATGGTGGCCTACACCTGTAATCCCAGCACTTGGTAGGTTAAGGCTGTAGGCTATAGTCAATTCATGGCCAGCCTGGGCTACATACCAGGTCAGCCTGGCTATAATGGTGAGAACTTATGAATAGAAGAAAGTGAGGGAAGGAGGGAGGGAGAAAAGGAAGGAGAGAGGGAAGGAGGGAGGGAAGGGAGGAGGAAAGAAAAGAGGGAGGGAAAGAAGGAGGGAAGGAAAGAAGAAGGGGAGCAAGGGGTTCTTTCCAAATCTATTGGCAAGTGCTTTAAGGATTACAAAAATATTGAGACTCTTTGACAGAGAAGTTCTACTTTTCCAAACTTAAAGTTATAATGTAAAATAATGAAAGTGACTCAAGCGATTCATTGAAGCATAATACACAGCAATGCTATGGGGTGAAGAAAAGATGCCTGGCTAAGTAAAATGTGTGTAGAACAACATTAAAAACAATGTTTCAAAGGTCAAATAAACAGGCTAAGAACAGCATTGTGTGAAAACATCAGATATTGAAATGGGATATCTTTGATATAATTAAATAAACATTATATTTTTTGACAGTGATTTGGAAAGAAAAAGAATTAAAATATATGAAACAGGAACAATATGAATGAGTATCCCATTTCCTTCCAATTTCCTTTAATTCTACAATTCTGCTGTGTGATTAAATAAAGATAGTAGTGAAAACATTCAAGAAACCAAAGGAGAGGAAAGGATTTCTAAGATGAAGTTTGATACTGTTTTTTAGGTAAACAAAAAAGCAGAGTACAGAACTCAAACAGACATCACTTAAGACCCATGGACTGCAGTCCAACCAGATAGAAGGAATAAGTAAAAATCAGAACAGACTTAGTAGTAAATAAACTAGCTGACTGCATTTAAGTTGTGAAGTAACCTGGGCAAGAGTATTAGATTCAAATCAGTGATCTATAGTGTATAGCTTGTTTTTTTTTTTTTTTTTTTGAGAAAGGGTCTTATTATGTAGCACAGGCTGGCTTCAAACTCTCAATCCTTCTGCCTCAGCCTCCCCCATGCTGGGTTTATAGGCAAGCACCAGGACACCCAGCTTATTATATATAAATTGAACCCACAAGACTTGAATTATAAAACTTCCCTCATTTGGAAGATAGGTCACACATCCAAATCAAAAATCTCTGATGTTAAGCAACTTTATTTTTCCTACATGTTTATCTTGAGAACATAACCTCATTTTATTCAGATAGTTTAATCTTGAGACCATACAAATACTTACAATTACAGAAGTGATGACATAAACCAGGTTAATAATTTCATTTTATATTTACTTATTACCATGCCTGGAATCAGCATAAACTTGATGGCATGTATTTTAATACACACTTTCTTCCTTTTCTCATGTACATAAAAAGTATGCTATATATAACAATACATAGTATTTTGGATTTGATGATTTTACAGATGAGGAAACAAATAATTAGTGCTTGAGCTGGGATTAGACCTTTGGGAATCTGGTTTCAAACCTGGGTTCATTCAGGAATAAATTTTGTAATCACTGAAATAATATGTTTAGTACTTAAAATACTTACAATTTTGAAAATTTATAATATCAGAATATTAGATTAGCCTTGTGATTCTAATTTAAGATGTGTAACTTAATGACTTAACAATTTTAAGTGGAAATGCATTATAGAATTTTGTGAATTTTGAAAACAGCATTGGAATATTTTTAAAAGCCAAGGTCTGGAGGCGTAGCTCAGTGGTACAATCTCTTGCCTGATATATGCGATTTTATCCTTAGCACTTGGGGGAAAAAAGCCAAAATGTAGTGACTCTTCTGTGATTGTACCTACTCATTTACTTTATTTACTAATTGATATGTTATTTATATTAACTTATTATTTTCCTAAGCAACTCCAGGAGTTAGTACTATTTCTGTATTTCCTCTACACAACTAGATATGTCTTTATAATCAAAGACATGTTAGTTTAATTGACTGTAGGATTTTTCTTTTTGGTAGTTTATAAACTAATGACATATTTTATAATAAATTTGATTAAATATTATATTATCCCCATTTTACCAACAAAGATGCCAAGGCAGAGAGTTAAGTAACTTGCCAACACTGCACAGGTGGTTAGGGCCAGAGCTGGGATTCAAGTCAAGTCTGTGTTCTTAACCACTATGCCTTAGAACAGAAGTCACATATTGACAATATAGAGTTATGAATAATAGTGTTTCATACATTTCTATAATCCGAAACACGTGAATATGGACACCCTTGGATTTTACTTTCATCTCTCATATACACCATCTAACAATTTTTTTGTCCTTGCAAAGTTGTTAGAGCTGCCCTCAAACTTGAGATCCTCCTGCCTCTGCCTCCCAAGTGCTGGAATTACAGGTGTGTACCACCATGCCCAGATCTATCCAAACTACTACATTCAAGTTCTCAGATGGCATACAGAGAGCACAATATAACCAAGTAGACTCTGAACATGACCAAGTGGAATTTGCATGTGCTTTCTTACCATCTACACTAGCATCATCCACCAAAATGATTTCCTTCAGGAGAATTGCAGGTGAAGAATAGAGTACACTGTGGACAGTTCTAAGTAAGGTGGACCATGCTTCATTATGAAAAACTATTATGACACTGGTGGTAGGCAGGGGAGGGCAGCGCTTAAATTTTTGTTCAATACATCTAGAAGAAGCCAAAGAAGCAGAAGAATAATTATGACTTTACTTATTTTATTTCACAGCTATATCATTGCTAAACTTATCATTACTTAATCTTTATCACCAAAAACGATAGCAAGTAGCTTTCTATATGAGATAATCTTAATGGTATATAAATGTAAATAAATCAAAACAAATGTTTACAAGCAGCTCATCCATCTAAAGATTCATCTGATGTGAATTACAAAATATTACTGTAAATTTTCTGAACAGCATAAGAAACAAATAACATTTGAAATAAAAAACAACTTGTAAATTGAACATGTAAAAATGAAAAATTCTAATAAATGATCAGATAAAAAACAAAACATCCTAAATTTTCCTGCAGAAGTCATCCATTTTCTTATTTGCAACTTAAATTGTACCTTATTAGTTGAAGACCCTATTTGTAGAAATTAATTTCCTAACTATGTAATGTATGTTTCTTATGTATTTCCTGTTTATTAAATCATTTTACTTCAACCTAGATGGACCCAGAAGGGGAAAACAACTTACCATAAAACCCAAGGTCTTATTTAAAATGTTCATCATTTGGCAAATGCTTAACATTTTCCATGGTTTTAAAATTTTTGCTCTAATAATTTGCTCTACTGTTTCATCAAGACTTAGCATTTTAAAATTTCCTTTTGACAGGACATTTTGAAATTAAAAAAGAAGACCTAAATCTACATTAAAAGTCCTGTGCTTATGTCATCATCTACAACCCAGATAGATATAGGTAGAGCATTCCTGAGTACTCGACTGAGTATTCATTATTGATCTTGAATTCATTTCTATAACAATGTCTTCCCCTAACAAAATAATTTTCATTTAAGCCACTGTGGTGGGATTGGCTCTGTATAACCCTTCAGACTAGAAATGTGGAGGTGGATCACAGTTACTAGCCTACTGGGCTGAGGAGTGAATAAAATGAAGGCTTTTAAGCTGGGACATAAAATAAACCAAGCATGGCCTATGGAAAAGATAGACAAGCATATCAACTATATCTTTAAAGTCATTTAAATACCACAAATGGCTGTGAAATGTTGGTCAACAGACTATAAAATCTTGCCACAAAGTCAGATCCTCCCTACTTTATAAATACAGTGTGTTAATAAACATTGTAGCTCAAACCCAATGATAAGAAACCGATAATTCACCCATGGAGATCAGAGCTAACAAACTTTGGTCACCTTCTAGGACCAATGGGCTGAGGGGTGGGGAACTGCAGCCCTCTGTATAATAGTGGTGTGACAGTAGGGGCCTACTCAAGCCATGCTAAAAAAGATAACAACTTCTCACATTAAACTACTTTTATAACCATACCTCAATGTAAATGTTTTGAGATATTTAGGGTAGATATTTATAGTGAAAAGAAAATAATTAGATTGGGGTGAAATATGAAGAGGTGTCCACAACACTGAGGAGAAAAAAACAGGGAAGGTGTTTCTGAGTGAAAGTGATTTGCTCTCTATTGTCTTCATAATTTCAAAGTGCAATACAAAGTCATGGTCCAAAGTAAATCATCACATCCTTCCTCATTGTTTAGAATAAAAGAAAATTATTCTAAATTGAATTTTGGATAAGCTAACAAGTAAAAATACAGTCCAAACATAGGCCATTTATATATACGCTTGAATCATAATTACAGAGAAATGAATGACTAAATATAAGTTCATATTTTTATACATAAAGGTTTAGAAACCAACATAAAGTATAAGTAAAAATGCTGGAAAACTCTACAGTATGGTAAGGAGGAGGCAGAGGAAGAGAAGGAGGGGAAAAATCACCACCACCATTACTATCATCATCTCAGGACTTACAGTTTTACATTTTAGAGAGGGAGAAGAATTTGGGGATTAATAAACATTTTTACCTACCTTTCTTTGCCATGTAGTTAATTAATACAATACCAATCAAGAATTAGAAAAAAAATTGAAGATGCAAAATTTAAAGCTGCACAAAGATAACAGTAATAAAATATTATCATTCGAATCCTGCAAGGCTTTCCCTCAATTTAAGTTAGGGTTTATCTGCTGAAGTGATAACTACTAACAGGAGTTAGTAATTAAAAATGACAAAGTGGGATTACCACAGTAAAAGTGTCATGTTCTATCATTAATGCAAGTGATAAAATTTCGCAGTATGGTTTCATAATTCCCATTCATTTTGAAACAACCTGTTAAATGTAGGCTATAAAATCATTTCACATCATTTAAAGCAGTGCAATTAAAATAACTTGCCAAAGTGACTGTCTACTTCCAGTCAATCCATTCATAAAACTGGCAGACAGAAACTTGCTTAAATTATCAGTCATATGATCATCCAATTTTAAGAGAAATTAGATCTATATGTCTAATGAACATGGAAAATGACTAGCAACTCTTTAGAAAATGGGTTCCTGGTTTATATGGTTTATATTCAAAGTAAGAAACAATTAAGCCATCAGTACCCCTACAAAACCTTACCCAGAAATAAGTAAATCTTCCACTCTAAACAAAAAATTTTGTTAATGTGCTTAGTTGATTTTCACTTATTCAACAATTAATAGTACTGAACATTATTGTAGCTCCCTAATGCTAGTATTAAAAAGCCCATCTTGAACTGATAGTAGTTGCCATTTCAAGGAATAAAAATTATGCTTATTGAATTTCTATGTGGATTTCTTTTCAATCAACCTCTTCCAAAAATAGTAAAATTCAATACCACATTGGAATCTATTGGTATAAGAAAGGAACTATATTATACCCTGTTATAACAGCTAGAATATTTTATGGATGTTAATTTGCTTCTTCACACACTTCACTTAAAAATGATGAACAACTTAACCTGGGATCATAAATATTAGAAGAAAGCTGCAGAAATCTAGCCTACACAACTTCAGGATTAAGGGACTCACATACTTGGAGCAGGTATTCACAATCATAAATCAAGGAAACCCAGAGTGAAGCAGTAAAACAGTCTACAAAAGTCCTTTTCTTCAGGTTCACTGCCAAATGTATTCTGCTAACAAGCAGCAAGTAAAATACATAGGCATTGTTTGCTTACTATTTGCCTATCTTGCACTCTCAAACATCGACCGTTGGCTTAATGGGGCTGGAATTCATTTCACCCATTGCAATTCAAATAAGGCATTTAAACATCACCTTACAGATAACAAAAATGGTTACTTAAGTACAGAGAAAGTATAGTAGAAACTGGAGGGAAATATTAATCAAAATACTGTAAACTTGAGACAAACATGTAAACAAAGTGACTCAATGATAAGGAAGATAGGTCTCTCAGTAGCTAAAGGGAACCAACTCTATAGATATGAGAACTTATCAACAATTCTCCATTAAGAAAGCTTACAAAACATAGGGCATTCTGAAATATAATTATGCATTGACAGTAGTCACAAAGTCTGTGACTTAGTTTGTAAAAACACATAAAATATCTAATAGCTCCAAAATATTGGCACATTCTATTAACATTTCTATTCTATAGCAATACAGAGAAATGAACTACAACTCCTCTACTTCCTACACTTTCCATAAAAACTGTCCAATATTTCCTCCTAAACAGATGAGGAAATTACAGTATTTAAGAATAAAGGATTCCCCTGTGTGTAGATGTCAGATCTAGAATTCAGTATTCTAATTTCCAAGATAACTTTTCATATCTGCACTGCCTCACAAAGCAGTGACATATGGACATTTATCCTTGATAAATATAAGCAACAGTAAATAGAACAGATTACATAATCAGTTCTGCTGATCTTCTACCTCAGAGCGGCTAAAAAACATGCAACCTCCTTGGTTAATACCTCTTCCCCGAAAGCCCTGCTGATAAACAGTAAATGAATATTCTTCAACATACTCAGGAGGTCGAGTGTCAGGTCCAAGATCTCGATGTAAAGAAATCCTGTCACTTGCAAAAGCATTAAAACAGTGCTTTGTTTCCCCGCGTTCTTTTTCCTTTTGCTCTTCAATACTTAAATTAGTTGTCTTGAATGGTTTGCCAGAAGCACCAGGAGCATTAGAATCCTGAGGTGGGCGGTCAAGAACAGGTTTCAATTCTGCCGCTGTATAATATCCTTGCAAACAGGGTCTCTCAGCAACATCAATGTTCTGCCTGACAGGTGGTCCTATTTGCATTTTTGGCATTGCATCTTTAATATTGTTTACAGCCTCTAGCATTAAATCAAACATCTTGTTTTTGTTTTTCATGTTTCTTTCCATCCTTGATTCCTCCTTGGAATACTGAACACTTACTTCTCTTTGCATTAAAATCAAAACTATTATAAAGAAAAAAATTACCACACCAAGTTTCCAGAACTTTTTATGGTAATGTCTTTTAATATGCAATTTTACTAGTCGCTTTAGGTGAGCCATTGTCACATTAAAGGCTTGTTATTGAGAAATAATAGTTATGACTTCCTCTGTTACTTATATTTTTTAATCATAGATTTGCTGGCAAGAAGGTTTCTTTAAATGGTAATACCTATAAACAGAAATGATAGATGATATTAGTAGCTATTCATTCCTACAGGTATAGTACAATACAATTCATTCAACAAACAACTGAACATAAACTAAAACAATGTATCCTTAGGGTTAACAAGAATACAAAGAATATTGCCCTTAAGAAAATCACATTTTTGGAAGAAAACAATTATTATAATTGATTATAATCTGTTGGGGCTATAAAATATTAAGGATTTCGCTCTAGCCAAAAAAAAAAAAAAAAAAAAAAAACCACTTTTTGTTAACTTTGGTATTATCTACTATATGATATGCAAAAATTAGTTTTTATAATTGTATTTTGACTTTTAAAAAAATAACTTGATAACGAAAGAGTCATAGGACTTCACTAAATGGATTATAAAAAGAGGGGATTTGTGGGAAAACAAATGTCACTAACATACACTAAGCATCCATATAGGGACCTTTTTATGCAGTTGGCCCTTACCACTACTCCAACTAGCCACGTACAATAATAAATCAGCATCACCCAATAATAAGTTGGCATTCTCCCAGAGTTGTTTACATGGAAGTACTTGTTAGTCCTGACAGAAATTAGAAAATCACCAGCATTTAATCCATTGTTATATAATAGCTATTCTCAATAGCTCACACAAATACAAAATCTAACACCAAAAAGAAAACGCATTAGTTTTACATGAAGTATCTCTAGGTTTCAGGGTCTAAAAGACAGAATTTGGTTTGATGGAGTACTGCTTGCAATTGGCCTTAAGAACACAGCACTAAGTACTAAACCACCATGTGGAAAAGAAAAATAGGATGTTGATGACAGCCTGAATCAAGGGTGAAGGTTGGTTTTCTTCATGATGATTAAAAAAACGTAATGTGAAGGGGTTTCAGAATATAATTGCATACCATGCACCATTAGAGTCAAATAATTTTCAGGGAAAGGGGGTGAAAAAATGCTTGTTGTCCCTAAAGCTTAAACAAATTTTAAAGGAAATGTTATTTATAGCAATGAAAACTAACTTTGACACTTTATTCAGCTTCTTGCTCAAAGTTTTCATTAAATTTAAAATAAGAAAAATCTCAAGTTGTAGGATGGAGATGGGTTGTCTGACCTTTGTTGTGAAGCTGAATGAACAAAATAGGCAGAAATTATTTCTATATACTACTTCTAATTGAACTGTTCTATATTCTTTTCAGTATGGAATGGACACTATGGCTCCAAAAGATGGCTCGATTCTGATGTGTACGCTTGGCCCTGCTAGATAAAACAAATTGCTTTTGGTGGTCCTTATAAATTGGCATGGAGAAAAAGGTATTAGCCAAGTCAGTAGTTCACATACCAAGTGCCAGGGGCCGTGTCACTTGATAAAGACATTCGTTACATCTAGATCAGTAACTATATTTGAAGTCACTCAATGATGAAGTTTGCAATAGTCCAAAAATTTTTTCTAAGACTCATCCAACTTCTGCACAGGCCAAATAGGTGAGTTCAATGTGGATGCTACAGATATCACATGTTGTATTTTAAACGCCTGATGACAGCATCAGCCTCAACAATTTCCACAGGAATATGGTATTCCTTCTGATTTACTGTCTTAGAAGAGAGAAGATGGTCGAAGCTCTTCCCCTTAGCTCTCCCATCACGTGGTCCTCACATGAGAGTTAACATAAAGATTCTGCCAGCTAGCATTTGTTGCCCTTAACGCAGAGAAACTAAACCTTAAAAGCAACTGAGGCCAATAGGAGAAGGGGACCAGGAACTAGAGAAAAGGTTAGATCAAAAAGAATTAACCTAGAAGGTAACACACATGCACAGGAAATCAATGTGAGTCAATGCCCTGTATAGCTATCCTTATCTCAACCAGCAAAAACCCTTGTTCCTTCCTATTATGGCTTATACTCTCTCTTCAACCAAATTAGAAATAAGGGCAAAATAGTTTCTGCTGGGTATTGAGGGGGTAAGGGGGAGAGGGAGGGGGCGGAGTGGGTGGTAAGGGAGGGGGTGGGGGCAGGGAGAGAAATGACCCAAGCCTTGTATGCACATATGAATAATAAAATAAAAAACAATAAAATAAAATAAAAAAATAAAAAATACAGTATAAAAAAAAAAAGATTCTATCAGTTATTTAGGATGTCCATTCCAAGGAACTTGGGAATAAGCACAGGGTTGATTGGTAACCACCTGGGACCATCTATTTCTTTATCATTGTAAGTTGTCACTTTGATATTTTGAGTTCCTAGGAAATTGGTATGAAAAGTTTAAGTATTTGTTTCCTTTACTTCAAAATGTAGTGTCCAGTAAATGGCTATCGATTTATTTGGGGAAGAGCTCTGGGCCTGTAAATTGACATAGGTCTGGAAGCTGGGTGAAACTGTGACTCTTGGCTATAACAATTAAAATCAGGTTTTTTGCTACTAGAGCTAAAGTTTTTCCTATTATGTAGATAAGTAATACTATAGTACTGCCTATCTATCTCATTCATTAGCTTCCACTAGGAGTCTGCCAAAGACATTATCTCATCTACCAGAAACATCTACAGGCCAATACTTTCTGATAGTCTGTGTTCCTGCTTTGCATTATGGAATATGTACCTATTTTGTCTTTGGTGGTTAAGTGCTTACTGCCACTTGGCTTCTGCTACTATGGGATCCCATTATCTCCCCTGATATCAGGAAGCCAATCTCAACGACCTACAAAGGACAGCAACAATGAATTTTTCACAGATGCAAGGGAGGGTCTTACTAATGCATTTTTCAATACCTTTTTATGGAATGTAGTTGGAGGAGGGGCATGCAAGATGTATTTGATAATCCAATCAACCATTCCTTTTGTGAAGGAGTACAAAGACTCATAAGTAGAAGGCCATTTCTGTTGGTTCATTTGCCCTTTGAAGTCCCAAGAATATTAAAAGATGGGGGCAGTAGAAGAGTAGAGGAGTAAGACTGCTTGCTCCATTGCTGTGACTTTGCATTTACCTTTTTACAGGTTTACCCACAACTCACTTAGCTGATACTCATGGTCCATCCCTCAACTTCTACCACCCTATAGAAGAGTCAGCAAATGTTCCATAAAGAGTCAGTCAACAATTATTTTTTTTGTTTTGCAGACCATGTAGTCTCTATTGCAACTACTTAATTCTGTAGTTCCAGTGCAACAAAGACAATACACAAATGAATGAACATAGCTGTATTCCAATTAAACTTCATGTATAAAAACAGGCAGTGAACCAAATTTGGCTGTACTATTGCTACCTCCCTAGATGTAAAACAAAATTAAATATTTCACAAATCATATATAACATCAAGTTATTTTTATCAATACATAGAAATAGTGTCTTCCTTCAAGATTATCCGATATATGTGCCTAATTTGAAGTATAAAATATCCTTCTACTTATCAAATGCCTCTGATATTCCTTCATTACCCACTCTTCGTTGTTAAGGAATGAAAAGCTTCTTTCAATATATAAGTTTAAGTGTGAAATGAACCAGTTTCAGCCTCAAATTTAATTCTTCTTTCAAGATCTGACCTCAACTAGGGCAACTGTCCTCAGGATCACACAGAGTCAATTACCATATACAATATTAGGCATATGCTGTATGCCAAGCTCCAAATAGGGAAGACTGGGGCACCTAATCCTTGGGGATTTATAGTTAATTCTTTAAGGGGAGAGGCCCTGATGGATCTGAAGCAAGGTAACGACCTAATTCAAACTGAAAGTTAGAATGATTATCCTTGAAAGCCGTGGGGGGGCACAGGGGTGGGCAGGGAGGACAGATTGGAGGCAATTAGGTGACTTTTAAAAGTAATGTGGGCAAGAGATGAGTACAAAAGGATGTGGAAGCTTGGAAAAGAGATTTGAAGGTAGAATTAGCTTAGCTCAGCAAATCAATTGGGGTGAGGCTGGGTAGGTTCCTAAGTTATGATGTGTGCTAAGGATGGGTTAACGATGGGATGTTGAAAAGGACTAGCTAATGTTCTGGGAGGAAAACTGGGTGTCAGAGCACAACAGTGAAAGAAATATTTACCATACATGCTTCTTTACTTTCCACATTTTTGAGCCTCTTGAACAGAGTGGCTACTAAAACAAATGAATCAGAAAGTAAAGTGTTTGAAGGTATGATAAAGATTTTTCATACATGTGATGCCTCCAATTCCCTAATTCCATGAAACATTTCTCAAGAAGCTAGTGGAGGATGTGCTACATCCACAAGAGAGAGTGAATAAATATCAAAAGTCACAGCATCTAAGGAGCAGAAACTCCATCAGAGATGTCAGTAAAGAGAAACCCAAACAGATGTTCTCTAGGAACAAGACTAGAGAGAAATAGTCCACATTAAAACAAGAGGACAGACAGATTGTTCCAGGCAGGAACCAGTAAATCTGAGTCTCAGACTACATGAAACTGAGGTGTTGGAGTACACAGAGATATAATCCAATTAATATTAGGAAAAATCAGCAAATCATTTTTTCTTAAATGAGTTAATATTAACTCTAACCAAGACACACTGACATATACCTGCAGTTCTAGCTATTCAGAAGGATCACCTGCACCCAGGAGTTGGACACCTATCTGGACAACATAGCAAGACCCCAACTCAAGAAAAACAATTAGTCTAGGCTAGCCACAGTGGCACATACCTGGAATCTCAGCTGCTCAGCAGGTGAAGATAGGGAAGATTTTGGTTCAAAGCTAGCCTGGACAAAAAGTTAGTGAGATCCCATCTCAACAAATAATCCTGGTGTAGTGGTACATGCCTGTGATCCCAACTATGTGGGAGGCAAATGTAGGAGGACTGAGGTCTAAGGTTGGCCTCAGGCAAAAATGCTAGGCCCTATCCAAAAAATAACTATGCAAAAAAAGAGCTGGTTGTGGCTCAAATGGTAGAGTGCAAGGCCCAGTACCTACAGAAAGAACAGAAGGGAAGGGGAAGGGGAAGAAAGGGGAAGGGGAAGGGAAAGAAAGGAAATTAAATGGGGAAGAGGAAGAAAGGGAAAGGGAAGGGAAGTGAAAGAAAGGGGAGGGAAGGGGAGGAAAGAAGGAGGGGAGGAAAGAGGGAGGGGAGGAAAGAGGGAGCTTGTTTGACTTTTTAGTGAAGAATCTGAGAATGATACTGAATGTGAGAATGATATTGGTATACTGAGGAAGAAAGAGCAGAGGTGTATGTGTGAAAAAGCTAAATATTTACCTATCATAATTGGAAGTCAGTAAAACAATGTATTAATACATCAAAACATAGCAGTATAAACATTATTTCAAAAGGTAAACACTAGCAGAAACACCTAAAAAAGGTGAAAGCTGTTTCCTTCAGGCAGCATTACTGGGGAGACAGAAAAGATGGCCCAAATGAGGATTTTTGTTGTTGCTGTTGCAAATATTTTAATAACGCTATTAAACCATATTGACATATAAGTAGGATAGAAGCAAGGGATTTTTGGATCACACTTGCTTGGATTTGAAACTTGGCTCTGAGAGTTCATTAACCTTATAGATGGAAGCAAGTTACTTTACCTCTCAATTGTCTTATTTTTAAAACAGTGAGAAAAATAGTGGTCACATTAAATGGTTGTTTGAAATTAAATGAATTAACTCATGCAAAGTGTTCAAAATACACCTGACATTTAAGTGTACAATAGTAGAATAGTAAATAAAGGCCAATACAATTATGGCAGCAAATATGAATCATTGCCTGATAAAAATACAAAGGCACTAATAACTCAAATCTATTTTTCAAAATATGATCTATATGCTAACTTCTGCCCCCTTTGTGAAGAAACTTTAATTTTTGAAGTTTAATACTCATAAGTACTAAGTGGGACCTTATTTCTTCAGGCTAAAGTCTTGACTCTCCTCTCATGATTAAGAAGACATGGCAATAAAAAAAAGACCAGTAGAGCAGAGTAACTGTGAGGTCTGGTTCAGCCGCTGACAGTGCTGAGTCCTCAGGCCATGTTAAGGGGTTTGCCTTATCCTAAGGATATTGACAGGCTTTTGGCAGGGATTTTCATGACAAGTATTTTGAAAAATATCACTTTGGGTACAGTGTGAGAAACCAAACAGAAAAAAGCCAAAAGGAGTTCAGATAGACATAAGCCATTGCAAAATTGCAGACAAGAGAAGAGGGAAAAGTACAGATGGATTTGAAAAAGATTTATTTAGGAAGTAAAATTAAAATTGCTTGGCCAAGGATTAGTCAGGGATTTAAAAGGAAGATAGCTAACATCAAGGAATCACTTGTATTATTTTGTTTTTCATTTGTTTGGTTGGTTGGTTTTTGCTTTTGGCTTAGTCTAAACGAATTATATTCTTTAAGTAAAAGCTGCCTCGTGTAGCTTGTCACAATATCCTCAATTGTAGAATATTTATAAACAAGAGTCGTATGATATTTCAATCACAAAGTTACTTTTCACTTCTAAAGGGTAAAAATCAGATCTTGGTACTAAACCAAAAGGCCCTAAAATAACATGGAATTCAAAGGAATTAGATGGAAAGAGCAATGCACATTAAATAGACTATAGTGAAATGTTTCCTCCTTCCTAGTTTCTTTGGTCCATTCCCAATACCTTTCCTGCTCCTGTGAAACTTTTTTCTTTTTTTGGTGATGATCAAATCTAGTGCTTCCATATGCTAGTGAAGTGCTCTCAAATGGACTTACACACTCAGCCCCTCTCACTTTCACTCATTTTTATCCCACATTAGGCTTGAAGAAAATTGCTGCATGCTTTGCAAATAATCTACAAGATGTGTGTGAATGCGTGTACATGTACACACAAGCATACCATATTTACATCGCATATGTAGAACACATGATAGAAGTATGCACTGACACCATACACAGCTCAAGTAAATGTGGAGATTTAGGTAGGGAGTGAAATATCCTAAATGAGGCAAGACCTACCTCATTTGAGTCTTAAGAACTGTGGAGAGTTATAAAGACAAAAGGGAGTGGGGAGTACAAAAGCACACAAGAAACACAATGAAGTCTGTTGCTGGGGTATAAAATTTTGGTTTATAGACTATTAATTCAAAAATCAAGCAGGGGTGGATCCATTTCAGAGGTCATGGGTTCTCTCCTGCAAGCTATGGCAAGTTGTTGAAGGATTTTATACCCAGGGGAGAATAGTTCTAGCTTACATTTTAAAAACATCACCACCTCAGAAGTTCTGCTGGGGATGGACTTAAAGAAAGCAAGCAGAGGGCAACCGAGGCAGCTATGTGAGAGTTGATAAGACCCTGAACAACGGGAGTAGAAGTGGTAAAGGAATTTGTGATGAGGGAAAAATGTATAAAATATTAAACAGATTCAGTGATCCGGTTTTTTTTTTTTTTGTCATTGTTGCTGTTTTGCGGCAGTGGAGCTTGAACTCACAGCCTCGCGATTGCGAGGATGCCTTCTTACGGTCTGAGTCACTCTGCCAGCCCTAGATTCAGTGATCTGGCGGTTGCTATGTAAGTCTGTTTGGGCTAGCTAGAATAAAATATTTTGGACTGGATAACTTATAAACAGAAATTTTCTGCTCACAGTCTAGAGCTGGGAAGTCTAAGATCAAGGCACAGGCTGATGGAGTGCCCTGTGAGGGCCCATTCCTCATACATAGCACCTCCTGTGTGCACGGGGCAGAAGGGCAAAAAAGCTAATGTGACTAGAACCCTCATGACCTAATCACCTCCTGAAGGTCTCACTCTTAATAGCAACACATTGGGGATTAGATTTCAACATATGAATTTTGGAGGGATAGAAATATTCAGACCATAGCTATTTTGGAGGCTGAGTTCAGAATGACCTCTAGATTTGACGTGACTTAGTGATATAGATCCATAATCTAGCCTCCAAATTGCTGAAGCCAAACATGATGCAAAATTCAGAATTTCTTAGATTTCAGATAGATGGCATGGTTCATATACCCAGTATAACACTACCTCAGCAGGGACTGGGGTGGTAGTATGTAAAAAACAGTACTATTTCTGCAGTGAGACAGATCTCACCAAGTGGGATAGATGATAGCCTCTTGACAGTTCACTCATGTTTTGCTTCAAATGAGTTCAAGTTTTGCTAGCAAATGAGTCATGTAATTATTTTTGGCTTTCAGAGGCTGATTTTGGAATTGTGGATAAGACATGGCAAATGTATTAATATATACAGATAGAAAACAGGAAGTGAAAGTTTGTGATGCAATGAAGGTCCTGGTTTAGACTCATGTAAGCTCCAGTTATTATGATAACTTAAAGAGGCCCAGAAATCATATAAATAAATTAGTTTGGATAGTTTGAAATTCGAACAAGCAGAGGGAAAAGGTGTGCTCAGAGAAATACTATATTTAGTGCCAGAAATATAAGCCCAATTCTAAGAATGACTCAAAGAGATTTCATCTAATTGTCTACAGCCATTAATGACCTAGAATTCAGTCCTACTTGTCTTTGCTTTGCCACAAATTAATGTATGTTGGTCTCTTGCCATTGCTGAAATTGATTTGAATTCAATGTTGCCATTGACCAGTACATTAATTATGTTAAAATCACCCAAATTATATAATACTGATTATTCTGATACAAACCAGATGCATAATTGGCAGGTAATTGAAAACACCTCCTTTATTTCAATCAGCTTTTGACCCATAAGAAATGTGCATTTTTTTATACTTTATGGACCAGAGAACTGAATATAATCTGAAGATGATACATATACTAATCATGTACAAAATATTACATATGGCAATATTTACTTTAAAAGAAAAAATCCTTCTATCAGGAATGTGAAGGCAGGTGGAAATTGAAAGTTCCTATGAAAAGCTTAATTATCTAGTCACAGTTTACAAGGCTATACCCCAAAAAGTGAGTTAAGGATCTAATATAATTTCTTAACTTATTTTTTTGGGGCAGTGGGTGTGATTCCTGTAATTCATTTCTTATACCTATTTCATCATAAAAGATGAAAATATAAAAAGTTAACAAAATGCAAACAAAATAGTAAACTGGGCTGTTTGCTCTAATAATTGTTCATTCTTTACCCAGAACTGTAATTCAGCCATAAAACTCAGGATGAAAATAGAGCTAGGTAGGAGAGAATTACTTTTTTCTCTCAAACTTTCACTTGATAGTTGCTACCATCAAAATCTCCTCACAAAAACACTCCTAGTTTTTTCTGTGCCAAAATGCACCACAGCATGCTGACAACCCATTTAAAATATAACCATGCACAGTGAGACTTCATGCAGTTTCTAATGCTGGAAAGATTTAGTCTAGCACCAAGGTTCCAGGGCCTCACGCCCTCTAGTAAATGCTTAATTTGGATTACGGTATGATTTTATGAAAAAAAAAATAGTTTGATTTTCTTGTCTGTGTATAGGCATGCATGTCTAAAGGAGACAGTAAGCTAGCGGGAGAAAAACGAGCCTTAAAAAAACAATGTATACACATGTAAGTAAATGTAAAAACAATAAAATAAAAGGAGAAAAGAAAAAAATGTAAATTTAGTATGATAGCACCATTTTCACAGTGTAGGCTCCAGCACATTAGTTGTCATAAAATCAATCTAGTATGTTGAGACCAATTTTTAAAAATAAAAAAGAAAATCCATATGGTAAGGTTAAGTTATTGTTTTGTGAAACCTGTTTCATTTACGTATGCATACAACACAGGGAAACACAGAATGCATATTTTTACACTGAGGATTGCAGTGTTAAAAAAAATGTTTAAAAAGCATTGGTATTAAGGAAGTGTGCTTGAAACCAAAAATCTAGGGTATTCCAAATGGATGGAAGACACTGGGTCAATGCCTCATAAAATATATCATGAGCCAATGTAATAAAAGATCAGAAGGCTAAATAACACCGTCCAAATTGGCTCAAAAAAATTAACTGTGACTCTGAAATACCAAGAAAGGATTAAAAATCTCAATCCACATGGCATCTTTAATATCCATGTGATCCACAGTGAGAGGAAGCGCCTGAAGGCCTTGCTGAGTCTCCATGGAACCAGGCATTTTCTTGAACAAGTAGAAATTAGGGTAAATCAGAGCTGGACAGAGAACAATTGACTATTCTATAATTACAAAGGCCTTAAAAACTACATGAAAGAAAAAAAGATAAACATCTTATGATAAGTGAGAATGTGGGTGGTGAAATCTAATGATATAGGAGCTGAGCGTGAGTCAAACCACTGGAATAACAATGCTATCTCTAGCACTAACTTGTAGGGCAAACTGAAGTTAGAACACCCCTCAGCCTCAATTTATCACCAACTGCACATGCGTATGGATACCCAAAGCAAAATACCAGATAGAGTGGCTATTCAAATTTTTTAAGGCCTTGCTATCTTAATGTAGGGAAATGTTTTTATTTTTTTCTATTTTACAGATAGAAATTGAGGCCCACTGTTACTCTAGCTAATAAAAACGCTGTTACATTTCTCCCTAAAGTCTAACACCTGCCCAATAAACAATGAAGATTAATCTTTAAAATTTAGTAGGGCAACACCTACTCTAATTTTATACCATACTTAGTATATTTATTTCTCTGCCTGGAGACAAGATTAAGAGGGCAGGCGAGTCTCTTTTGAAAAAAGCCAAAAAGTCTTGGTTGAATTAATAATTATGTCCTGTTAGGCTGTGGTTTTTTTTTTTTTTTTAACTTTTAATTGCACCTTCTTTTAAAAACCATATGTATTGCCTAAGGCATTTTAAGTTAATGTGCAATTTAAAATATATATTTTAAATTTGGAAAGATAGAATTAAATACACTTAAGGGGTGGAATTGCTATTTATTATTAGAAATTTCTATGTAAAATGTTGGTTAAAGTAATAGATGCTTGGTACAAATAAACTGCTCAGAAATGTTTAACCTGTATCCTAGACTTCAGTTATTAATAGAATTTAATAAATTTAAAGAAAGCTAATTGTAGGGTGTGGCTTGAATTTTGTGTATTTTTAGCCACAAACTCAAAGAAAAATAACATAATAAAAGCAGCACAGATTTTCCCACAATCAGAAATTCTCAAATTCAAATGTATTAACTTTCTGACTTTTAACAATAGAGTTTGAGTTTAAATGTTTTCATTATGTAGTGTAACTTCTACATATAGTAAGCTACATTAACTTAACATGCTCTAAAAATCAGGAAAAAACTGATGGGGTTCCAAAACCAGAAAAAATTCTTTGATGAGTTTGAGAGAAAGGAAGGAAATAAAAGTCTAAGGTAAGCCTCAGTTTCACCCTCAATTCTTAGGCTTCAGAAAAGTCTAATTAGGCAGGAGAGGAATTTGAGCCTGGCACACCCAGGTTCAGACGTGGCAGCATTCTGAAAGAAAGTTTTTTTTTTGAACCTTTGAGTCATATGCCACAGGCAAACCATAGCCGCGATATACAGGTCCTTAAGTCAACAGGTCCTTCAAGGGGATGGTGTGCGGTTGGTGCCTGGCGGTTGGCTTTCCTCCTGCCACGAAGAAAAGAAGTGAACTCTTCCCCATCAAACCGGAAAGTGGGCGCAGCTCTGGCTTGGGTCGGGAACCCGGAAAAGTGCAGAGTCAAAAAAGAGCGCGGGGCGTCCGCCTCCCGACCACGGAGCGCTTTCCAAACCAGTCGGAAACCATTTGAATGGCTCCGGCAGCCGCGGTTTCCACCCTCGGGCTGTCTGGGGTCCGGCTGGGAAAGTTGCCTGGCAGAGCCATGCCCTTCCCCGTCGCGAGTTTGACCCTCTCGGGCAGGGGAGGGAGGCGACAGGCAACCTGCTGGCCCAAGTGGAAACGCGGCCGCCGCGGGTCCGGCCACTCCTCCACCTCCCCACCACGAGATCCCCGTCGCGGCAGGGACTCACAGGGGGCACCACCCGCGAGAGGGGTGATCTGTCCTCCCCAACCCTGGGACGCTACTTCCCCCGGCCTGGGACGCCTCTGTCGGCCTCCCCAGAGGAGCAACTGAAAGCCTCTCTCGAGACGGTCCCCAACCGGCCCCCGGGACCGCAGCGCTCTGCGCACCACGTGAAGCTCCGCGACGGTCCCACAGCCCTCCCTGACACTGTCCCGGGGCGCCTGGTACCCTGTCCCCGTCTCAGCGCCGGCCCGCTGGCTTACCTGGCAGGTGGGCAGGGCAGGGCGGCGGGAAGCGGCGGCCGGGAGGGCGCTGGACGTGGGCCAGGGACCAGGTGCAGGTGGCGGCGGCGGCGACTCGGATTGCTGTCGCTACAGTTGCCTCTCAGTAGAGCTCCTCCTCCGCCGCCGCCTCCTGCCTTCCCGCTGGGCCTCCTGCGTTGCCAGGAGAGGCCGAACCCAGGCTCCGCTTCCTCCAGGAGTCTCCCAGGTGAGCTCCAGCCTGCGTCTTCGGCAGGGGCGAGGCGCCCGTCCCGCGCCTGCGCGCCAGCCTTCTGCCCCGCCCAAGCCCTACCTGAGCGCTCCAGGTGAGCAGCGAGGACGGCGCGCGCAGGGCTGGGGCGCCGTCCCGGCCCACGTTGCCGCCCACGAGGCTGCACCTCCGCGCGCGCCCTCCCTATCAGCCTGTCTGCATTTGAGGAATCCAGCACTGACCTGGTGGCAGTGGTCACCTTGTAACCAAAACAGTCTGACTTCCTGGGAAACTAGATCTATATCTCCCCTCTACACTTCTTCCCTTCCTCTTCGCTTCGCCCAAATGAAAGGATGCGACCGCTCCATGAGGGCAGCGACTGTTGGCTTGTGTGGTTTCCTCCGCAGGGCTCAGCAGCTTCTGTCACCGGTTAGGTTGGTGAGCTTCCTTCCCTTGTAGTCTTGATTTCATCACTTGACTCACTTCAGCATAGCTAGTGGTTTCCGTTTCTGTAAGTGGGCGCTCTGGTAGGGGAGCCTTACGTCGAAAGGAGGAGCTTTCCTCTTCCAAAGTAGAGCTTGTGGTAGTTGGCAGACCATCGCCAATTTGGGCGCACCTCCTCTTCCTGGGTTACTATGGAAAGGCAAACCAACGCTCAGATGAGAGGAAAAGCAGCGACAATAGGGAGACTGCTGTCCTTGCTTGGAAACAGATTGTGTTTTCCTGGAGAGGGCTTGCTTTTACCTATTGTAGATTTGTTTAAAAGTTCATCATCTATTCTACAAGGTGAGAACACAGGCTTTTAAGAAGATAATAGGTTTTGCCTATTGTATCTCTTTCCCTTTATGATATTCATGACTTTCTATTTCAGCCGTCCTTCCGTTGCTATGACATTCATTGACACATCCCAAACCAGTACTTAAAATTTCCTTTATACACTTTTACGAACTGGTTTATTTGGCTTTATCTCAAGAGCACATAGGGTTACAAATGAAAAAAATATCTAAAATCTTTTGGGCAACATATTTAATTTTATATGGTGGCAGGTTTTTCTATAAAGATATGTAGCCTTCTTCCTACATTCTGACACTTGTGTTTGCTTTTTCATTGGCTTATTAGTTTCATGTGTGACCTAAAAATAAGATTTAAGACACTGGCTAGTACAATATCAACAGGTGTCACTCTACTACATCCTTGATTCAAGCAGCCACAGTACTATTTTAATACTCAAACACTGGTGATCCAGTTTAAACCCTTACTTGGGTAATTCTTTGTTTTGAATATTATGCTTATTTTGTAAGCATCAGGCACCTCTGTGTATTTGTGACATTTTAACATCAGTACCTAAAAGCAATTTTTAAGCTACGTCTACCTGCCTGTACCATCTCCCCCAAAGTTGAGGAGATACTCGTGTATATTACTGTACTAACATGTTGTTTGTCTTTAGGTCTAGAGTCAAAAACATTTTTGTTTCATTTCTGCAACTTTCTTTGGTGTTTTCCTTTAATGGAAGTTAATGGTAATCTTTGGAGAATTTAGGAGAAATCCTAAATGTAAAATGAAGAAGTCTGTGTCCCCTTGCCATTTGCCACCCCATCCTTGAATGAGACAGGTGCCAAAGATTATCAACTTTCCTTGTCCCAACAGGTGAAGAGCAGCAATTTTAACTGACAACCAGGGCAAGGCAGATAGCGATCCAACAGCAATCAGGAATCCAAGGACTGAAATGCAGTGACAGCAAGACTAGTGACATCAAATAACAACTGAACAGAGAAGCCAGGGCAGACTTATAAAAAGAGAGCAAACAAGTAGGATCAAACTACTGCATGATGAGTGAACAGAAAAAAACACAGAAATGATAAGAAGTTACTGAAAATTGACTGTTAGTTTTACAATGGAGTCAGATAATTTATCCAAGCAAAGCAGTATTTCTGAATCTGGCATTACTTGTACTATTTCATACATTACTTGTACTATTATTTCATATCATTCTGAAAACAAAGTCTTAAAGATAATAAGAGTTTTTCTACTTCACAATAAAATTAAAATGCTGCAGGCCAAGAAAAATATGATGGTGAAACATTTAATGCCCTAAATCTAATCAGATGCAGAGGTTTTGAAAGTTCCACCATCTTTAAAATTATGAAATGAAGAATTTGTTTTATAAAAGTAGAATCAGCATCTTATCATAAAATAAAATTCAGGAGTCTGGGTATATATACATGCTTCTCATAAACAAGCCTATTTGGTATATTATGGTATGTTGCATGTTTGATATGTTATGGTAGTTAAGTTAGAAAACTGGGAAGACTTTAGGTAGGGAAGAAGACAGACAAACATCTTTCTATCTCCCTCACCCCACTTACACATGTGTGTATTCAAACACAACTAACTGTAAAATGCTATTGTATATGGATTTGAAGCAATACTCACTCTTTAATTACTTCTTTTAATATTTAAATTTGTGTTAGGACCAACACTTAGTAGGTACTCAGTAAATAAGTGCTGAATGTATAAATTGATCCATCAAATAATTAAACATACATAGTCTTGAGATCTTACATGTTCACAAAATGAGCTAACACAACATTATGGAAATATAATCTGTGGCAAGAAAGAGTAACAGATTGAGAATCTGAAAGAGAAGGTTTGATTAGCTCTTGATTTTCACATATCTGTGTTTCATCATGCACTTTCTAAAGCAACTTAGACTCCTACAAGTTACTTCTGTAATTAGATTTTCTTTTTTATAAAATCAAAAGTAGTATGTACAAAATTCCTTTACAGTCTAATTCATGTAAACTCCATGTTGAGAGAATTGTCATGCAAAAAAATAAATAAACCTGGATATAGACATAATAATTTATGGGTAATGAAGAAATCAAAACTTCTTAACTGAGATCAGGCTTTAATTCATAAAAATCATTGTAATATATATTTTAATGAGTAAAATTGTGCCAATTCACTAAACCCAAGTTTAGATATTTTCAGTTTGTTAATTATTTAATTGCTAGTTAAGCAGGGCCTAGAAACTTTTGTTTGAAGCATAGGCCCTGATTTAGACTTTAAAAACAATTTTGCCCCATGAGATCTTAGTCAGGATCTCAAAGTCAAACTGAAAGATTTGGCTCAAAGACTAAACAGATTGAAATAATTTCTACCAGAACAAGTAATAGAATTGAAATGCTATTGATTCAAAAGGAGAACAGTAGTGGTGCTTTAGGAAAGTACCACAAATATATAGGCTTTAGAAAACAATAATTCAAGCACAATCCTATAATGCATTAGTTAAAACAGTGAAAACATAAGTAGGTTATTCAAGTTTGAACTTTTGGGGTATTGTTTCCTATAAATTTTTTTTCTGCCTGAAGAATATTATCAGGATAACCATTTCAGATTTTCAAAGATATTGACATTTCTATGAGGGTACTTATTGACATAAATTGCAACAGAACTATGTCTTGTTAATTTTGTATCCTGATGCTTGGCACATAGTAGGTACTCAATAAATATTTGATGAGCTGTATTTAATGGAGTGCAGAGTTTCAAGCTTTTAAGCATTAGCATAAAAGCAAAAAGAAATGCCATGCTGAGTCAGACTCATATTCGATCTAGCTAGCTCTAAATTCTGACAGTGGCACCAAAGAATACTTTGTGGGAAAATGTTAATAGTTTTGCATTGTGTTGACCTGTGAGACCTATTCCAGCTACCCATGATTCACACTTCCTAGATTGATTTCTCTTTTTCTGTAAAATAATTTTTTATTGAAAAGCAATTCATACTCATTACAGAAACATTTAAAGAAAGATAAGCTAGTTTTGAAATACTCAAAATTACTCACATCAATGTTACCAGAGTCTATATAAACAAGTAGTGTGTGTGTGTGTGTGTGTGTGTGTGTGTAGGTTTGTATGTTTCTGGGAATTAATTCCAGGCCTTTTGACATATCAGGCATACCCTTGAGTCACATTGACAGCCCTTCAGACCCTTTCTATGAAATATACTTGCAGACACTTTGATATTGAAGAAATTGGGGACATGGATGGTGAATACATTATAAAATAAAAGAAAGAGCATTTGGGGAACTTGTCATGTAGCCAGTTTTCAGCTTAACATGTATTTCCATGTCAATAAATCCATTTACAGCATTATTTTAAATGGTTGACTGGTATCCCTTCATATAGTTATATAAATTATTATGTATCAATTATTGTTGACAGTGAAGATTGCTTCCAAACTTTGCTATTGCAAGTACTTCTATGACTGTCATAATCTTCATCTCTTAAAACATTTATAATGACTTTCTTTATTTCTTGAGAGAGCTAGTAGATAACACAAAAGGGGAGTGTGGATAAGGGTATTGTAGTAGAAAAGGAGTTAAAGGGCTCAGAAAGCGATAAAGAGTAGAGGACAAAAGAACCATTCGCATAGGACATTCTCTGAAGGCATAAGGGGAATCTCTAGGACACATTCCTCCTCAAAGATCTAGGCAATGTGGCCTCTTTCTAGAGAGTGTACTGGAAGCAGAAAAACAAATCCAGGAGCAACATCTAATTTCTGCAGACTATCCAGATTTGACATAATTGTCTAAACAGTGGTAATGATCTTAGCTGTTAGTGCAAACCAGGGTGTGTATGATTCAGAGAAAGCCAATATTCAGCAGAGCCTCTAGAGCCCAAACAATACTTTGTGTAAATTAGAAAATGTCACCATTAGGCAAAGACAGCCCGTGGACACTGGATGTGAAAAATGGATGACCCCTTCATCCTACCAGAAGCAAATCCACTCCAGAGCATTCAGCTGGTAAATTTCGGTAGGGCTACACTTCAGCCCCACTTTCCCTTTTATAAGATACTTTTACATAGGGCACAACCTATAAATCCTGGTGTCAACCAGATATCAACCTCATCCTCTTGTAGCCAGCTATCTTCAAATGACCAGCAGAACTAGAAAATGAAAACATCGCCCTCACCTACAAGTTTACTCTTCAGTATGTGTTACATTCTAAAAATAATGGCTCACATTCTTCTCACATCAGTAAGCACGTTCCTCTTCAGGGTAACTTTGCTGCTTCGTCCACCAGAAAAAGCAGTTTGTTTCCTTACCTTTTGACTCTACAGTCTGTGAAATTTGCTTTGATCAATAGAATAATGGTGGATGTGAAGTTGTGTTACTCCCCCAGATGCTCACCTTTTAGTTTCCCTCCCTTATAATGTTGTCCTGAGATGGCCATGAGGAAACCTAGGGTGCAAGATGTGAGAGAGACCCCTTATTCTAGACAGATGTTCCAGTGTAGCTCAGATCACAATCGATTAACTGCCAGATGAATGCAACATTATAAAAAAGGCTTGATAAATACCTCCAGAAAAACCACCTGATAAACCCACAAAGTCGTGAGAAATAGCTATTTGTTACATTAAGCTATGTTTTGGGAGAACGCTTAAACTATTTAAATTCAGTATCTCAGCACAAACGTAAGCACTTTTGACATTTGTGTACCTTTGGATCCTTCCCTATTTATACAGAGAAAACTTTTGAGATGCAAAAGGTCGGATTTATTGGAATTTTAAAAACCTAATCCTTGAAGGACTCTGCATAAAACATATACCGAACACCAGATTTTTGAAAAATTATTTTCAGTCTGAGGCAGTTGACTATTGCCAACTGGAATCTTGATAAAATTTGTGCAGAATGGAGAAAGAAAAGAGAATTAGAGACAGGATTATGAGGTGGGGAATAGGCATTGGCAGGCATGCCTTAGAAGAATCCATGTAACCTCTAGTCCTTTTGGAATGTCATTTTGCACAACTACCAGTACACCATTCATACAGCCCTAGCTGTGCAGTGAAATGACTCTAACCCTTTAAACCAGACAATGAGGGGACACTGAGAGCCAAAAAGAAGTTGGTCTCATTGGCTCCATCATACCAAGAAGTAAACCCCAGCATTACTCCTTGCCCAAGTTTGATTAAGAACAGAAAGCATGGACTTCTGTTTTGGGCTACTGCAGCACGAGGATCCGGTGATTGCAACCAGCGGGAAAATGCGGCCTTTGATCTTTGAGAAGATCACGAAATACATCGGGAAGAACCTGCAGCTGCCTGTCCACAGGCCCGACAGCACCTACTGTTTCAGGCTGCACCATGACCGACTGTACCACGTGAGTGAGAAGATCCTGAAGCTGGCCGCCAACATCTCCGGGGACAAGCCGGTGTCGCTGGGGACCTGCTTCAGAAAAATTCACTAAGACCCACAAGTTCCGGTTGCATATTACAGCTCTGGATTACCTTGCACCCTAGGGCAAGTGTAAAGTGTGGATAAAGCCTGGAGCAGAGTAGTCCTTCCTGTATGGAAACCATGTGATGAAATCTGGTCTGGGTCGAATCACTGAAAACACTTCGCAGTACCAGGGAGTGGTGGTGTACTCCATGGCAGACATCCCTTTGGGTTGTGGGTTGTAGCAAAGTCTACACAAGACTGCAGGACATTGGAGAGTATTATGGCATGAAGAGACATTGGTTAAAGTGAAGTCATAACAAGGACTTAACTGCTGTGTGGAAAGAGCCTAGCTTTGTTTACAGTGTCTGTGTAGACACCTCCATCATGTTGTTTTGTCAACAATGGACACAAGGACTCCTTAGATTAATATTCTCTATCACTGACAAGTGCAGGCTGGGTGTTTACTATACAGAAAAGTAGTGTTTCAGGTACTCCAGAGGTGGAGACAGGGGATCCAGAGTTTAAAACCAGCCTGGGCTACATAGGGAAACCCTGTCTCAAAAATCCAAAAGAAAAAAGTGAGATTTCTGATGTTTTGTGTTTGGGACTAAATAGAATATTCCTTTTATCATTGTTATTATTATTATTATTATTATTATTATTATTATTATTGATGATACTGGGGTTTGAACTCAGGGCCTTCACCTTGAACTACTCCACCAGCCCTTTTTTGTGATAGATTTTTTTGAGATAGGGTCTCCCAAACTGTTTGCCTAGACTGGCTTAGAACTGCAGTCCTCCTGATCTCTGCCTCCTGAGTAGCTAGTATCGCAGGTGAACCACCAGTGCCTGACTATAATATTTTTATTCTGTGTTTGAATCAGAAGCGTGCTTGTTTTAAGTAGCAAGTTCTAATTATTAAACTGGGACAAGAATAGCTTATTGTTATCTGAGATAAAACTTTGTTTTCCAGACTCATGGTAAGAATAAAATAGATTTTCTTTATTTATTAATATCATAAAATAAAAGATAATGCCATGCAAAAATAGTAGGCCATGCCTGGGATTTTACAAATGAAATTAGGCTAAAATAATAAATGCAATTTATTCAGCTATTTTCCCGTCCGGTAAGTGCTAAATGGTATGGAAGAAAAATTTGCACTGAACCCCTAGTTCTGTCACCTGCCATCTGTATGGCTTTGGGTGAGTCATTCAACTTTAAGAAGTTTTGTTTTCTTCCTCTGTTTAAAAAAATACAAAACTGAAAAATAGCTTTAATTATCAACCTAAGAAAACAGATTACTGTTTTTTAGAAATAGTAATTGTAAGTATAAAGCACCTAGCACAGTACCTGGCAAACAGTAGGTATAAAGTAAATGCTAAGAGTTACTTTATATGTTATTTCTGTTATGAAGCATATGGTCTTATGAGTGTAATTTGATATATTGTCTTGTTTTTTACATCCTGTTTTTTCAGTCTTGGGATGATCCTAGGCTGAAATTTTTTTTCATTTTGATTTCATAAAATATGACTGTTTTATGAACCTTTACTTACCTGACAAGACTGAGCCAAAAGTACTAATCAAAGACACTGAAATAATTATTTAGCTCCTTTATCTTCCCCATAACCCCAGATTATTTTTTAGAATTATTAAAATGTTTTTAAAAGGTAAGAAAAAAACCCAGAAAACATTTCTAAATGAGATCTTGAAGCAGACACACCTTAGATAATCAGATAGCACTCATGTACCCCAGAAAGACATCATAAGCATCCAAAATGTATTCTGATGTAGGTGGACTGTTTTAAATCCATGTTTTTGTAAATTTTTTGTTTTATTTTGAGAGAGTCATTTTCTACAGCTGCTTTGATGTCACAATGGCAGTGTCAGTAGGTGTGACAGAGACCTCCTAGTCTGCAAAACTTAAGATATCTACTGTCTGACCCATTATAGAAACAACAACAACACCCTTTGTTTTAGATGAAGCACAAAGAATCGGCAAAACTTATACCTTGTGTGATAACAAAACAAAAATAAACTATGGAGAGTGAGATAGAGGTCTGTGGGAGACTCTTTCTTAGCATGCACAAGGCCCTGAGTTCCATCCCCAATTCTGCAAACAAAGTAAAATGGTGTAAACCATGATCAAAGGCACATCACTGGGACCAAGATGAAGTATCAGCACATGAAGCCTGGCTATCTGTGAGGGCCTAACACCCAAACCCATATCGTGATGGCGTAACACAAACACATTGTAACACTCTCATCACATACCTAGCACTAGGAAGGATTTATGGGACGTAGCTGCATCCTTAGTGAAGTAGAGGAAGTCCTTGATTTTACTAAGATTTGGTTATCACCACATCGTGTAACAGGGATTTGAGAGAGAAATTAGCTGTAGGTATAAACATAGTAAAATAATGGTGTGAAGTTCCTAATACATAGAATTCTGCCTTCAAAAACTAGCACCTACCCTAAGGCCTTCCATAGTGATAAGTGGAAAATCAATACAAAAGAAATACATGTTGTATGTTCAGCATCAATATTGGGTTTACCTTCTTTCCTCCAAAACTGCTTGATGGCATTGCCATTTCATACAGGAAGCATGCTATTCTCAGCCCATGTCTTACATAAGCTTTCTCTGATGATGGTAATGTATGTCCTTATTACCTCCATTCCCCCTTCACTGTTTTTCTATTCACTGAGACAACTATTTCTCTCTACTGTCCCAAATTCCAAAGATAAAAAAGACTGGCGGATAGGAAAACATCTGTGAGTGGGAGGAGACAGTAGGCAAGGATCCTGAGGTCTCTTAAAAAACATTGGTAAGTGCTTTAGATGATAAGGAAGTGGTTTGTAATACTTTGCCATGACCTCATATTCAGAGAAGATTTTACTTCTTACTTTGAACTGGGGTGTGGGAAGAGGAAAAATGCTGAATACTAACTCTGAGCCTGAATATAACCTCATTTAGTCTTCACAATACCACTGGGTAATTTTTCAGGTGAGAGAATAAAGTGACAAACTCAGAGAAGCAGTTAACAGCTAGCATGTAAAAGAAGGACCCCAAACCATGCTCTATAAACTATATGATGGGGTTGAAATGTTCCCTTGAAGCCAAGAGGTGGGTGGTTTGTCTTCGTTATTTTGCCCTCAGATATTCATTGACAATTTCTCTTTTTCCCAGTCTCTATTTCGTTCATATAAGGTATTATTGGGAAAATTTGAGAAATAAAGGGTTTTTTTTCACATATAAATTTGCATTGTCTTTAAGAATATTAAACCAATATTGTTAGTTTTGTTTCATATAGAGATTCCTTTCACTATAAAATGCTGTGAAACAGAATGTCATAGTGAAACCCAAATAGAATGATTTCTACAAAAAAATTTAAAAATACAGGCATGTCTTGATAACTGAGGGGGATAAAAGGAAGTTCAATTCATTTACAATAGGAGCATGTTCACTTATTTGGGTATATTAAATATAACTTAAGTCTGCGGATGTAGCTCAGGGATAAAGCACTTGCCTAGAATGCATAAGACCCTGGGTTTGATCCTCAGCACCACAAAATATAAATATTACATGCTACATTATGTAATTATATAAATATATATGCATATATCTATAAAGTAAGTATAATGAGGATTCTAAAAAATGGATTGCTACAATTTTGGCATACTTGTATAATAATGCAGTGTATATATTTTAAAATGTAAATCAGAATGCTCAAGGGTAATGTTTTATAAGATTTAATAGTATAGTTTTTCCATTTAGGTATAATTATAAAAATGTAAGTACAAATTTCAAATTTATATGTTGTTATTAAATAGAATGGTCTTTGTTTTAAGTAATACATGAACGTTTGTTGAGAGTGAATGTTTGTGGACCAATAATTCTTGACTGAATTAATTTCATGACAGAAGCAAACTGTGAAATGAGAAGCTATGATAAAGTTAATTAATATAAAATATTGAATGTGAGTTTTATAATTTAACTGCATTGGAGCACATACAAAAACCCTAGATATTTGGAATTTCTGAGGCTGAACTGCATTTAAGGAATGATTCTCAAAGTACATAATATAAAAATTATCCCATGATGAAGAAGACCAAATGAGGAAAAGCATCCTTGTATATATAAATATGTTTTACAATATTTTCATGACAGAGATTTCAAAATAATTTTACATTTCTAAAGACTATAAAAACAAAAAACCTGGGACAACCTGTCAATTTGTTTGATGAACTTGACCTTTCATACCATCACAGACTACAGTGAACTGGATTTACCAGTTTTGCCATCTTGTCTTTGTGTTTATTTTGTTTGTTTGTTTTTTTCTTAACAGCAATTAATCAGTGTCATACTCTCACAGAAATCAGGAAATGATGTTTCAGGTCATTAAAAGGATATATTACTTTTAAAATAGTTTTCTTAGGTATAATAAGAACAATGATTGCTTAGTACTCATTTCATTGTTTTTACCAAATGTTGAGCAGTTTCAAAGAATCTTTATTAAATACACACAATATACTAAGCATCATAATGTAATGAAAAACTATGAACCTATGACCTACTTAAAGGTAAAGAATTTTGGTATCTCCTGTGAGAAACTCTCAGGTCATACCCACTTCCACTTCTGAATTTTGTTTTAATCATTCCGTTATTTTCACAGTGCTGTGAAGAACATTGTTATGCTTGCCTTCTGGTGAAAGGACATGACAAAGAAGTTTTCTTGGATAAATACTTAGGAATGAAATTGCTGAATTATAGCAAATTTACCAGACAATTTCCAGTGTGGTTATATAACACATTCTTACGGCTTTAATGCATATTTATTTACTAATCTATTATATCTTTACTAATCTAGTATACCTATAGACATATATGTATAGATATATATGTATATTTGTATATACACATAGCCTTTTCTTGAAAAGATTTTATATACCAGGAATCTAAGTGCTGCTTTTTCAAAGAACCCAGAATTGTGAAAGCTGTGGTTGATTGGAAATTTTTGTAATTTGTTGCCAGGAAACAAAATATTAAGGAAAAAAATGAGAAGAATGTTTTAGTTGTGCCTTAACAGATGGAAAAACAAATGCATTTATCTTTCACTTGCCTTTTACTATACTGCTGCTGTCTTCATTTCATGCATTGAAATAGGCATTCACTCCCTTTTCAATCTTGGTCATTGGTCTTATAAAGAAGTCCCAGTGGCTGAATTGGTGACATCCAATAATGTGTTATGCAAGAAAACAATTTCAGGGATGGACTGTACTTCTTCAGCTGTAACTTCTAAAAATAATCAGAATGGGAGCACTGGAAAATTGTTTAATGCATTTTTATCTCCTCCATAACTTTTGGTACATTTTTTTCCTCTTGTAACAATTACATAATTTAAATTGAGGAAGACCCATTAACTGCCCAAATGGTTATATTTCAAATACTCTAAGCCTTAGTTTTCACTTAACTAAAATCCTCTGGGTATGATACCACCAGAAGCACGTGCTTTTCATTTTTATCTGCAAAGTTTCTTTAATCAGTGCAGGCTTATAAGAATGTGTTGTTCTTTAAAAAGGGACATTTTGTAAAATGCAAAATACAAAAAATAAGGGTTTCTATTATCCTCCCTCTGTGTAAGCATACTATTTTTCAAAGCTTCTCAAATGTTATAAGAACTCCAAATTATTTAAATTATAATCAAGAAAATGGAAAATATTATATTGAAAGTTCCTTGAGTGGATACTATCAGCTCTGTGCTCTGTTGATTAATGGTCTACAGCACTAGGACCAGAAAGCTGCAAAATAGTATCACACAATTAAGATCCAGTGGCTTAGGTATTGCATTACGGGTTCATGTCAGGAGCAGGGCATTCATTAATATACTTTATAAATACCAAATAACTCACCAGAGGAATTTATAAGCAATCACTGCTATTATCCTAGAGAAATTTGTTGAGCAGTAAATAGTATGATTACAAAAGTATCACAGACCTTTACTAGAAATTAAATGGAGAATCACAAAAATTTTCTGAGTCCTAGCAAAATATATTAGGCCCTAAATTATTTGGTTATTATTATTATTTTGCTGTTGAGGAGAATTACTCAGGGCAGAGATGTTTTCTAACCTACAGTCTAATACTGCAAAACTAGCATGTCAGCCATTAAAAATTCAAACATCTTCAATTCAAATAATAATGATAGCGAGTGAAAAGTAATGAATACTTTCTATGGCTATTAAGCATTTATATACCTTATCTCATTGTATTTTCCTCTTTTTGCAGTACTGGGATTTGAACTTGGGGCTTTGCACTTAGTAGGCATGTACTCTACCTCTTGAGCCACATCTCTAGCCCTTCCCTTACCTCACTTAATTTGCACAAAAGCCCTTGGAAATATGTAATATTATTACTATGTTACAGATGATGAAACTGAGGCTTAGAAAATTATGTGAATTACCCAAGGCTACAAAGCTATTGACATTAGAGTAAGGACTCATCACATACAGGCTAATGTACCAGAATGTCTCCTTAATCACACCGTGCAACTCTCATAAGATGTGTCTTCTATTTGTAACTTTCGTCATGCATCTATGATTCTGATGATACAAACACTAAGCACCAGATATATACACTCATGACTCAGAATGAAATACCCACTGTGTGTACTGAGCCATGGTGAGTAGTACCAGAACTCATTCACTGTCCCTTTTTTAAGGAGCTGACGATATAGATTGGGGCACAAGACATAAACATAAACACAAGAGCAAAATGCTGCAAGTGCTGTCAGAGAAATCCAGCATCAGTGTAAAAAAGGACAGAAATCCTATTGGCTAGAGGGATGAATCTTTGTAAAGAAGGTGATGTGAATTTTGGGGGAAGGAGGAAGTAGTCAGGATTTTCCAGGAGGCATGACATGAACAACAACAAAAAAAGTTAGGTATATTGTAGACATGATCTGTTTGCTTCAAAACAGGGTTTATATAAAGAAGACGTAGGTGGTGAAGTGAGGAATCTATGGTAAATTTTTAGACATGGTGAACTACTACAGGTTTGGAAACATGGAACAGTGTCATTCATTTAACAAGAATTTATGGAACGTCAGGATATGGCAGACACTGTGATAGATGTTGAGAGTATTGGTGTGAACAAGATCTGTCTATTCCATTTCCTTATAGCTCTTATAGGATGTTGGGGGAAAAAAACTAATTTTCACTGTGACTAAGAAAGTGATTGTTTTGTATGAGGCAGGAGCAAAAACTCTAAGTAGAAAAAAAATGATTAATTGGTTTATGTTTCTTGTATTACCTTTCTTTTTTAAAAAACAAATATTGTATTTTATAATGATTTTAGATTCTGTTGCTATTTTAGCTTTACTTTAAAACAGTATATTATATATTTAAAAAAAAGAATTTATATAATGAATTTGAACTTCATTAATTATGTTCACAGATACAGAAAACATTTTCTTGACCATGGCTTATAAAAAGGTGGTTGAGAAAATTTATGTCAACCACTATTAAAATTGCATATATTGACATATGAGAGGCTCTGGCTTCCAAACCTCAGTACAAAAATAATTAATGTATCAATTACTTAAAATTTCTGTTTGGTCATTTAAGATACATCATTCTATGCGAAAAATATGACAAACTTCAGACAGATAAACACATTTAACACAATAATTAGTTGCACAATCCAAAAAGCTGTTGTGACTAAGTACGTGTTAAAGGATATCTTCGGTACATCTAATATCTTTGGTACACTCAGCTCTGAGCCCTCTGAATATAGCAAATAACGAAATGGTATTTGAATTGGAAAATTTTGTAATGACCAAATAACTATTACAAATATAGGAAGGCCAGTCTAAAAAAGGAATCAATAGGAAAGAATGTATATACATATATATGTACAATATATATGTGTGCAAAATATGTATTCCAGCTATGATCAACAGCTCCATGAAAAAGATTATGGGTAACATCTGCTTGTATTAGAGGTTTTTCATAGGCTTAGAGATGTAAAACTCAGATATTTATAAAACTAAAAAAGTAAAGATTACTGAATTAATTCTGGGATAAATAATGTCTCACTAGAAATTAGCAGTAAGTGAAGTACTTCAAAACAATCAAATTAGCATGTGGATACAAGCTTACCTTGAAAGAGGGGAATGGTTGCCCAATGTTTCAAAAATGTAAATACAGAATACCAATGTTGTTTTCCTTCAAAGCATCTCAATACATGATACTGACAAATGTGAAAACAGCTTTTAAAACTGTATGTGGTAATTGACAACATCAAATAACCAATATTTACTATAAAATTCCCCTGAGATAACTTTATTTCACCATCAGATAGCCATGTACACCTAGCTTTCCCTGTGTATGCCTTAAAATGTATCCATTGTGTTTCTTTCTCCTTGAAAAATAAAACATAAGGTTTTATCTTCCCTAATATATCTGCTTTAAGATAAATATGAAGGTCAAAATGTTGTCCTACAAAATACCACTGTCTGCTTTTTTAAAATCATCTCTTAGCAATGTGAGGATTTTACTTGCTAAAATAAACTGTATTCTTATAAGAGAACGAGCTTCCCAGAGAAACTTTCCTTTCCCATTGTTTCCATGCCAATGATATTTCACCTCCTTGTCCTGATATTTCACAGCAGCAGAAATTCTGCTATACATATCCTGTTATCTGTATTTGTTAGGAATATGTTTGGCTGCAATCTACCAGAAAAATGACTAATAGTGACTTAAATAGAGGTTTATTTTTTCAGGTAACAAGTCTCAAATACATGGCTTTGTTTCAATCACTCAGAAATATAATCAGTAACTTATATCTCTTTCTATAGTTCTGCTTCAATATTTTTAGTGTGCTGGTTTTCCTACTCCAGGGTTATCATATCAGAAGTGCAAAAAGACAGTAATTCTTGCATCCTCAAGCAAGGAGAGGATGGAGGTAAAGTTGCCATTCATATGTTTCTTTCTGTCAGGAAGACAAAAACTTTTCCAGGAGCTCCCTTAGGGACATGTTACATTTCAAGGCCACCACAACTTCAAAGAGGCTGGGAAAGCAAGAAGCAAATTTCTCATGATTGGCTTAGCCCATTATGAGACATTGTCTAGGGATGGGTATACTGACAGTTCAAACAAATCCTTAAATTTTGTTAGCAAAGTTGAAGGGATAAATATTTGGTAGACAGCAGAAAGGCTCTGCCTAAATGCCTCAGTTCATTTGGAATGCAAAATTTGTAAAGATTGGGGCTGTGTTTATTTTCTTCCTCATACAAAGAACTTAAGTTCTAACAAAAAGTATTGACACTACAAATCAAGGGAGGAGCCCCAATTGTCATTCAGTTGTAGTAATATGAGAGTGCTATTTTAAACTAGAGGGTGACTTCAAATATATATATATATTAGTAAGCCCTGGGTGGTATTAACAAATATCGTAGATTGGGTGGTTTGAACAACAGAAGTTATTTTATCATAGTTCTGGAGGCTAGTCCTTGGTCTTCAAGACCAAGGTGTTAGCAGATTCAGTTTCTGATGAGAGCTCTCTTGATTTGCAATGTCTTTTTGCTGTGCTTTCACATGGGGCAGAGAATATACTTCATTCTTTCTTTCTCTTATAAAGAGACCAGTCCATAATAGGGTTCCCACCCTCATCTCCTAATCTAAACCTGATCACCCCCCAAATGCCCCATATCCAAATACCACTACATTAGGGGCCAGAACTTCAACATCTGAATTTGGGGGAGAACATAAGTACTTAGAGCATGATATCTAGTATGGCCTAAAATAATACAGAACATATCTGAGAACAGTATTTTAGTTCCATATTTTAAGACACTTACTGTACTTTCCTAGACACTGAAAAATACCAACAGAAAATGTTCCAACTTTTAATGCACTTTAAGGTGAGATGAAGAATTTGTAGAGAAAATCCAAGCTAAACCAAAGTATTATTTAATCCATATAATATTAATCTGTTAGCTGGTATAACATATGTGATATATTTTACTTTATTTAATCTACCCAATAGCCAAGCTAGATA
This sequence comes from Castor canadensis, assembly GCF_047511655.1. Lineage (NCBI taxonomy): Eukaryota > Metazoa > Chordata > Mammalia > Rodentia > Castoridae > Castor > Castor canadensis. The sequence continues at coordinate 119,848,180 of NC_133389.1, forward strand.
GTTATTATCTTCATTTTAAGAATTAGGGACTGAGAACACTAAGAGGTTAAGCAGAGTTAAATTTTGGACTAGCTCTCCTCTTTTTCTCCCCAAACCCATGCTTGCACAGAGTACACTCGCTACTACATGCTGATGAACAAATTTGTGAGAAAAAATGCTTTCCTCATTTTATAATTCTGCTTCATTTTTACCTTTTTTCATTCCAGGCTTTCTCACTGGTGACTTTGGGAAACAGGCAGATGGAAACAAGATCAGATTATTGAGCCATCAAATCAGATCAAACTTTTTTTTTTCTTGTTGGGATTGAACCCAGAGTTTTGCATGTGCTAAGCATACACTTTATCACTGAGCTACGCCTCTAGCAGAGATAAGATTATGAAGATGCTGTAATCTCAGCTACTCTGGAAGTAGAGGTTGGGAGGTTTGAGGCCAGCCCAGGCAAAAATTAGTGAGACCTCATTTCAATCGATAAATTGGGTGGTATACATTGAGTTGGACTGTATGTCATTCCTGCTACTCCATAGGACATAGGTAGGAGGATCACTGTCTGAGGCTGGCCCTGGGCAAAATAAAAAAGGAAACTTATCTGAAAAATAACTAAAGCATAAAAGGGTTGGGCACATAACTCAATTGGTAGAGCATCTACCAAGCAAGCACAGGCCCTGAGTTCAAATCTTAATACTAAACCCTCCAAAGATTATGAAGACAGATAACGTTAAGAGAAGTAAACAAAAGGGGAGAAGACATGGGTAAAAGCCCAAGGTTATGAAAAGGATACACAGGAAAGAAGAAAAAAGGAAGGAAGTAAAAACTGGGTATTTCTCCTAGCACCATGGGTCTGATGACATGTTAATATCTCTGTGACTCTGTCATCTCTGATCTCTGATCAAGCATGTGGTTTGGCACTGTTCACCCAATAGCAGGATTGGGGACAGGCCATGCTAGTGACTGAATTACCCTTTCCCCAGCTATTCTTGTGTTGTAATTCTCCCATGAAGGTCTTTGGTAGTTAATCTCAAACCATATAAATATTTAACTCTTAGTTACACTTCAGAGGCCTGTTTTCAAACAATAAAAGTTAATACTCAGTTTCAACAACCACAAACTGACATTAATGTATTCTAATGTGACTCTGTTCCTAGCCCTGAAGTAAGTTTAAATCATGAGTGTGCAAAATTGGCTTTGTTCGTTTTGTACCTATTTTACAGCCTATTAATGTAGCATAGAGTCTTGGATATGGAGAGATAAAAGTTCAAACCCTCAACCATGGCAAGCCAACTTTCTTCCACACTATTTTGTTTCAATGTGGTCTAACATGGTCTTGTAGCTATGTTGTAATTCTTTGAGGGTAGAGAACTTACCCCTTCTGCAGGGGTGGAAAAGGGTGACTTCTTCATCCTTGGACAACTCTGATGCTTATAGAGTGCTTTCTTATTTGCCAATCAGGACAGCTCAGGCATCCTGACCCTAAAATGTCAGTGACTTAGAATGAGAGAAGCTTTCTTGCTTACACTGTTTATCACACTCTGATCTACCCTGACTTCCCTCTGAGATCTTGACCAAGTAGATAACCCGTCTGGGACGTTCATGGTCTCAGGGCAATGGGGGAACAGATCCTGGGACATGACATGCTGGCCAATTCGGTTTCCACCTTTCATTGACCATCACAAGTCACATGGACTCTTCCCACAGGGAAGGACAAAGCGAGAATAAGACAACTTCAAGAGAAGCAGACGATATTTTGAATAGAAAGATACTCTACTACATATTGACGGAGTCAAAATTTTTATGCAGCTAATATTCAACCTGTGGTCCTAGCTCATCTTTATTTCTTGCCAGCTCTACAAATACTAGTAAATCTCTCATCAGCCACATTTTCTTTGAAGGGGGGTGGTCTCCTTTCCAGTCAAACAGTCTCCAATTCCTTCATAAACCTTCATAAACATTTCTGTACTTTGTTGTGTCACCTAACATCTTCTTCAGAGCCTCTTCAGCCATTTGGGTCACCTGGTGAGAAAACTGTAGGTCTATTCTCCAAAGGATTATATCTCTTGACATACTCCCCATTAAGATGATGGATTTGGCTGAAGTTTAGCCATCAAAACAAAAAGCCTGTCATTAAGAAGTACCTTATCTAATAGGTCAGCCAAGTTTTCGAGGTGTTCAGATTTTTAGACTTTTCAAACTCCCAACCCTATGCCTATTATTATATATGTGAGCATGCATAGAATTTTGAGCACTTCCAGTCAAGAGGGTGTATGGCAGATCTCTGACTGTATTTGAGTTAGCTTAGCAACATGAAGAAGGCTGTGAATGGAAAACAATGTAGTGACAAAACTCTCAAATTCACCATTGTTGGATAAGATTGGCTCAGGATAAGGATGAATGTTGGAAACAATTGGTCTTGAAGCAAACCCTAACTCTCCTAAGTATTACCTCCATGACTTGGGGAAGGTTGAATAATCCTGACCTTTTATTTCTTTTTCTAAGGAGATGAGATGATGAGAGTTGTCTTCCTCATATGGTTGTTGACAGGACTAAATGACAAATTGGGACTCAATGAATGTCTTTTCCTGTTAACCCACATGGGTCTCAACACTCAGAGCTATCTGTGCTGTCAACCAAGCATCAGACCCTCTAGCAGCCTTTTTGCTTATCCCACCTCCTTCCTCTCTGGCAAGTGTCATCTTGTCGTACTGAAACCTTTCATGTCCTGGTCTGCATTTTCCAAGCTTGATGAGTATCTCTTCACATGGTGTCTAAGAACATGCTATGCTGGAATCACCTAGAGATCTCACTGTCGCATTTCAGAAAAATTACAGAATTAGCATCGTAACAAGCTCCCCAGGTAGGGTTTCCAGACAAAGTAGAGGACATCCAGATAAATTTAAATTTCAGAGTAACAACAAATAATTTTTAGTATGTCTCATGCAATATTTGAAAACATACTTATTCTAAAAAATGCTCATTGTTTATCTGAAATTTAAATTCTACTGAGTGCTGTAGTTTGAATTGCTAAATCTGATTAACCAATCCTAGGAATTCTGATGCATACCAAAATTGAGGACCTCAATTCAACTTCATGATATTCCTCCCAAGAGAGGATAAAAGGGAAAGAAAAAAAAATCCCCCAAGTCTCCAGAATAAATATTCAGAAGTATATGCGTGTGGTTTTCTCATTTTCAGAGTAGGTTAGCCTTTGTTTTTAGAAGTCACAATAGCAAAATTTGACAATGCAGCAGCCAGAGAAAAATCTATTTCCCTTTTAGTTTTCCTAGAGGGCAGCTTGGACCTATCCTCCTTTGATTGCCCTACAGGTATCAGAACACTTCATCACAGAGCCATCTTTCTTCCCCTCATGGATTCCCTCAACTTCCGTTCTCTCATGGGAACTTTCTAACTGCCAGTGAGTTCTGCTTTGTTTATATGGCTTATATGGTTTTCATACATTTGCAGAATCCTCAAAGTAAAACTATCTTTGTTAATTTTTACAATCACGTAATTAGGCCAAAGAACAACTGTGCCTCACAAAGCTTAGATGACTTTACTCTAGGCCCTTTAATTCTCAAACCAAGATTTTTTCACTCAGTCGCAGCCTTATCTCATTTTATTACACGTGCATTTGTCATTTGTCATTTTAGAATACGAATTCTGACATAGCTGTGTAACCTCAGGCCAGTGTTTTTTTTAACCAATCTGTCTCCATTTCCTCATTTGTAAACTCAGCTTATGAAGGTATGAATATCATGGTACACTGTAATAATGAGGTGGTCAAAGTCTTAATGCCATAACTCTAAATTCAAACCACTCAGAAAATATTATCCAGTATTATAACTATCCTGGGCTAATTCTTTTTAATGTTCTTCTCATGTTGTCTTTCAAACAGCAGAGACAGAAAATGGGATATTTAAATGAAAACCAACAAATGGAGAATTATCAGTGGCTGTATGAACCAATGCTGAGCTAGGCTCTTGGCAAATACTTCCTTCATCAATGTTGACAAAGTCCCTGAACTTGTCACCCTCACTCCTACAATTTTATGTCTATGCAAAGACACAAATATAGACACCCTAAACTAGACCCAGTACTCTATACAGTGACTCATTGAAATATTAGCATCTTTAGTCAAAAGCAGAAACTTGAGTGTGGCACTAACAACAACAATTAAAATATTTTCATCTTGTCTAACTTCCCCATTTATACTAACCCTCTTCATTTTTTCTTTGCTCCTTGCTAATTATCCCAGTGCCAGCTGTTTCGGGCTACAGTATTGTTACTGTGTTCATCTTTTCCCCTTGTGATCTTTATATGATAATAGGCAGTACACTGTGATGTTTCCAGCAGGCAAGATATAGCAGCATGCACATGCACATGGTGACTATTTTCTTCAGAAAATCCTTAGGAAAATGTTCCTGTGGCCATGGGAAATAAAAGGTGGTTTTGGAAACACATCCACACACATGGAGTATATGTTCAATATGTTCAAACCATTGAATATGAACAAGAGAAGTTATCTGAACCAGTAAGTCTCAAGTCAGGGTCACTGGGAGAAATAAACAGAGACATTCTCATTTCATGACTATGTCAATTCCTGCATCACTATTGTCTCTCTTCTTAGGAGCAGCACACAGCAATCCAAAAGAAGCACTAGGGATATTCTTAGGACACTACAGGCAGACTCCTACAAACATCTTTCAGGGGAATTTAATTTTTTAAAGAAATTACCATGAGTAGAAAAAAATCAGGATTTCACAGGGCTTTGTTACATTTATTTTTGTTTATTTGTTTGAACTATGTTTTTGAAAGTTTACAGAGTGATAGACATTGTAATATCGTTTACCTTATAGACACTCTAAATGTCTTAGGTTCAGCTTAGTCTAATATGCACAAGACTTACTTGACCTTTGCCATTGCAATAGGTGTCATAAGTCTTTTAATCCTCTCTCTGGGAAATGTTGATTTCTTTTTTCCCATTAAGATGTGGCATTTATCAGCATCACTAATCCCCAAAGACTAATAGGTTAAGATTATCCTCAGGTAGTCTACATGGGCTCTAGCACTAAAATTGCCTTAGAAACTTCCAGTAACTCAAATATTCCTGACTTTGGAATAAGGAAGTGTATACTTGGCTACAAGGAAGTGTAAACTTGAGTGGTACAGGAAATGAATACTTGGCATATGCTTGACCTTCCTCTGCCTACTAATATTCTAACACTTTGATGAGCATCATTTTATTTGCTACATAACTCCACAAATAGTTCATTGCACAAATATTGACTGAACAAGTATCATGTGCAAGGGAGTCATTCAATGAATAGTCTCAGCTGTACTATGTATTATGCAAGAGAAATTAAACTCTGGACAAGAGGAGGAGGAAAGAATTTCTGTTCTCAGGAACTTCAAATATTTTGGGGAGAAGACATGTAAATATAAGGGGAATACTATTCAAGTGTTGCCTCCATTGACTGAGAGTGAGAGGGGATGGAGCTTTGAAACAACAGTGTGGGAAAGAGAAACAGCTTCTTGGTAGGCAAAACTACTGCTGAAAAATACAGAATGAGACTAGAGTCATGTCCTAGGAAAAAACAGGATTTTTACTTGAGTTGAAGCATAAACAGTAAACAAATACATAGATTTTGGCATTAAATATAATTTGAATCTCATCTTTGCCAATGAATTGTGTAATTTTGAAAAAATTATTTTGCTCTTGAGCCTCGTGATTTTAATAGGAACTGGGATGTTCAGTCCAAAGTGCTGATGTATAAGTCTGCTCAAGCCTAAAAGCAGGGACTCTGAAACTAGACTGCCCAGGTTTGAAGTGTGACACCAACACTTAGCTATTAGACAATGGTAAGTTACTAAGCTTGTCAGTGTCCCAGTTTCCCCATCTGAAAATGGATATCAGAATAATAGCACATGAACCTCCTATGGTTGTGTGAGAATTAAATAAGTTAATAAGCCCTCCAACTATTTACTATTATTACCAAGTACTTAATGATGCAATATATGCCATTAAATTAAATATTGCCTGGATAGTACACACCCAGTAAATTTTAAAATTAAATATAGTGCACTGTGCCATTTTGAGAAATATAAAACTATATTTTTAGGGAAGATAATGAAAGAAAGTATACTAGTCATAAGTAACATTCACAAGTAACCATAATAAAGATGGTACGTGATAAATACTGCAGGAAAGAACAGATGTTAGCCTATTGATAGTTCAGAAAAATAAGAAGTCAGGAAGAAAAGAAGCAAAACCACAATACAGACATGGCCTAGGGGTGTGCGATCCTAGAGGAAGGATAGTGCTGTGTGAACTAAGATAGGGAAGGCATTCAAGTGCATAAAAGAATGAGATAATTGGGGAGGGTATTTTGCAGAAAAATGTGAACCATTCAGGAAAGACAGATCATAAGATGTGTACTTGGTATCATCACATGACAGATGGTAATACAAAGATGTGTAAGACATGAAAGAAGTCTTTGAATGGTACATACTAGAGACTGCTTTTTTCTTTTTATGTCCATCTTCCTTACCTTCCTTCTATCTTTCTTCTTGCAAAACATTTATTGTTAGCCATAACATGCTATAGAAATGTGCTTTCCCTTGTATGTATGACATGGCTTTGTCATGAGAAAGTGACATAAGAAAAACCTCTTCATCTTGCGCCTCACATGACACAGTTGGTCATGTGAGGAGTGATATGATTAAGATTTTTCCAAGTTACAATGAGGCCCCAACTAGAACTCTTTCATTAAATGTCACGTTTGTGCTGTTGCTTTCTTTCACTCCCATGTGCCTGGACAGCAGAGAATTTCTCTTTTTCATGTAGTCTTGGTAAAGGGTAGTCAGGCAATAAACACTTGCAAATTAACCTGAATTGCTTTGAGACCTTAAAAGTATCACAACTTAGTGGCAAAATTTCACAACTTGCTGGTAAATTCTTTTAGAAATTGAAACCTGGATTTTTTTTAAGGAGCATAAGCTTGTGGAAATCTTTTCTCTCTGGTTTATTAACATCTACTTACTATGTTTTTACACACCGGACATTTAAAAATGGGTATTCAGTGCCCATTAAATCAATGCCCATCACTGATTCCATTTATCCACTGAACTCCTTGGTTTTTCATATTTTCAATATGAGATTATCCAAGTGAAACAAAACAAAATTTTATCAAATCTACTAATCAGGAAGTTTTAAAAATGTAATAAAGATTCTGCCTACTAATTTCTGTTCTAGAACTTTACCTAGTTATTTATATTTACACATATGTACGGGCATGTATTTTGATATTTATTGTTAAAAAATTGCTGTAGGAATTATAAAGATGATGATAACAGCCTAATATCCTTCAGTAGAGAAGTATAGCTATATAACTAAATATTATGCAGTTATTAGAAAGAATAATAGATATATCCTAATTTGAAATGACTTTTAGTACATGTTTTTAAATTTTAAAAAAAGCTGGACATGGTGTCTCACACCTATAATACTAGCTACTTGGGAGTCTGGGGTTGGGAGGATCATGGTTCCAAGCCAGACAAAAAAATTGAGGGACCCTGTCTCAACAGAAAAACCTGTGCTTATCATCCTAGCTACAGTGGGAAGCATAAGTAGGATTTCTGTCCAGGCTAGACTAGATGAAAAGCAAGACCCTATCTCAAAAATAACCAAAGCAAAAAGGGCTAGAGGCATGGCTCAAGTGATAAGAGCACCTGCCTACCAAGCATGAGGCCCTGAGTTCAAACCACACTGTTGCCAAAAAAAAAAAAAATGATATAAGGGAGAAAATTCCAAAATTCTAATTCATGAGACATAAATATTTATGTTGTATGTTTTAGACATTCATTTATTATACATGAATGCTGTATGAATGAGGCAGCAAGCAATTTTCAGTACATAGCCTTTGTATTTGGCAAGTTTTGCCATACCAATGTCTTTTTTATTAAAATTATTTAATTAAAGAAAGAAAATAACTAATGGGGAAAAGCCACTTTGGTCATTTCAATAGTGGCCATTTAAAGACTAAGTAATAAGCAATTTTGACATTAATGCCTATATGAATAAACCAATATATCCCAGTTTCAGCTTTATCTAAGGGCGTTTCTGAATATCTCAAAATAAAAAATAAATGGTAATTTTATTTTTAAAGAAAGCATACTTCATCCGCTTTGGGACAAAAGAGAGGCCTTGTTTTCAGAAAGGGAGGGGACCCTAAAGAACAATCCTCTTTGCATTTTTGTGTGTCCTTAAGCTAAATGCAACCTAGGAAAAACCATTCTTGCAGGGTACATTCCCTCCAATTCCGCTATATTCACTCAAAGGTCAAAACACCAGACAGCCTATGTCTCTTCACTTCAGCTCCTGGTGGTAATATTTCTCTTTGCTCTGGAACGTAGTTAGGCCTTGGGGCAAGGCCAACTTTCCAGTTTCTGTCTTGCATGGTTTCTGTCTTCCTCTCTGCTGCAGTGCAGGTCAGTCACACAGATAAGCATTATGCCCAGAATAAAACTGGCTTTGTTTATCTGGTCTAATAAATGAATGGAATCAGTTATTTTCATTTGCTTATTCTGGAAAGAAACCAAACTAATTTCCACAGACCTTAAATTGGACCTAAACCAAGTGACTTGTTCTCAGTAATAAATAAGAGCAATAATGATCAACTTGAAGTATAAAAGTAAAAAATCTTACCAAGGTAAAATTCCTTGCCTCTACAAAAGGAATTGCAGTTAATACTAGGAGCCAACACTGGAGGCTGTGTTAGTTGTGAGATCTGCTGCATCTCTGTTTGGAGGCATTTGAACCTGTGGGGCAATGGATCTTTCTTCTTGTTCTAGGTGTTCCTAATCCAATTATGCTGCCTTCTGCAGGACGTATTCGTGTGACACAGAGCTCTGTGTGGTTCAATCAAAGAACAGGAGGGCAGAACAGGTGAGGGGAAGGGGAGTTAGGACAGGTGGGAGTGGGGAGGTGGTGGAAAAAGGGGGTAGGAGGATGAATACAGTGCAAATAATGTGTACATATGTATGCAAATATAAAAATGATACTTGTTGAAACTGTTCCAGGAATCAGGGGAGGAGAGATGGAAGGAGAGCAGTGGAGGGGTGAATTCAAGTAGGATGTGTTTGACACATTGTAAGAACCTTTGTAAATGCCACAAAGTTCCTCCCCCAGCACAGCAATAAAGAAAAAAGATAAAATATTTTAAATAAATAAATAAATTCTATATAGAGAAAACCTCAGTCTTCCTTTTAACCCAAGAGATTTACATTTGAGCAACAAGGTACATTGAAGACCATGGAAGTGACTTCCTACTGTTATTGAATATATGAAAACAGAACAAAACGTTATTGACAGGGACATAAATTTGTACAGTATTTCTGGAGAGCAATCGGGCAATGTATATCAAGAATTTCGTTTTTACTCTAACAAATAAAATTCTATGAATTAAAAAAAAAGAGTCTAAAAGCTCACCTTTGTATTTCCAGTGTTTCTGAACTGTACTTTGCTTCGTCGGGGAGCAGTGAGATGTGACTTCTTTGTGGGTGTGTGTGACACGGACTCATCAGCGAGTCCCCTCAGCTGGCGATAGGGACAGAGGCCGGCTCCGTCCAAAGGGCTCTGCGTGTCCCATTTGAGATCATGGTTAGCTTTTTAGTTATGCTCCAGTACCGCCCCTGAATTACTCCATAGAATTTATATAACAGTATTCAACATAATTATTATCTTGCTCAAAAATAGGAATAATTTCTTGGAGTTGCCTCCAGAACAAGTGTTTTATGATTCAAAACTTGTTGAGCTATTTCCCCGATAGTTATTTCTGATACACTGAAGATGGAAGAAACTCTTCTTGGAAGAATTTGTAAACAATTTACATCAAGGAGTAATTTCCTCAAATATATGTTCTTAATGAAAATAATTTATTTCTTCTTTCTGATTCATAAATAGTCCTACTTGTGGAAAAACAAAATCAGACAATTCATTAATTTTTTTAAAAATAGAAACCAGGCATATTCCTAATCACCACCCAAAGAAAACCATTATGAGATAGTCTTGTTTTTAGAAGTACTGGGGTTTAAAATTAAATCCTTGCTTTTAAACTGGGTTTTAAAATTAGATAGGCAGGCAATCTATCACTTAAACCACATTCCCTTTTTGCTTTATTAATTTTTCAATCTCACATTTTTTGCCTAGGCCAGTCTGAACCACACCCTCCAACATAGGGCCTACATGGGATTATTTGCAAGTGCCATGATGCCCAATGTTTTAGTTGAGATGAGGTCTTGCTAACATTTTTCCCAGGCTGGCCTCAAATCATGATCCTCCCAATTGCCTCCCATGTTGCTGGGATTACAGTCATGAGCCACCACACCCGGCTGTAAAAACTTTTATGTATATTACATCATGCATTCATATGGCTTGACATTAGGAAACATACACATTTAAAGACAAACACGGTCATACTGAATCCCAGGATATGCCACTTCCAAGTATGTCTTTTTGTATATTGATTACTTTGAGCTGAGGACACTTGAGAAACAGCAGTTCAAGAAGAGCATACTAACCTCCACTTTTCTACCTAAAATGAGGTCCATCTACCTGAAAGAGAAAACATCCTGATCACGACAGGCTGGGAATCAACCTGAATCAGTTTACTAAAATCACCATTATGGTCCACTAGTTTTCCCCAAAATAACTTTTAGTCACTTACCTACCTTCCCTATTTCCCTATGCTACAATATCACATGCTTTTTAAGTTAATGGTATACACTTGAACCTTTTTAAAAAAAAAAAAAGATAGATAATCAATCTCTACATTCCCACTAATAATGCTGCATGGATACAATAATTCTATTATATGTAATTTACTAATCTACTGTGGCTCAGCATTCAAGTAATTTCTATTTTATTTTCAATAGCACAATAGCAAATATTCACATGCATTTGTCTGACAATTACTTTGTGTTTTACTTCTAAAAATTATTTACTATAAATACTTAAGATGTTTGAAACATCTTCTTAACTTGCCCTCCAAAAGTGTTAAAACCACAGTATAGTTTTGGTATACTTACAGAATAGTTTATACTTCACATAAAAGTTACTTGGAATGAGCTCTTGGATGAGGGAAGTACTGGGGGAGGATGAAGGATTAAGAGATGAAGATGGTACTAGATATATTTCTAAGAATAATAACCTGAGAATGTAGAAACATGAGTAAAGCTCAGAAATTATAAGATAATAATAACAATAAAAATATGCATTACTTGAAATCAGGCCCTCATTCAAGGACATTGCTGAGAGAACACTGTTGTGAGTCTGAGTTGTCCCCAGGATTAAAAAACAAAAGTTTCAGAATGGGTGAGCTTCAGTGTTGCAGTTTTTCTCAGATTTGACAAGGTAGCAAGAGATCTTGCCAAAATCTATTTTAAAATATAAATTACTGATTTTTCAATTATCTGAAAAAAAAATAAGCCCTCCTTTTCCTATTAAAGTTAAAACACGAGTTGTTTCCCACCACCCCCCCCCCTTCATATATCTTGTTTTAGAGCAGGTCCTGATGGGTTGTATTTCATTAGCAAAACCTCCAGGACAAAATGCATTTAGAAATAGAATGTAGTATTTTGAAGTCCTTCTGAAGTAAATTAAGATAATTCTTACATTTCTGTAGTATTTAAATCCAGACATGTTAATTATTTTTGATCTAACCTTTTCTCTAGTACCTGTTCCCCTTTTCCCATTGGCCTCAGTTGCTTTAAGGTATCTGCTTTAGTTTCTCTGCGTTAAGGGCAACAAATGCTAGCTAGTTTTTTAGGTGTCTTACCTATCCTCACCCCTCCCTTGGGTGCTCTCACTTTTATCATGTGCTCATAGTCCAATCCCCTTGTTGTGTTTGCCCTTGATCTAATGTCCACATATGAGGGAGAACATACGATTTTTGGTCTTTTGGGCCAGGCAACCTCACTCAGAATGATGTTCTCCAATTCCATCCATTTACCAGAGAATGATAACATTTCATTCTTCTTCATGGCTGCATAAAATTCCATTGTGTATAGATACCACATTTTCTTAATCCGTTCGTCAGTGGTGGGGCATCTTGGCTGTTTCCATAACTTGGCTATTGTGAATAGTGCCGCAATAAACATGGATGTGCAGGTGCCTCTGGAGTAACACCCATGCACAGGAAATCAATGTGAGTCAATGCCCTGTATAGCTATCCTTATCTCAACCAGCAAAAACCCTTGTTCCTTCCTATTATTGCTTATACTCTCTCTACAACAAAATTAGAAATAAGGGCAAAATAGTTTCTGCTGGGTATTGGGGGGGGGAGAGGGAGGGGGCGGAGTGGGTGGTAAGGGAGGGGGTGGGGGCAGGGGGGAGAAATGAACCAAGCCTTGTATGCACATATGAATAATAAAAGAAAAATGAAAAAAAAATTTGGAGTGGAAAAAAATTCAAAAAAAAAAAAAATCCAGACATGTTTGCTCAATGACTAAACCTACATTAGTTTTGAAAAAAGAGTCCTCGGGAAACCTATGAAATAAAAAAAATGGACACTTCTGGATATATTTTGGACAATTCCAGTGTTCCTTGTCCTTTTTCAGGTGGCCACTCTGATCAGCTGACTCCCACACACTATGCAGGCCTCTCCTCCTCCAGTCTAACGCTTTCCCTTCAGGCCGGCCATGACCAGATAGTCTTCATTTGCTACAGGGACCCTGTCCTAGCTTCATACAGCAATATGTTTTCAGTTAAACCTACAATAACCAAGTAAGGCAACAGCACTTGATGTATACTCAGTCAAAGATTTGGTCATTTTGTTAGACTTTCAATTTTATTCAAATTTCATAGGACCAACACATATATGCATACTTTTAAAAACTAAAGCATCACTAGTGAGGTGAAAGGAGAAGAAGGAAGGAGGAGGAAGAGTGAAGATGATCAAAATATAGAGTATGTAAATGTATGGGAATGCCATGATGAAACTCAGTACGATGTACAATTTAATATATGCTAGTAAAGGATAAGTACATAAAATAGCACTTTAAAGCTTTTCATAAAGTAGCTTTCCTGCTCCAGAACTTCGCTTCACAAACAGGATTTTCAACATTTGATTTATTTATATGCAGACCCAAACTTCTAAACTACTTGCTCACTCTATTCACTTTCCAATGTTTCTTTTTTTTATTATTCATTTATTCACATGTGCGTACATTGTTTGGGTCATTTCTCCCTCCTGCTCCTGCTCCCACCCTCTCCCCTCACCCCCCCTCCCTTCCAGGCAGAACATGTTCTGCACTTTTCTCTAGTTCTGTTGAAGAGTAGAAATAAGCACTAATAAGAAAGACAAAGCATTTTTGCTAGTTGAGATAAGGACAGCTATAGAGAGAGATTCTTAGCATTGCTTTCATGTACAAATGTATTGCAACCCAGGTTAATTCATCTCTAACTTATCTTTACACTGGTTCCTGATCCCCTTCTTGTGTTGACCTCTGTTACTTTAAGATTACTTTATTAATTCCTCTGGAGTGAGAACATCAAATGCTTTCATTATATGAATTGTTTCACTTTGTGAAAAACATAGTTTAAGGGATCTTACACACCCTTCCCACCAAACACCACAAATACATGCTCTTCTACTTCCCATCCCACTATAGAACACTTTTGGGTTGAATCAACATTTAATATTTACCATTGCTATAACTGTTTATGTCACTACAGCTGAACCACACCATCTTTTGTAATTTACTTTGTTTTCTTGAATTAATTTTTGTTTTTCCTGGACTTGCACTGTTTTCTTTCCTTAGTTTATCATGCATAATTTATGTACTGACACTGCTGGGAATCTGTCGGTAAAACCAAACACATTAGGGGAACTATTCTCTCTGCTCCTTTCATGGAGTCTTCCTTAGTTGTCTGACCTCTGCAGGACTGCTGTGTGGCTGTCATCCAGGAAATTTCTATAGCTCTTATCCTGAGTATTCCCATTTTTCCTCATTTGTAAACAATCATTTATAGTTCAAATTTCATTCCTTCCTCTTTTTTTATTTATGCTGTCATTTGGAAGAAGAAAATGGTTGAGCAGCCTTTTGCTAAAGGGGACTTGAGAGGTAAATAAGTTTTGATATTGCATGTCAAAAAATACGTTTATTTTGTCCCCAAGTTTGATCATGGGTTGGCGTGGTGCAGAATTCAAGGTTGGAAATCACTTTCCCTCAGAATGCAAAGGCAGTGCTCCAGCTGGAATGGGGCCCATGTTGCTGTTGAAAGTTTGGTGAAATCTGATCCTGATTCTGAATCCTTATAAAGAGATCTGATTTTTCTCTGGGAAACTTTTAAGGTCTTTGATTTCTGGCTTGCTGCTGCTACGTTTTGATGGGGATCTTCCTTTATTCCTTATGGTGTTGATTTAATCGGCCCTTTCCATACGAAAATGTGTCCTTCAGTTCCAAAATTTTTAAATCTTTTATTTCCTTGTTAATGCTGTCCCTTCTTTTTAAAATCTCTTCCCTATTTGTGGAGCTCTTATTATTGGATATGGTGCATCTGATTCTTATCTTTTCTATCCTACTTTTCATCTGTTTTTTATTCCAGTTTTTTTTAAAGACTAACATTTTTGTTGTGTATATTAAATTGTACACAGTACAAGGTTTCATAATGACATTTCCATACATGCACATAATGTACTTTGATCATATTCACACACTCTATTACGCTTTCTTATTGCCCCCCCCACGACATGCCATGTCAGATCCCCTTCTGCCCCCTAGTAAGATTTTCTCAAATATTGTGTTTCAGTTCTTCTAGTTTTCTTGGTACTACTCTATTTTTTAACTTTAAAGTCCTTCTTTATTTCCTGAATGTTGTTTTCAGATAACAGTTTGCTATCTCTTATGGGTACATAATATCACTTTTGTCTCTGAAAGTATTACTTCCAGACATTCGTCCTGTCGCTCCAAAAATGTTTAGGAGCTTGGACTCTGTAGATAGTTCAGATGCCAGCACCTGTTCTCAGCAAGTTGTCTGACCTCTGTTGATCAACTCTTCTCAGTAAAATGGAAATAATAAGAGTTCCATATATAGGGCTGTACAAATTGGAGGTAAAAACAAAATTAATACATACCAAGTACATATACCTAGAAAAGATAGGGGTATTTTGTTGTTGTTTGGGTCTTTTTTTATTGTTTATTAGCTTTCTTTCATTCGGTTTTTATCTTTTATGTCAGACACTTTTCTCAAATGTCTGGAGATCCTTGATTCTGTGCTCCTATTTAAGGATGAGGAACTAAAATGCTAGTTGAAAGCTCTCAGTGTGCCTGACTCCTGAGCTGCCAGTTGCAAAATCTAACACTAGCAGGTGCTGTGCTGGAAAGAGCATACAATGACAAAGTGAGGGACTCGAGGAGCACCAGCTTTTGCAATCACTACGTGCAGCCATGTGAGACACCCACATGAGAATCACCTCTCTGAGTCTAGTAAAGCCCCCAAACCATGAGAAGTCATAATGGTAATAAATGATTGCTGTGATTTATACCACTAAGTTATGCAGCAATAGTAAATGATACAGAAGAGAATAGCCCTAGAACAACAAAACCTCCTCACCTGGTATTTGACCTTGTGACTTGTAAGTTCCAATTAGTTGTCCAGAAACAGTCTCCCAATCTGTATTCCTTCAACATCACTAAAAGCATGTGGGTTATATTCTCTGTGGACATTTAGAAATGTTCATCTCTCATTGAAGCTAAAAATAGATCATAGAATCACAGCTGGGGTGGGGTGGGGTGTAGACAAAATTCTTTATCTTTATAATTCACCAGTTCCCTCACTCATCTAAATTCATTCCTGTGCCAAAAAGAGAATTTCAGGAAAGATAGCACTTTGCAAACTCTAAAAAGTACTTTAAATTAAGGGGAAAAGAAAGTGAAGTGAGATTTCCAGAGAAGATTTCTTCAAAGTAAAACAATCCTTTGAAAACAGATGCCCCAAAACATTAAGACTTGATTTTTAGAAGCAGATAATTCAGCATTAAATTGTGTGCAATATAATTGCTGAAAGTATATTTATTTAATCCTTGGCACAGCTATAGCTCAGTTATTTCACTGTGAAGAGGGATTTTGAACTGTGAATATCTTGACAGAGACTTGGTGTCTAAAACTTATTTATTTCAAGTCAATAGACACTGTTTACATTTCACCGCTCATTTATTTCCACCACTGAAGATGAGATTAGTCTTCTCTCAAACAAGTCATTGCCATCAGGAAGGGAAAAAGCAGAGAGTAGTCAAGGAGATCTCACAGGTGAGAAGGTAACTAAGCATCCAAATTAAAACACTTATATTTAAACAGCTGTAAATCTTGTAATCAGCAATTACAAATGTAACTGTCACTTATAGCTATATTATATTAAAAATGTTACTCTACATTTACTTGAAATGTTTCAAAACTCTAAGACAAACATCATATTAGTTTAATAGGGGAAATTTTGCCTGTTCTAATGATATTAAGTTACAGTGAACTATGGGGAAACACTAAGTTCAGTGGAAGATATTTACTGATATTTATTGAAACTACTGTCAGTACCATTCCCAGGCTGAACTTTAATACAACAGCAGTCAAGGACTGCAAGTCAGAATGTGCACAGGAGGAGTCTATCCTTAAAGTGAAATGCACTTGAAAAAGAAAAGATTTATACCTTCTAAAATCATATACTACCTGAAAAGCAATGTGGCCACTGCTTCAATGGTTCACTTCCATGTGAAGAGTTCCTTGGCTATAGACTGGGTACTAGGCGTAGTGAGCTATGGAAAAGAGCAGTGGCTCTGAACCTGAAACGTGCATCAAAATCACCTGGAAGGCTGGGTGAGACCCAAATTTCTGGACCTTGTCAGCTTTTGATCCAGTAAATCTGGAGTACAGCCCAAGAATTTGCATTTCAAACAAGGTCCCAGATGCTTCTGCTGGCATAGTGGCACATGTTGAGAGTCACTAGAATAGAGATATTGCAGTCATCATCATGAGGACCTGTTAATGCTTTGTGGTTGGTTGAGTTGTATTGAATGCACACATACAAACAGCAAAACCAGCAATTTTGGAAGGAACCACTTGTATTACCTCATGGTTTATATGTTTTTCTATGAAAAGTAGGGTAAAGTAAATAAAATCAAAGTGAATTCATGTTTACTCAGTGATAATAAAACCAAAACCTAGACTGATTATCTAGAATCATGGTAACAATGGTTTTCATAGCAAAAGCACTGTTGTTAAATACTCACACATCTCCTTCAAACCTTACAAGAATGCTGTGAAAAAAGAGCAAGGACTGACAAATGGGACTGTATCAAACTGAAAAACTTCTGAATAGCTAAGGAAATAGTCACAAAAATGAAGAGACAGTCTACTTAATGGGAGAAAGTCTTTGCTAGCTATACATCTGACAAGGGATTATTAACCAGAATATAGAGGAGCTCAAAAAGTTAAAACCTGAAGTAACCAACAACCCAACTGATAAGTGAGCAAATGAATTAAACAGACAATTCTCAAAAGAAATACGAATTACCAATAAATAAAAAATGTTGAATATCCTTGTCCATAAAGGAAATACAAATCAAAACAGCATTAAGATTTCATGTTAGATAGTCTGTCAGAATGGCTATCATCAATAACACAAACAACAACAAATGCTGGCAAGAACATGGGGGAAAGGAACCCTTATAAATTATTGGTGGGAATGTAATTTAGTGCAGTCAGTATGGAGGGTCTTCAAAAAAACCTAAAAATAGAACTACTGTGTGATCCAGCAATACCACTCTTGGGTATGTATGTATCTGAAGGAATGAAAGTCAGGTTACAATAGATGTGTACGGCCATGTTTTATTGCAGCAATATTCACAATAAGCAAGCTATGGAATCAGTTTAGATGTCCTCAACTGTTAAATGGATAAAGAAAATGTAGTATAACGTGAAAAAATACTCACCATCCCTAGCCATAAAAGAAATGCAAATCAAAACGTTGGTGAGGATGTAGGGAAAAAGGAACCCTCATACACTGCTGGTGGGAATGTAAGCTAGTTCAACCACTTTGGAAAACAATATGGAGGCTCCTTAAAAAACTAAACATAGATCTGCCATATGATTCAGCAATTCCACTCCTAGGGATATACCCAAAGAATGCAACTCAGCTTATTACAAAGGCACCTGCACACCCATGTTTATTGTAGTGCTATTCACAATAGCCAAGTTATGGAAACAGCCAAGATGTCCCATTACTGACAAATGAATTAAGAAAATGTGGTATTTATATACAATGGCATTTTTTTCAGCCACAAAGAATGGAATTTTGTCATTCATAAGTAAATGGATGGAACTGAAGAACATCATCTTAAGTGAAGTTATTCAGGCTCAAAAGGCCAAAAATCACATGTTCTCCATCATATGTGGATTATAGACCTAAAACAAGTGCAGTAATATTGGACATGGGTCACACACTAAGGGAAGACCAGGCTTGGGAGGAATAGGGAAAGGGAAGGAAACCTAAAGCCTGAATGTGCTCACTGTAGAGGAGCGAATATAGAAGTCTTAAACTGTCAGAGGCTACTACGGGAAGGGGACTAGGAAGTAGTGAAGCGGTTTGGTAGAGATGAACCACTATGGGTTGTAATGCACATATACATGGTAACAACACTAGAAATATCTATATATTGCTGTCTTTATTATATAGCTATCTTTATTTCAAACTAGCAAAAATGCTATGTTTTTCTTATTATCTCTTACATTTTCTTTTCAATGAAATCAGAGAACAAGAGGGTGGAATAGGTTCTGCTTGAAAGCAGAGGGGCAGGGGATCTGGTCCAAATAGTGTAAGTAAATGCAAAGATGATAAAATAAAATTAAATTAAAAAAAAGAAAATGTGGTATATATATATATATATATATATATATACACACAATGGAACATTATTCGGCAATAAAGAAGAATGAAACTGGCATTTGTAGGAAAATGGAGGGAACCAGAGATCATGTAAGTGAGGAAAGCGAGAATCAGAAGGACAAAGATCACATGTTTTCTTTCATATGTGTAATCTAGACCTAAAATAAATAAATAAATACACACATGTGTACATATTAAAAATGACTATAATCAAGGGACTGTCTGGGAGCACAAGGGGGAGAGGAGTGAGGGAAAGAGAATGTTGGGGGAGCAATGCTGAAATACATTGTTTCTCTGTATGAAGATGGCATGAGGTGACCCACTGAAAGCTACTGAAAAATAAGGGGCGGAGGTCAAGGGGAGAAGATGAAGCAATACAGGGAGTTAATCTGATCCAGGTATAATATATTCATGTATGAAATACCACAGTGGAATGAACCCCTTTGTACAATTAATATACACTAAGAAAATATAAAAATAAGGAAAAAAAGAATGCTTTGATGAAAGTGTCCATAACCTCCTACATCTGAGGAAGCTGATACTTTAAAGGTGAAGAAGGAGGGTGAACAACCATCCTGTTTGGTTCCCTAGGCAATGGGACTCTTACTACTAATACCAAGAGCATGGTTGGTCACTTTGTGTAGCAGGTCAGTTATTTAGTAACTGGTTATGGAAGGATTATGGTTACGGAGCTGCACTAAAGTATGAAATCATTACATTACAGCAAGTGCTTTCCTCTGTGTTAGAGTTATTATTGTTACTGTTATTATTAATGCTGACTAGATATGCACCCACTGCAATCCATTCTTAGAATTGAGAAGTGTTTACTCTGTATTATATACTAAGAGATAAAACAATTGAACATGTCCCTAGGCCTCAGGAGACATAAAGAGCAACATGTATCCAGTATAACATTCCATGTTTATGATAGAGGAAGCTGAAGCCTGAAGGGGCTAAATTGCTTAATCAAATGCCATCTGACTTACTCCTATAAATTACCTTGAGAATAAAAGGAAAAGACTGTTTATCCTTTAAGTTAGGAATCTTTAATACCTGGGTAAATTGTCAAGAATTTAAGATTGTAGCTCCCCTTCAAGATGAAAGAGATAGTATTTGAAATTGTTGGTAATAAATGATGAAAATACATGAATTATAAAGTAGGTTTGCTATATTATTTGAGAACCGTCAATTCAGCCAAGACGAGAAAACAGATGGAATGGCTAAAACTCAGAAGATGTATTAAGCATGGAAAAGTAATTAGAAACTGTGATACTTGTTCAACATAAGTAAGTAGAGCATATGTGCATGAACATAGACAGAAAAGGTAAAAGAAACCAACTGACTTCAACCATTCATGATAAATGTATATGAGGCATTTGTGGAAGACACTAAATAGTCACATTCCACAAAGTGTGCACTGCTGTGTGGTAAGTGCCCTGAAGAGGAGCTCTTATGCCACATGTGACAGGTTGGCATACTAGAAGAGGTGATGCTCGAATCCAATTCTGAAGGCTCAAAGGAGGCGATGCATTGGGTCTCTAGACTAAGGGCAAGGAATCACTGTGAGATGAGTCTATGGAAATCATAGAGATCAGAAAAAAGAAAGTACAGACGAGATGAGTACCCACGGAGGGGCTCTGGGAGCTCCCAGACTGCTGAGAAAACCGGTAAGATGATATGTAGCCTTTGACGTGTTTACATTGAAAAGAAGACATGGCATGTGTTAATGTCTTCAGCAATGCTAGAATGAGGCTGGGGCTTGGGAATATGTGCAGATTGAGACTTATCCAGTCAAAAGATGTGAATGTCCAAGAATTTTATTACCATGTCATCATTCACATCACAGATGAGGGATCAAAGGAATTTTCTCTTAAGTCCAATGCTGCAACTTAAAAAGGGTAAAATCTTGATTAGCATCTGTCAAGTAGAAAATATTAGCCTCTATCATCATCACCATCAATATATTTAAATAATCTGCCTTGTTTTAAATAATTAATACATATTATGTTACTTAGTGTTCAATACTATAAGACAGGTATACTTAAATCAATTTTAACTGAAATTAAGACTATGAAGTGTCTATAACCAACAAGTGGTAAAGCTAGAATAAAAAGAATGGTGTGTCTAACTCTTAAACCTTATTGTGAAGTACTTTCTGATAATGGATGTTTTAACAATTAAACTTTAAGGCTCATAACTTATATCAGTAAAATTTCCACAAAGTATGTTAGTACAGGAGTTATTCCAAGTGTTTTCCGTGATTATGTAGCACTTTAATATTCCTTAGTAAGCAGCATCAAGAAATAAAATGTTGGTGTCAACCCTGCCTATAATATTCAGTGGACAAAGTTTTCCTTGATACTTCAAATTGTTGCAGACCTGCCCACAATCAATGCCACTAGAAGGATTTATTTAGCATCTTCATGGTCTTTGCATTCTTCTCCATTGATATAAAAGATGAAAATGGTAACTTTTTCTATGGTAATGTACATATCATTCATTAGTAGTCAATACATTATGTCAACATGTATAACATCAGATATTATGTGCTACTGAGGGTGGGATTTTAATGTTGACAATCCTAACCCTTACAGGAGATTGTGTGACTTTTATCCTTTTTAGAACAGGAAAGGGAGATGGAAATGGGATGACAGGATGTGTGAGAAAGAGTAATTTGAGGAAAAGAAAGTCCTCTCTTTCTATAGGCAACTCACTTTATTTGTAATGACTCTATGTCTGGACAAAGAGTATTGTGGAAAAATTGTTAGTGGGCATTGGTTGTTATAAGTATTAAAATAGTCATTCATGTTAGTCTTTACCCACTTATCTATACACATATGCCTGTGCTGTTAATGTTGTATGCATATGTTATAAAATTTACCACTACAATATTATGGATAAATTAGAAAAATTTTCTGTACCACTAGGTATGATCTACCTTTCAAGGCAAGTAGGCTACAGTGCCAGCAAATGGAGTGAGGTGATCTTTATGGCATACTAGGAGAGACTACCAGGATTAATGAAAGACCTGCTTCCTGTAAGACAACCACCTTCAATTGAGTGGATAAAGCCTTTGAGGAAGCCACCCAAGATCCAGCACCTTCAAGGTCACTTCCACACCTCTACCTAGAAGGCCAAGAATCATGTCTCTACGTTAATTTACCTGCAAAGAACCCAATGAATGGGTCCAACTCACAGAAAATGCCTTTCTTCCCAAACTGAGAACAGCGAAGAATGGGCTAGTAATCCTCACTACTTCAGTATGAGGCATACTGAAGACATTTTGTGTTCTGCTAGTTTGAGATAAAATTATCTTCTATTAAGTAATGAAACTTAAATAAGGACTTTATAGTAAATTCCAATTACAGTTGGCACTCTGTATCTGTGGGCTCTATATCCATAGATTCAAACAACGATGGCTTCAAAATATTTTTAAAAAATTGTGTCTGAACTAAAGATAGAGACATTTTTTATTATCATTATTCCCTAAACTTTTTACATTATTCCCTAAATATTTACATAGCATTCACATTTTATTAGAAACTTTAAGTAATCTAGGTATAATTTAAAGTACATAGAGGAATGCCATTTTTGTAGAAGGGTCATGGTCCCAGAACCAATCCCCTGTGGATATTGATGGATCCCTGCATGTGAAAACTTCAACACATCAGCTGGTTATTTTTTCTGAGACTGGCCTACTTATTGACTGGCTTCTATGTGGTGTAGCACTTCTCTGCCTTCTGGAACAGTGAAACAAAACATGGATGGACACCTACCTGTGACAATGTAAAGCCTGCAGTCAAGAAACTGTAAAATTGAACTGAAGGTAGGGTTTGTTTTTCTCTTCTGCTAATGTTTTTAGATGTCTGTGGTCCTTCTTCCCAACTAAATTCCCCAGTGAGGGTACAAGAATGTTCACTGTGTACTGACCAGGATCCGTGGGTCACTTGGATCTCAGGAAGAAGTAACCAGGCTCAAGGTCACCAGGGCTACCCATGAAGGTAACAGGTAAAGGAGCCAGTTATTCCCTGAGCCTCACTTTACTCAGGTTTCAAATGGACATTGAAAAAACAAAACGGTGCTTACTTCACAAAGGATTAAACAGGAAACTTCGACAAAGAACCTGAGCCTTGCTTGTGAGGAAAATACATGCAAAACTGCTAAGTAGGGAGATTGAACCAAGGACCTCTAATTCAGTGTGCAAGGGATCCACATAACCACCAGAGAGAGTCAGGCAAAATCTTCTTCAGTTCAAAGGAGGGGTAAATTTGCTTCTCTCCAGACACCTGACCCCCTCAGGTTGTGTGATGTGTTTTGAGAATGGTGCCATGGCAGTGAATGCAAACAGGAAAAACCCTTGGGTCCGGCCCATGGGGGAGCCTCTTAGTATCCTGCTGGGCAGAAAGAAAACCAGAATTTCACTGAGCATTAAAACCTTGCTCTTTTCCTTTGATAAAGACATTTGATAAGAAACACCATGAGTCTTAGTCAACTTGGGATCCACATCACTATACAACAGAAAAACCTGTCAGCAGTGACTTCTACTGACCAGGCTGGCTCTCCCATTCAGTTTGGTCATTGGTTCTCAAAGATGTAAACTTTAAATTGTGCATTTAGGGAACGGAGAGTTTTAAATCTATTTTAAGAATGGATTTAGGGCATGAGGGGTTTTAAGCCTATTGAAGAATCCTACTAACTTGACAGACTTGATCTAATTTCTGTTCACTTATTAATTCTATCTAATAAAAGAAGAATAGCAAGCTTCCTAAGAGAAAGAACTGAGAACTGTTCTGTGTTGAGCACCTGGTGTTAGGTGCTCAGTAATAACTAAATGAGCAAATAAATGGATGACAGCAAAAACCTGCCAAATGATTTGTATGACTATATTTTGGGAAGTTTTAGTGATGAAAACAAATGAAGGTACTGACTCATTGTGCTGTTAAATATAATTTGAAAATAAAGCCAGCATATCCAGGAAAATCTGCAGAGGAGTGGAGCAGAAACTTGCATTATCTCTGGACTTAGTGTTGAGACAATATATTGCTATCCATATCTCTACTATTTGCGGCTAAAAGCATCATGAGTGATTTAAGATCAATGGATTTTATTTCAGTGGATCATATTCTTCCCAATAACCATAATGCATCTTTTTCTTCCCCTAGGCCCTCCCCCTTCTACCGGAAGATCTAGGAAAGAAAGTTACATACGAGAAGATCCTCCCCACAAATCTCCTGGGTATGGAGTCCTTTAAAAGGCAAAGGATAGTTATTTAGAAAGTTTAAATTGAATTTTTAAAAATACCATTCAAGGGTTGCTACACAGAAAGAAGCTGCTCCTCTCTGGTTACTGGGACTTGAGATACTACAGAGCCAAGGCTTTTTGCCCCCTCTTGGACAATGATGGAGACCCTGTGTCCTTGTCTTTGCTTTTGCTTCTCTTTGTATAGATCCTTATTGTCCAAAGAAATATAACATCAACCTATAACATAGGTATATAGGAAGTTTAAAATTTAAAAAACAAAAAGAAAGATTAAAATAAAATTCAGGATATATTTTATTTAACACAATATACCAAATATATTCTTTCAACACAGTCAATATAAAATTTATTTTGTGACTTATTTTACATACTCATTTTCGTACTGTCTGTCTTCAAGATCTTATTTGTATTTTGTACTCACAGCACATCTTAATTTTGACTAGCCACAAATCAAGTGCTCATACACCTATATTCTTTACTTCAGTTGCAGCATAAAACACTTAAGGCACATAACATTTAGCATTTAATTAGTTATGTAACTGTATCACTTTGCTATTTGAATCATCAGACTGGTGTCATTTTATCCCTATATCTGATTTAATGCAATCTTGTAACCTTGCATGTCATGGTTTCTAATACTGATGTGCAAGCCAGTCTTCTGTTTTGTTTCATTTTATTTTTTGTCTTTGAACTCAATGTCTCATGCAAGCGCTCTACCACATTGAGCCATGCTCCAAGTCCTTTTTATTAGGTCTCACATTTTTTGCCTGGGCTGGCCTGAATCATGATCTTCCTATCTATGCCTCCCGTGTAGCTAGGATACAGGCACACACCACCAGGTCCATCATTTTTTATTGAGATGGGGTCTCACTAATTTTTTGCCCAGGTTTGCCTTGAACTACAGTCTTCTTTATCTCTGCATGAGATCAAGGATTATATGCATGACCACTGTGCCCAGGCACAAGTCAGTCTTGATAGGTATAGAGGATGTTGTTTCTCTTTAAGGATTTTATTATTGCTTTTTATTTTATTATTGCTTTTTATTTTATACTACTTTCATAGGTATTAAATGGAAATATTATAATTAATCTTAAGAACTCCTATTTTTTTAACTATGTGTTGACCAAAGGTACACATTCATTGTGGACATGTTTATTCCTAGTAAATGGTAAATTAAACAGCTAATGCAACAAATATTTTCAGACCAAAAGTAAAACTTTACTAATTGCTCTTTGGGTCAAAAAGTATTTTGGATATGATTATTTGAATTATAACTATCTAGGAAATTATCTCAGAGTAGGGTAGTGTAGGTTTGTGATAACATTGATCAACTTGTATTAATCAGCTTCACTGAAACACTCATTTGTGTCGCATAAAGAAATTATTAGAACTTGATGAACCTGTGACAACTTCTGTCCATTTATTTTTACCTTCAAAAATTCTCTATTACACAAATCAGTGTGGAGCTTATAATTAAGATAGGTCACAATTATAAAGGCTCGAATAAAATAAATGAGGAGTGTCCACCCTTTTCTTTTCTTTTCCATTTCATCCTGTAGAATTAGCTGCATTAAGAATTTAATGCAGAGGATTCCAAGATGGCGGCTAGAGGTAGGAAGCAGAAAGCGACCCTCCTATAGTGAAATCTTGGAGAGACGCTGGAGACACACTTTGCAGGCATAATCACTGAGAAAAGGCATAACTTTGACCCCTCCACATCTCCAGCCGGTGCAGAGAATCTCCACTTCACGTTAAATGGAGAAACAGGAGGGCCCCCGGGGCCGCCAGTGGCTGGCGCCCATACGGCTTGGGAAGACGCGGACCAGGTGAGCTTCATGGTACCGCGGTAGCCCCACAGACAAGCCTGGGCCAGAGCAGCATAGCCCTCTGGACAGACTGACCTCCACCCGGGAAAAAAAAAAAGAGAAACTGAGTAATAAGCAATAAGAACAGTTAAGACACGCTGGAAAGAGGGTGGGGCGCCCTGAGCGCTGAAGACTGGGGGAAGGGAATCCTTCCCGGGACTGTAAATAAACAAGCCAGGCGAGCAGGAGAGCCTCTGGCGGGAGCGGGGTGCGCACCCAGCAACCAGGAGTGGGGAAGCTTGTGAGAGTGGAGGAGGGAGGAAAACTCCACAGGAGAGGAGGGAAGACCCACTTCCCACATGAGCTGTAAACAAACATGGTGGCCAGCAGGAGCAGCAGCACTGCCCAGTAAGCAGGAGCAGGAAAGCTTCTGAAAGTGGCAGTGGGAGGAAAACCTCAGAGGAGAGGGGGGAAGACCCACCTCCCACATGAACTGTAAATAAACATGCAGGCCTGACAACGCGGGGGCAGTGTCACCTTCTCCAGTGCTTGGAAAGGGGAAAGCCTGTAGCAGAGGCTCCCACACAGGAGAACTCAGAGCAAACAAAGCCTGTGGGACCAGGTGAGTGCTAGCTCACCCCAGAGATCTGCATAAATAACGCCGCCAGCTACAGGCTGAGAGCAGCAGGCAGGCAAGCCACAGTTGCAGATACCACTCTCAGAACTGTCTCCAGACGCCTGTTTTTCTTTTTCTCCTTACCTTTGATGAGAGAACAACCAAATTACACCTGCAAGCCAAAAAACTTACTGAAACTGTATTGCATTTGAACTGGGGACACTTGGTGGGGCTTTGTGTGTGTGTGTGTGTGTGTGTGTGTGTGTGAGTGTGTAGTTTGGTTCTACTTTATGCATACCCTTTGATGAGACAACTACAGAACAACATCTGAGGCACCAACTCCAGGACTGGAGATTAAGATGGACACCCAAATTATTAAGACTGAAACTGCATTGCATATAAACTTGGAAGTTTTTTGGTTTTTTTTTTTTTTTAATTTTCTATTTTCCATTTTATTTTAATTCATTTTTATATATAGATATTACTTTCATTTACTTATTTTTTATTTTTTTATCTTTGATTTTCAATCCTCTCTCTGTCTCTCTAATGTCTGTTCAGCTTACTGTCAATTAGTACACTAACACTCCCTGTTTATACCTTTGAAACTCTCTTGTCTGATACCTTGTTCTGCTTTCTCCCTCTTGTCTGTATATTTGTTTTCCCCTTTTCTTTAACTTCTTGCTTTCCATCTCAGCTCACTCTTCCATTCTCAATATTACCATTGTTATTATTACAAGCTAGAAAATACTTAATTACACACAGTACAGGGACAGTAACAACACCAAGGACAATGACGGGAAGACAGAAAAAACAGGGAAACCAGTTTCCCCACAGCAAAAAATTAGTACAGAAACCAGAGGGGAATGAAGAGAACAGAAACTCAGATCCAGACTCCAACAAAATGAAGATAAACTATGCCAAAGGACCCAATGAAGCCCACAAGAATAATTTAAAAGAAGACATACTACAAGTACTCAATGAGAATTTTATAGAGATGATACTGGATAGGGTCAACCAAAATGTACAGGAGACACTCAAGAAATTCCAAGACAATAAAAATAGAGAATTTGAAAAAGCAAAAGAAGAAATAAAGGAAACCATAGAAGCACTGTATAAACACCAAAGTGAAAGAGAGAACACAATGAATAAATGGATAAATGAACTCAGGACAAAAATAGACAACAATAAAGAAGAAAACAGCCAGGATATGGAAAACCTCAGAAAAAAGAACGAAACAGAACTGCAAAACAAAACGGAAGGCCAATCCAGCAGAATAGAACAAACAGAAGACAGAATCTCAGAACTTGAAGATGAAATGGTAATTAAAGAAAAAACTGAAGAACTATTAATTAAACAACTCAAGACCTGTGAAAAGAAAATGCAAGAACTCACTGACTCCATCAAAAGACCAAACTTGACAATCATGGGCATCGAAGAAGGAGAAGAGGTGCAAGCAAAGGGAATGCGTAATATATTCAACAAAATAATAACGGAAAATTTCCCAAATCTAGAGAAAGATATTCCCATACAAATGCAAGAGGCCTCCAGGACACCAAACAGACCAGATCAAAATAGAACTACTCCATGACAAATCATCATTAAAACAACAAGTTCAGAAACTAAGGAAAAAATATTAAAGGCTGTAAGAGAGAAAAAACAAGTCACATACAAAGGTAAACCCATCAAAATCACAGCAGACTTCTCAACAGAAACATTAAAAGCAAGAAGAGCGTGGGGTGAGATCTTCTGGGCACTGAATGAAAATAACTTCAACCCCAGGATACTCTACCCAGCAAAGCTATCATTCAAAATAGATGGAGCAATAAAAGTCTTCCATGATAAGGAGAAACTAAAACAATATGTGACCACAAAGCCACCATTACAAAAGATTCTGCAAGGGATCCTGCACACAGAAAGTGACACCCAACTTAACCATGAAAAGGCAGGCAGCACCAAACCACAGGATAAGAAAAAGCAAGACAGTAGAGAGTAACATCAAGTTAGGTACACACAATCAAACCTTCAAACAACTAAGACAACTAAATGGCAGGAATCACCACATACCTATCAGTACTAACGCTTAATGTTAATGGACTTAATTCACCCATCAAAAGACACCGTTTGACAAAATGGATTAAAAAAGAAGATCCAACAATTTGTTGCTTACAGGAGACTCATCTCACTGACAGAAATAAACATATGCTTAGGATGAAAGGCTGGAAGAAGATTTACCAAGCCAATGGCCCCCGAAAACAAGCAGGAGTAGCAATACTTATCTCTGACAAAGTAGACTTCAAACCTACATTGATCAAACGAGATAAAGAAGGACATTCCATACTAATAAAAGGGGAAATAGACCAAAAGGAATTAATAATTATCAAACTGTATGTACTCAATGTCAACGCACCCAATTTCATCAAACATACCCTGAAAGACCTAAAAGCATATATAAACGCCAACACAGTGGTTGTGGGAGACTTTAACACTCCATTATCATCAATAGATAGGTCATCCAAACAAAAACTCTATAAAGAAATCCAAGATCTAAAATATGCAATAGATCAAGTGGACCTAGTAGATGTCTATAGAACATTTCATCCAACCTCTACACAATATACATTCTTCTCAGCAGCCCATGGAACCTTCTCCAAAATAGATCATATCCTAGGGCACAAAGCAAGCCTCAGCAAATATAAGAAAATAGAAATAATACCGTGCATACTATCTGACCACAATGCAGTAAAGGTAGAACTCAACAACAAAAGTAAAGACAAAAAACATGCAAACAGCTGGAAACTAAATAACTCATTACTTAATGAAGAATGGATCATCGATGCAATAAAAGAGGAAATTAAAAAGTTCCTGGAAGTCAATGAAAATGAAAACACAACCTACCAGAACCTACGGGACACAGCTAAGGCAGTCTTGAGAGGAAAGTTTATAGCCATGAGTGCATATATTAAAAAGATTGAAAGATCCCAAATCAATGACCTAATGATACATCTCAAACTCCTAGAAAAACAAGAACAAGCAAATCCCAAAACAAATAGAAGGAGAGAAATAATAAAAATAAGAGCTGAAATCAACAAAATAGAAACCAAAAAAACCATACAAAGAATTAATGAAACAAAAAGTTGGTTCTTTGAAAAAATAAACAAGATCAATAGACCCCTGGCAAACCTGACTAAAATGAGGAGAGAAAAAACCCAAATTAGTAGAATTAGGAATGCAAAAGGGGAGATAACAACAAACACCATGGAAGTCCAGGAAA
Source organism: Castor canadensis (assembly GCF_047511655.1). Lineage (NCBI taxonomy): Eukaryota > Metazoa > Chordata > Mammalia > Rodentia > Castoridae > Castor > Castor canadensis. The sequence continues at coordinate 119,878,059 of NC_133389.1, forward strand.
TCATCAGAGACTACTTTGAGAACCTATATTCAAATAAATTTGAAAATCTAAAAGAAATGGACAGATTTCTAGATACATATGATCATCCAAAACTGAACCAAGAGGAAATTAATCACCTGAATAGACCTATAACACAAAATGAAATTGAAGCAGCAATCAAGAGTCTCCCCAAAAAGAAAAGTCCAGGACATGATGGATTCTCTGCTGAATTCTATCAGACCTTTAAAGAAGAACTGATACCAACCCTCCTTAAACTGTTCCACGAAATAGAAAGGGAAGGAAAACTGCCAAACACATTTTATGAAGCCAGTATTACACTTATCCCAAAACCAGGCAAAGACACCTGCAAAAAGGAGAACTATAGGCCAATCTCCTTAATGAACATTGATGCAAAAATCCTCAACAAAATAATGGCAAACCGAATTCAGCAACACATCAAAAAGATTATTCACCATGACCAAGTAGGCTTCATCCCAGGGATGCAGGGGTGGTTCAACATACAAAAATCAATAAACGTAATAAACCACATTAACAGAAGCAAAGACAAAAACCACTTGATCATCTCAATAGATGCAGAAAAAGCCTTTGATAAGATCCAACATCATTTCATGATAAAAGCTCTAAGAAAACTAGGAATAGAAGGAAAGTTCCTCAACATTATAAAAGCTATATATGACAAACCTACAGCCAGCATTATACTTAACGGAGAAAAATTAAAACCATTCCCTCTAAAATCAGGAACCAGACAAGGATGCCCACTATCTCCACTCCTATTCAACATAGTACTGGAATTCCTAGCCAGAGCAATTAGGCAAGAAGAAGGAATAAAAGGAATACAAATAGGTAAAGAAACTGTCAAAATATCCCTATTTGCAGATGACATGATCCTATACCTTAAAGACCCAAAAAACTCTACTCAGAAGCTTCTAGACATCATCAATAGCTATAGCAAGGTAGCAGGATATAAAATCAACATAGAAGAATCATTAGCATTTCTATACACTAACAATGAGCAAACAGAAAAAGAATGTATGAAAACAATTCCATTTACAATAGCCTCAAACAAAATCAAATACCTGGGTGTAAACCTAACAAAAGATGTGAAAGACCTCTACAAGGAAAACTATACACTTCTGGAGAAAGAGACTGAGGAAGACTATAGAAAGTAGAGAGATCTCCCATGCTCATGGATTGGTAGAATCAACATAGTAAAAATGTCGATACTCCCAAAAGTAATCTACATGTTTAATGCAATTCCCATCAAAATTCCAATGACATTCATTAAAGAGATTGAAAAATCTACTGTTAAATTTATATGGAAACACAAGAGACCACGAATAGCCAAGGCAATACTCAGTCAAAAGAACAATGCAGGAGGTATCACAATACCTGACTTGAAACTATATTACAAAGCAGTAACGATAAAAACAGCATGGTACTGGCACAAAAACAGACATGAAGACCAGTGGAACAGAATAGAGGATCCAGATATGAAGCCACACAACTGTAACCAACTTATCTTTGACAAAGGAGCTAAAAATATACGATGGAGAAATAGCAGCCTCTTCAACAAAAACTGCTGGGAAAACTGGTTAGCAGTCTGCAAAAAACTGAAACTAGATCCACGTATATCACCCTATACCAAGATTAACTCAAAATGGATCAAGGATCTTAATATCAGACCCCAAACTCTTAAGTTGATACAAGAAAGAGTAGGAAATACTCTGGAGTTAGTAGGTATAGGTAAGAACTTTCTCAATGAAACCCCAGCAGCACAGCAACAAAGAGATAGCATAGATAAATGGGACCTCATAAAACTAAAAAGCTTCTGTTCATCAAAAGAAATGGTCTCTAAACTGAAGAGAACACCCACAGAGTGGGAGAAAATATTTGCCAACTATACATCAGACAAAGGACTGATAACCAGAATATACAGGGAACTTAAAAAACTAAATTCTCCCAAAACTAATGAACCAATAAAGAAATGGGCACATGAACTAAACAGAACTTTCTCAAAAGAAGAAATTCAAATGGCCAGAAAACACATGAAAAAATGCTCACCATCTCTAGCAATAAAGGAAATGCAAATTAAAACCACGCTAAGATTCCACCTCACCCCTGTTAGAATAGCCATCATCAGCAACACCACCAACAACAGGTGTTGGCGAGGATGTGGGGAAAAAGGAACCCTCTTACACTGTTGGTGGGAATGTAGACTAGTACAACCACTCTGGAAAAAAATTTGGAGGCTACTTAAAAAGCTGGACAACGATCTACCATTTGATCCAGCAATACCACTCTTGGGGATATACCCAAAAGACTGTTACTCCAGAGGCACCTGCACATCCATGTTTATTGCGGCACTATTCACAATAGCCAAGTTATGGAAACAGCCAAGATGCCCCACCACTGACGAATGGATTAAGAAAATGTGGTATCTATACACAATGGAATTTTATGCAGCCATGAAGAAGAACGAAATGTTATCATTCTCTGGTAAATGGATGGAATTGGAGAACATCATTCTGAGTGAGGTTAGCCTGGCTCAAAAAACCAAAAATCGTATGTTCTCCCTCATATGTGGACATTAGATCAAGGGCAAACACAACAAGGGGATTGGACCATGAGCACATGATAAAAGCGAGAGCACACAAGGGAGGGGTGAGGATAGGTAAGACACCTAAAAAACTAGCTAGCATTTGTTGCCCTTAACGCAGAGAAACTAAAGCAGATACCTTAAAGCAACTGAGGCCAATAGGAAAAGGGGACCAGGAACTAGAGAAAAGGTTAGATCAAAAAGAATTAACCTAGAAGGTAACACCCACGCACAGGAAATCAATGTGAGTCAATGCCCTGTATAGCTATCCTTATCTCAACCAGCAAAAACCCTTGTTCCTTCCTATTATTGCTTGTACTCTCTCTACAACAAAATTAGAAATAAGGGCAAAATAGTTTCTGCTGGGTATTGATGGGGGAGAGAGTGAGGGGGCGGAGTGGGTGGTAAGGGAGGGGGTGGGGGCAGGGGGGAGAAATGAAGCAAGCCTTGTATGCACATATGAATAATAAAAGAAAAATGAAAAAAAAAGAATTTAATGCACAATTCCTTGCATATAAAATGATTTTTATTGTACAAGGGGGCAGAGATGCATTTTTCTCTTGGAAAAGAATCATTCTTGAAAGATGTTCAAAATTTCAGAAAACATTTTTCAGAACAGCTTTTTTATTTTGTTTTCCAAATTAAAATATCTCCTGGATATTTTTCAATGTAAATATTCATCCATCTCATTTTTACACCTTCTAGGAAGCCTTCTACAGATTTTTACTAACTGGTTATTATGACATTATTTGTAAAATAAATGAGACTTTCCTTAAAATAAATGTAGTAACAGTGTAGCATTGTGAAGATTTCATTAGATAATTCAAGAAAATGCGTAGCAAAACTTCTGACACGTAGTAGTGAGATTAATAATATTAACCACTATGATGTTGATGGTGATGATTGAAGTTGAAGTTGAACTTTCTCTGCACTCAGTGTGAACAAACTTTTATTTCTAGAGAAGTGGTTTATTATAAATTATATATAACTTGCATACATAATATTCTCTATTGTTCACTTTGATTTAAGGCCCCCACTTGGGCTCTGTGTGTTGTTCAGTATAAACGGGTGCCATGTTCTAGGAGGTTTGCCCCAGTCCTTGACTATTCAGCTTGGGGTCAAAATCATCTGGTGAGACAGGAAAGAAAGTATTTAAGAACATAAGTGAACCATATCCAAGGAGAGACATCACTGGGTGGGACTTGTGTCCTCTAAGCCTTTGATAGGAATTTAAATGTGCATAATGATCCTGAATGGTCACCAGGCAGCCAGCAGTGCAGCATGCCTACCATGGGGAAATGAATCACAAGGTGTGGTGCCAGAAGCAAGTCCTTGGGAGGAGTTGAAGTGAACACCTGAGGTCTCAGGAAAGAGAAGAGATGCTGGCTATGGGCTTTGGGGTAGAGAAGGGGCTATGACAGAATTCCTTACACAGAAGTTGCAAATAGCAAATCTACCTTGATAGATAGTGGCTTTCCTCTTTTAAATCTGATTATTTTGCCATTTCCAAAGCTTTGTAAGTGTAATTATACTAGGCTTGTAAATACACTAGGTAAGGAGAAAACTGAAATAGATTTTTTTTTTTAATGCAAACACCGTCTGGCTTTCAATAGGAACCCAGGTAAATGATGCTAAAATAAATAAATAAATCCAAAAGCACCTCTTTTCCTAAATTGGAGTGTTCAGGAATGACAGTATGCACATCCTCACTTGGTCCTCTGCCACATCATTGCAGATTCCTGGTGAAGGTGGAGACTTGAATAGTCACAACCCCATTAGAAATAGCACTGGCCTCAGTACCGTCATGTAATCTTTCCAGTTTTGCACACAGCTCTTCAAAAATTCTGCGTCTTTAAAAAGGGGACACCTCTCTGTGGTGTATCATGCCTCTTGTTAGTTCACATAGACTTTGCTTATGGAGGTCTTGCCTAAAATGCGGAGAGACCTGGGTGTTGACCACAGCTGAAAGGTCTTCTAGCAGCACCATTCCTGCTAGCATAACGTGACATTCTTAGTCCAACAGACTCATAGAATCAAGGAATTTTGAACCAGTTAAGTTTTTTAGAAATTACTGATTCTATTCTATTTCACAGGTGAATAGAACTAAATCACTGAGAAATAGTATTTCCCAAATTAGGATAGGTAATAATAATTTTTATTAAATTATATTATGATAAAATCTATCATGAGTCTGTTGTAGACCCATTTTTACCAGTGTATCACTAAAAGAAGGAAGAAAGATAGCCTTATTTAAAGTTTCCGGAATTTTCTTTTTTTCTAACATTTAATTAGATTGTTTGAAAAATCTACAAAGAAAATATACAAAATATTTTTTGTAAGATTTTAGTAGAACGACATACCTCAGATATCAAGCATGAGAGGAAATATAAGAACTCTGACAAGTCATCACCACTAGGGTCTAGTCAAAATTTTATTAGCAAATACTATGAATCCATAGAAATGGAAAAAGTTACTTTAAGAAGACAAATCATTTATATTCATCTTCAAGTAAGATTTTTCCTAAATTCTCCCAAGCAACAGCAATGAGGATGATGCATGAATATTACAAGCTTTTGTTTATTGAGACCCTTGTACATGTCAGACAGAATTGAAAGAAACTTATTTTTATGAGGCACCCATAACTGCCCAGGTATTGTGCTGCAGACTTTACATAAATGATTTTTATAGCAAATAATGAACCTCTTAAGATAAGCCACAATTACTTTACACACATGCACACACCCACACACAACCGGATACACAGAGAGAAAGCACCTTGCTCTAAGTCACTCAGCAATTAAGTTGTGAAACTGTGATTCAAACTCATAATAAACATTCTTTGCTACCTGGAAATTCCTCAAAAATTTCATTTCCAAATTTTAGGCCATATTTTAAGCCCAAGGATGCCAAATAGACAACCATTCTAATCTATTTAGATCATTTCGTATAAAAAATAAATTTAAATACTGGCAAGATATATGACAAGGCAATTCATAAAGAGAACTCCAAATGACTAATAAGTATATGGTAAAATGTTAACCTTCACTGCTAATCAAAGAAATGCAAATTAAAATGAGATATCCCTTTATACTTATCAGTTTGATGAACGCTAAAAACTTAATGAGATTGTGAAATTTGGGAAACTTTGTACAAGGTTTTGGGTATCTAGAACTGATGAAAAATTTGGAGAAATCTAGCATGTGTACCCTAGACTCAGCATTTGGGTCTACCACTTACTTTGTAGGATCTGGGAGTTAGTATCAAACAAGGTCTATTTTATGGGAATAGATAAATAAAATGTGTTGGATACATACTGTGGGATAACATGCAGTGGCAAAAATATAATCCCTAAAAATACACATGGCAAAAATATAATCCCTAAAAATACAGTGTTAATTGAATAAGAAGTATGACAGAGAATAAAACTTATTGCATAATATAATTTATTTAAACTATAATTGTATGCCTATAATGAGTTTATGTGTTTTCAAAGATATTCATATATTCAGTGACATGTATCAAACATATTAGGGTGGCTGAATGTGGGGGAGAGGAAGTGGAAGTGAGCTCAGGAATGAATTAGAAAAAAAATATATATATGTATATATATGTGTATATATATATATATACACACATATATATACATATATATATATATTTATATATATATATATATGTATATATATGAAGAAGAAGAAAGGAATACCCTTGACCACAATGGTCATGACGGCACTGTGAACTACAGGGTGATGGCTATCTTTCAGCATTTGAGATCCTCTAAAAGACAACTAAAAACTTCTGGGCAGTGAAGCTCTGTTGTTATTGGCAAAACACTTTATGCTGGCCACGGACAGTTGAGTTAAAAAGATATAGGTACCCAAATTTACTGGGAGAAAGAACCACACCAGGAAAATGCACTCTCAAATGCTGAAAGAAACAGAGGGACTTTTTGCTAAAAATAAAAAAGTTTACTTCTTAGATTTGAACTTGGAGAAAACATAATGATAAGTGTTTGGGCAAGGTGTTAGAATTTGTTCATTAGTCTTATTTTAAAGGAAGTGAATCTGTTTGAACAAATGCTTTGATCTGAGTAGAACTATCCTGTCGTGGATTGCAACCTTGTATACCAACAGCCCAAAGAGTCTTTCAGTTTGACTTTCACCATGAATCACTCTCATACACTATCCAACCAAGGGCTGTGGGACTTGCACACTCAGGCCTACAGTGACACATTGATTACAAAGGTAGAAAATGCAAACAGAATTGTTTTTAGATTCTGGTCAATCTGATTTCATGAGGACGAAATTACTAGAAATAGCTGAGATATACTCCCTGAAAAAAAATCACATGCTTTTAAAATTTTCAGACACAGGGTCCAGAATATAGTTTTTGTCCAGGGTTTTAGAATTCACTTATAAAATGAGAAATTATAAATAAATAACACACAAATGAAACTGTACCAAACAAACAAACCAGAAAATTGGGATACATGTTTGTAAACTCAATACAACTATCACCCTTGACTATACTCTAAGGATATGTGTCATACAAGGAATGTTATGACTTGGTTGAAATGATTCTTGTCTATCTTAATATGTATTAGATAGATGGGGGAAAAGAAAAAATAAAAATAAAATAAAATTTAAAATTAATTTATCTATGTTTTTTGAGAATGATGCAGTCATTGCTAACATAGTTACATCTTTCCTTGTGAGTGGAAAAAAAATTCATGGGATTTGTGACAATCATTTAGAGAAATTACTTTCCTTCAGGGTGTATGTATCTACTTCAAATATACAAGTTCTAAAATCTTTGCAATACCCAAAGGAGGAAATCCCTTCTTTTCAAAAATAATTTTAAATCAAATTGTTGAGGTTTTAATTAGAATTTTCCTCTCTGCTAATATATATATATGTGTATCCATTGACATTCACAGTTAATTTCATTCTATAAGGTAATCAGTCAAAAGCATCAAACAGAATTTTGACTGTGTCCACCATATTTTTGCAGTTCCTGAATTTTACTAGTGAGTTCAAAATATTTTTTCTTTTCTTTCTTCTGCTAACTGCAAATTTTCAGAGACCTAAGAAAAGTCTGAATCTTATTTGTGTCTGGTTATAGCAACAGCAAAATTTAGCATTGGAAGGTACAAACATTACATCATCTGAAGAGGTAGACATAAAACTTCCTAGCATTTATTCTCATTAGAATACTATCCACCAAATACCTAGAGGAAGCCTGGCTAGTGGAGCTATGTCTACACACTTCACAGTGGAATCATGACAAAATTACAGTAAACTGCTTTTCGTTGGAATGTTGGAAGTTCCTTGAAATTGGGCTCTTCACATGCCCATCAGTACCTAAAATGTGATCAGCAAATATCAGTGCTTCAAACACCAAATATAGTGCCCTACTCATTGTAGGTAGTATCTAAATAGAGTTCTGTTTCTTTTCCATTAATCCTTAAAATAACCTTAATTTGTAAATAATTCTACCTCATTTTTAGGAGCGAAAATAATAAGAATCACTTGGCCCCACATTTTTCATGTACTTTCAATTCAATTTGTGATCATCAGCCAGCAAGAAGACAACCAAATGCATACATTAGTATAATTCTCAATATATCAGCAAAGGCAGAAAGTGCACAGGATAACAACACTTAAAAGATCAAAAACCTGGCCTTTGAACTGCAAAATGTAGACTCCTACAGCCTAATGGAATGTGTTGCACTCCTAGTCAGTATTAACAAAAAGTCCTTTTTTCAAGGGTTAACAAGTTGCTTTCCCAAAAGGAATGAAAAAGGGTTCAAAAATTATCTTCTAATTTCACTTATGTTTCCTTAATATAAGTACATACTAATGTACAGTCAACTTTGATGTCATATTGAGAATATGCTTTTATGTAAATCTAGTATCTTCTTTATGGTCTCAATCCACAAATGTAATCATATCACAAATTTATATTTAATTTATATATAATAGGTAGTTTCTCCCCCAAAGAACCCTATTCCTTATCAACTGACAAAACATTTAGGTATATTCTGGGTAGTAATAATCAGAAAAAGATCACCACAAAGTGATAGGTGATAATTTTTAAAGCTCATGAAAATAATTGAACCAACTTGCAGTTAGTGGCAGAAATAAAATAGTCCACACTTGATTTATTCTTTGATATAACTAATTTTTTCTTTCCATTAATGGTAAATGGTAGCAGAAATATACACATATATAATTTTTCTTCTATTGTACATGTAAATTAGGAGAAATGCAATGACAAACTGTGTAATTTTAAAGCTTAATTTTAGAATGTCTAGTGGAAAGGTACTTTTTGAGCATAATACAACAATATTTCAAACATGTCACAAAGAAACCCATTATTTTGTATAATTAACATATGCTAGCAAAAATTTTTTTAAATATCAGTTTTACATTTTTCACCTTAAACTTCAGCAGTTGATCTATTTTTAATAACTTCATGTAATTTATCTCAATTTTATAGCATACATGATTAGTCTACAACTTTCCTTTAATATTCTATGACTTAAAGTTCTTCCCAGGCTTTAAAAAATATTGCCATTTCCTTTCCATTGATGTATAGAAAATTGTGTTTTAAAAAACACTTGTGAAATGTGAGTTGACATTCTGTTACACATTGTGGTGGCTTAAATCAGGATGGGCTGGAGGGGAAGCATTCAGAAAAAGGATTACCGTCATCCAGAACATTTAGTTATTGCATTTATGTTATCAATCTTTTTTCCTCTTTAAGGAATGAAAGGTAAATGAATCTTTGGCATTTCCAGTGAGTGACTCTGAATTGTAACTTCTACCAGATCATCTAAATGCAAAACTGTCCAACAACTTTATCATAAAGGCAGTGTAAGCTTGTTCAAAACACCAGCAGAGACGCCAGAGCTTCCATCTGGGTCCTCTGCTGAAGCTCATCACGATTTGAGCACTGCAGCTGGAACCTTGAAGACACATACACTGAGCAACAGTGGCCATGCTGTATAATTAACTAAGGTTATAGAGGGGAAGAGTGCTTTCAGACTGTAAGAGAAATGATTATCATAATGAAAGAGGAGTGACTATTGGATTTGAAAGGCCGTGAGGGGAAAATAATAAATCACCATTCTACCCCCAGTAGATGTTAAATCACAAAGAAAATTTTCTGGGAAAATAAACTCACAGATGAAAAAGCATTTTTACAAACCTGTTTAGAATGTGCATTTTGCTAAATAATCTGCAAAATTAGAAAGAAGAAACAGATTCATTGGGGTCATACAATTATCAAAGTACAGCATCCAAAAATTCTGTTGCATCTTTCAGTAGATCAATATGAGATTTGTGTTAGTAAGGCTCATGTAGTTTTAAAAAAAAGGAAAAGGGAGAACAGAGCTAGAGAACATGTCAAGCCAAGAAACAAAAAGCAGTGTCAACAATTTTCACTTCCCAAGGTGAAGAGGGCTTGGTGAAAAAGAACAAAAGTACCACCCTTTTCCTTCAGTGAATGCATGGAAGTTTAAAATCACCAGTGTTTCTGGAAAAAGCTTTTATCTACAAATGGTACACTCTAAATACCATTCAATAGCTATTACTGAAACATGGCTCATGAAAAAACTAGTTATCTTTTTTATGTGGCAAAAATGCCAGGATGCATGTCAGTTAATTGTATAGCATCTCATTGCTGTTTTGCATCATGTGCACTACTAATGTCAATAATTCAGGCTTGTAACAGTGGCTCTCTGCCTTTTCTATCTGACTACACCTGATGCAAAGTTCATCCTCCCATTAGTTACAGCGATTCCTGGCAGCAATCATGAAACCTTCTGTAGAAGACAATTTAAGTGTTTGTTAGTACCTCTTCAGTGGGAAGTTGCAAAGGCACACCATAATTAAACATCTTTCTCAGGAGACTCTGATGTGATCCCCACAGGTTATAAGCCCGTCCACTTTTAGAAATCACTAATATTCCAGGGTTATTAAGTCTCCTTTTCAGAATCCCTGATCTTTGCATGAGGACAGAGAATTTTGACAGAGCTTACATTTGAAATTTTTTTCCCTTTCTTACAACAATAAAAAGATTTATGCCCATCTACTAGCTGAATTTTTTTCTTTTATTCATATGAGCATACAATGTTTGGGTCATTTCTTCCCCCTTCCCCCACTCCCCCCCTCTCCCCACCAACCCCCTCGCTATCAGGCAGAAGCTATTTTGCCCTTATCTCTAATTTTGTTGTAGAGAGAGTATAAGCAATAATAGGAAGGAACAAGGGTTTTTGCTAGCTGAAATAAGGATAGCTATACAGGGAGTTGACTTGCATTGCTTTCCTGTGCATGTGTGTTACCTTCTAAATTAATTCTTCTGGAGCTAACCTTTTCTCTAGCTCCTGGTTCCCTTCTCCTATTGGCCTTTGTCACTTTAAAGTAACTGCATTAGTTTCTCTGCATCGGAGGGCAACAAATGCTATCTAGTTTTTTGGGTGTTTTACCTATCCTCACCCCTCCCTTGTGTGCTCTCACTTTATCATGTGATCAAAGTCCAGTCCCCTTGTTGTGTTTGCCCTTGATCTAATGTCCACATATGAGGGAGAACATACGATTTTGGTCTTTTGGGCCAGGCTAACCTCACTCAGGATGATGTTCTCCAGTTCCATCTATTTACTTGCAAATGATAGCATTTCATTCTTCTTCATGGCTGAGTAAAATTCCATTGTGTATAGATACCACATTTTCTTAATCCATTCATCAGTAGTGGGGCATCTTGGCTGTTTCCATAACTTGACTATTGTGAATAGTGCTGCAATAAACATGGGTGTGCAGGTGCCTCTGGAGTAACCTATGTCACATTCTTTTGTGTATATCCCCAAGAGTAGTATTGCTGGATCATATGGCAGATCTATGTTTAGATTTTTAAGAAGCCTCCAAGGTTTTTTCTGGAGTGGTTGTACTAGTTTGCATTTCCACCAGCAGTGTACAAGTGTTCCTTTTTCCCTACATCCTCGCCAACACTTGTTGTTAGTAGTGTTGCTAATGATGGCTATTCTAACAGGGGTGAGGTGGAATCTTAGTGTGGTTTTAATTTGCATTTCCTTTATTGCTAGAGAAAAATAGTGAAAAAATGGTGAGCATTTTTTCATGTGTTTTTGGCCATTTGAATTTCTTCTTTTGAGAAAGTTCTGCTTAGTTCACTTGCCCATTTCTTTATTGGTTCATTAATTTTGGTAGAATTAGTTTTTTGAGTTCCCTATATATTCTGGTTATCAGTCCTTTGTCTGATGTGTAGCTTTACAAGCTGAATTGTGATCACCAACAGAAGAAGGCTGTCTGGGGTTAAGAGTTTAGACAGATCATGGGATAGAACGTCTGGGGTTAAGAGTTTAGACAGACCATGGGATAGAACGAAGTTTTGTTTTGGCTTATTTGTTCAGTAATTCTAACCCAAACAAATGAGACAGATGAAATCAATGTGCTGACAGTAATATTAAAGGTAGCTTCAGGTCTAAGTAAATTACCTAAACCTTTCACTCAGGTATTTCCAATGAGGTTAAGCCTAGGTTGGGCTGTGACTGCATTCACTAGTGCCTCAAACAGTTAGTTTTAGTAACTGCACAAGTCTATTTATTTATTTGTTTATTTTTGATGGCACTGGGGTTTGAACTTAGGGCTTCTAATTTGTTAGGCACACAGTCTATGGCTTGTGCCACTCCTGCAGCCCTTTTTGCTCTGGTTATTTTGGAGGTAGGGCTTCGGTTTTTGCCTACTTTGTCTGAGACCCTCCTATTTTATGCTTCCCGTGTTGCTGTCAAGGTGTGCATCACTATGCACAACTTTTTCTACATTTAGATGGGGTCCCACAAACTTTTTTTGCCCACACTGACCTGGAACCATGATCCTCCCAGTCTCAGCCCCTAACATAGCCTAGGATGACAGGCACATACCAATGTGCCCAGGTATTAGTTGAGATAGGGTCTCAGCAACTTCCTGCCCAGAAGGAACTCCAAACATGATCCTCCTGATCTCAACTTCCCATGTAGCTGGAATTATAGGCTTGGGCCATCAGTGCCCTGCTAGCTGCATAAGTCTCTAAGGGCTTCATGATGATTCCAATGAGTGAATAACTATATGAAAAAGTGATATCATTCTAGGTAGGTAGTCTCATCCCACAGTGGATGCTGTGGTAGACCCATCCCTCTATAGGATCAAGCCACTCATCTGTCAGATTCCAGGAATGTTGGCTGCTGATGGCTCACAACTAAGCTCCCCAGGAATTGTGGTTGATCTAAGATTATATTCCCTCCTGGGGAAGAGCAAGGAAAAGTCCGTAAGTAATGAAGGACCAGGACAAAGGTAAAGCAAGTGAGGTACTGGGTGTGGAAGAAAAATTTAAGGGGTCCTAAATAACTTCAGTAATTAAGATAAATAATATTTTAATTCAGTTTTTAAAAGCAAAAATCCATGATGTCAGTGGCTTCTCCACTCTCTTACCAGTCTTATTTCCAAGAACACTCCTGTAGGCAAATTTCTCTCTCAGAGTCTGTTTCCCTTAAAATGTCCTCATAGAAGTGAAAACTGAGGCTCAGAGAGGTTAAGGAACTTGTCCAAGTTCTCAGAGTTTCTGAATGATGGGAACCCAAGATAGTCTGACTTAATGCCACCATAACAAATTATGGACCAGGCATAATTGGGGGCTATGAATAGTAAGTCAAAGGCAAAACACAGATAGCAACAACCTTCATCCACTATCCTGACTCAAATTCTTAATTTAGACTAAAAGTCAGGTTCTCTGATTTCCAAAAATTGGGCCTCTGATTATGTTAAACCTTGTGGCAGACAGAGTAATGACCGCCTGCTTCAGAAGATGTTGCTATTGTAATTCCTAGAATCTGTTAATGTGTGAACTTAAACGGCAAAAAGGACTTTGTAGATGTGATTACATTAAGGAACTTGAGAACATACTACTTTATCCAACTCAGCCCAAAATAATTTCAAGGATCTTTATTAGGAAAAGTGGGAGTCAGGGAAGTTAGGAGAAGATACAGTGACAGAGAATGGGGTTATATGACCACAAACCAAAGAATGCAAGTAGCTTCTAGAAGCTGGAGAAGTTAAAGAACCGATTCCTCCCTAAAGCCTCCACCTCTTTACTTTTTTAAGCCCTAAAAAACTCATTTTGGATTTCTAATTTCCTCAAGTGTAAGAAAATAAATGTGTATTGTTTGAAGTCAGTCATTTAGTTTTAATTTGCTACAACAGCAGTAGGAAACAAATACAGACCCCTTTGGGCATTGTTTTTGCCCTGGCATAAGGATATCTCTCAAAGCACTCAGAGTTGATCCCTAGTTGAAAACAAGAAGAACCAACAGAGGAAATTAATGAAGTCTTCTCATTTTCACTGTATTTAAACTTTTTTTGAAGAGCCTGGCTATGTGGAAGGATTGATGATCTGTACTGACACCAGATGGCCATGTTCTCCAAATGACAGATGGAGGTCTAGGATAGGCGGGGAAAACGCATGGAAGCAGGAGAAAACTGGTTGATACAGGAAGGCCAGCATGATCCAGGAACACTTTATACAAACACAGTTTTTACTTTTCTGATTCTTCAGCAGTATTTTTAATTTTTTTATCATATTGTGACATTTGCAAAAGTGCATACAATATATCTTAGCCAAATTCACCTCTCCATCTTCTCCTTAATCCCCTCTCCCCTTTGTAGTATAGTTTCAACAGGTCTCATTGTTCCATTTTCATACATGAATTCATAAAATTTTCACCTGCCTTCTCACCTTCCTTATATCCTTCCCCTCCCACTAGTAGTATTTTTGAATTGTGGCAGGAGACAGACATTCCTATTATTTTCATATAGAATCAATGGTTCTGTTTTTCTTTTCTTCTGCAGTATTGGGAGAATTTGCAGTTTAAGATCCTCTTGTATTTGAGCAAACGTAGACTTATTTTGTTCTCGTTGTTGATTAGACATTTAGGACTAATGGGCCATCAAGATTTATTATACAAAAGCTAAATGCTGAAGAATTTTTAACATTAGTTATTGGGAAAAAGACAAAATGCTTTGGCTAGAAGCCAAGACAAGAGTATTTGGAGTACCAAAAAATATCTTGAACAGAAACAGGAGAGAGCTGGCTTCCCTCTAAGCAAGGAAGTGGTTTTGCCATGGGGGCAGATAAAAAGAAGAAGGAGAAAAATGCCCTGTGTACAGGAGTATGGGTGAGGGATAAGAAGGAAGGAGAAGTGATTACAGTTAAGTGGATGGGACCGTAAGCAACTTTTCAATGGCATTGTTGCCCCAGGTGTGTGCCAGGAAGATATAGTTCTAAAGCCAGGGACTTGCTGGATACATAGTCATTACCAGGGAGAGCCCTAGATTTTATCCAGATGACCATTTTCTGCCCTGGGGGCTTAGCCATATGCACTTTCTGTCTCTCCTGAAGAATTCATTCCATTAGCTAGCATGATGTTTTTGCTGACCTTTATGAAGGAGTGATACCCATCCATCTTCTTAAATTTTGGTTCCTGTTTGAATTCCCAAAGAATTCTTGTGGCTAAATGGAGCCTGATTTGATTCTTTCTTATTTCTCCCTGTCTTTCATATGAGCCAGGATAGTAGTTAAGGGTTCACTTTTACATGATAATAAAATAATGTGTAAATATTAGAGCCTAGCACAGAGGAAGGGATATAGAGTTTAATGGTCTTGTTTATCAAAATAATAGCAGTGTGGAGAAATATGTGTTCTTATGGTTATTTCTTTGCTTTGGAAAAGTAGCAAGACTGGCAGCTATTAACCCATTGATACTCTCAAAGGACATCTGGTAGATGACAAATAACTGTTAGAAAGAAGACCTGGTATGGTGGGCCATACCTGTAATCCTACTTCCTCAGGAGACAAAGGCAGGAAGATCAGGATTTTATAGTCAGTCCTAGTAAAATTAACAAAATTTTGTCTCAAAACCAAAATATAACAAAAAAAGCTGGGGACATGGATTAGTTGTAGAATGATTGTATTAAGCATGTTGCAAATTGCTTTATCAACAAAAGTTGAGTATTTTCCTCCATTATCTAGCTAAACTGTGCTATGCTAGTGCTTCACTACTGCCCAAGTATCCTTAAAATATACTAAATTAAGTTCTGTGGATGGAGTATTGCAAAAATTCGAATAGCATATTTGCAAGGGATGCTTTGGAACCTTCTATCCAGCAATTTTCTGATTCATAGGGGTTAACCTATGTAAATTGTTAATCTGTGTAAATTGCTCCTGGCCAGAGTGGTGGGAACTGGGATCAAGGGACAACATATCATGTGTATGTGGCTAAACTTGCAACATGGAAACAGTGAAATGTCTGTGAAAACTTGAAAAGAATGGGTCTGACAATTGAAAGGGTCTTCTGCCTATCATAGCACCTGGCACCAAAGAGGTCATCAGTGAATATTTGTTGAGTGACTTGAATTTATAAATGGATGGGTGGATAAATACCAATATACAGAAAGCATCAGAAATAAAGAAGGGAGTCCTGCCTATAGTGTAGTTCTTGGTTTCATCTTCTTTCCATTTCTTAGCTACTAAAGCTAAGGTCAAGTACTAAAGCTAAAGCTTAGCTACTAAGCTAAGTTGACCTGAGCAAGCTCCATAAGATCCTTGAACACTTACATATATTTCAGGCCATCCTAAATTGATTTTCCTTACTTGCAAATTACATGGCAATCATTTATAATAATAGTTTGTGGGATCTTGGGGTCTATTTTGGAAGAACTGTAAAAAAATCATGTATTTGTATAACTGATTCTCTGACCATTTATGTGTGTACATGGGTTATATGTGAGTGTGTGTGTGTGTATGTGTTCTGGTCCATTTTCTGTGGATATGACATAATTCCCAAAGATGGGCAACATACAGATAAAAGAGGTTTATATAACTTAGTTTGGAGGTCTATAGTTCAAGATTGGACAGTTCTATTGGTTTGACCCTAATGAGGGCCATATGGTTGAATGGCACTATAGTGGATAGGAGGGAGAGATTACATGTTAAGATAGGAAGGAAGAGACCAGAGAGGAGCTGGTCTTGTTCTTTTTATAACAACTCTTTGGGGAAACTAACTGGAGTCCCATGAGAACTATATTAGTGTTCTCATGATCAAACCATCTTCCATGAGGTCCTGACTCTTAAAGGTTATACTACATTTTAATACCAATACACTGGACTGGGAAACAAGCCTCCAGCTCATGAAACTTTAAGGGTCCCATTTAATCTATTTCAAAACCATAGCAGTGTATGTATATTATTTACATGCATATACATATATATTTAGGAATGCACATATACAAAGAAATTGGACAAATTAATTTTTGTCCCTGAACTACATTCCTTATCTTTAAAATGAAATAGTTAGAGTCAATGATCTTAAATATTAAGAGGTATATGCTTTCCAGTAGCTATGTCAATGGTTTGTTAGTAAATCTCCAGAAGGTACACTATTGCCAGAAATGAGTGCCCAGGAAAGGCATTTTGGAAATTCATGTATTTTCCATTTTGCATCATTTCTGACAATAGTTGGGCAGTCCCTTTGAGTATTTCATTCAGAGGAGGTTGCCCATTATTTCAACTACCTTTAGAGAGGCAAAATGTCCAGTCTGATGAATATGATAGGCGGTATGGTAACACTATTTTGAGAAGAGGAGAAAAATGTAGCTGTAAAATAGCAGTGAGACATTCCCCTGTGAACTGGTCCTGGAGGTAGACCAGCAAGGAGTGCCATGTCAGTATGCATAGAACACTGGTAGGGATGGCATACCAAACTGAAGTGCAAGAAAGGCGGGAAGCCTGCAGTCCTGATCCCTGCACTTAAAAATCCTCTTTTCAGATGGGACCTTACTAAGACTTCCACATCAAGTACCACTCAGGACATTTCATAGGTAGGTGTTCATTGAGCATTGAATGATCAATTAAGCCAAATTTACAATGGCACCTGTCATAGTTGAATCACGTGTTTCACATATAATTTCTTATTTATACTGTCAACAATTCTCTCTTTAGTCCCATTTTAAATATTAGGAAATCAAGACTTAAAAAGCATAAAGAATTTGTCCCAAATCTATGTGGCAGAGGATGAAAATTCAGGTTGTTTGATTCCAAGGGCCACTGTGTTATCTGCCCTCTCTGTTCTCAGTCATAATTAGAGGCAAGTGAGAAGAGCACAGAGCATGCTGTTTTCCACCTGCTCTAAGAAGGACCTTCCATTAGACTCATATTGATGTGAGCCATAATATTCTCCTGCACAGCATTGTCTGCCACAAAATAAGGATAGAGGATTATAAATAGTTCAAAAATGTACTTAAGTATTTTCACAACATGAATTTCTAGTAATCCATTTCACTCCGTGTATTCAGTGATGTCTGAAAGGGCAGCTTATTTTCTCTTGACCTCTCAGCTGCTCATGTGGGTTTTATTGGCTGTATCATTTTCCCCCCTTCTCTCATATGCCTAAGGTGGGGCACTTCTGCCACCCGCTGAAGTTCAGTTCTAAAAAGGGTAACGCTTTGAGGGAATAGCAGAGGGGCTAGTTATTTTTTCTAGTCAGTGTAGGGAAAAAGGAACTGAGCAGGTTCTTCTGAATGTGTGATTTCTAGTCAGCATGCTGCTTGGGTCCCCTGATTGAACACATTTCAGCCATCCTGTGCCTAAGGAGAAAAACACAGCTCCTACTTCACGTCGCTATGGTAACTGATGCTCAGCAGGCAGTTGCAGTCTCATTTAACATAACCAGCTTTTAGAACTTGAGGGAAAAGTATGCTTTCATGTAAGAGACAGGGGAAGATGAACAGTTTAATTAATGTGTCTCCATTTAACATAAGGATCAGGTCACTTCCACTGTTTGACCAGATCGTGCCTACTTTCATTTTATAGCTGTATTAGATCCAAGGCATCAAAAGATGGAACATTTCTCTTATCATGTGTGAAGTGCACAAAGTGGGCAAGAGAGGAGAGACAGGGGTTGTGTTGGACCCTTTGCGACAGGGTTTTCACTTCATAAAACCATCTCAGCTTGAGCCTGTACAGAAGAATTGCTTTCTCTTCCCTCATCCACAAAGGAGGCCTGAGAGATGGGTTGCTAGGCAACCTCACACCGAAGTCTGGGGTGCTTTGAAATTAACATAGCTGACCTCCCCATCATCTCCACAGCTCTGCTAGTCAAAACCATTTTATGAAGCTGTAGGACTCAAGAAAAATAGATGTAAAATGTAAATACAAAAATAAAGAATAAGAGAAATAAATCTTTTTCAAGCAAAATCCAGGATTCACTTAATGGAAAAAAGGCAGTAGTTTGGAAGTATAGGTTGATGGAAGAAGTAATGTTAGTCACTATAAACCAGAAAATAAATCTTGAATAATACAGGAAGAAAACATTTTCCTCACTATTCTTTTAGAGATGTTTATAACTGCTCTGTAAACTATCACAACAAAGGGTCAAAATACGTAAGGTCAAACAAAAGATAAATCAGTTTATAATACACATTTTTAACAAAAATGCTCAACTCTCATTTCTCACCACATGGTGGTTTATTTAAGCTCCAGCATCTCCTACTCTCCTTCCTGTCACTACATCATTAATATGACACTGGTTGGCGTGGGAAGGGATGGCATTTACTTTGCAAGTAGAGGAATATTGGAAGGAAATTGCAAAGCTGTTCTATGGAGCACAACATACTCTTATCAGCAATAAATTACTAGGTAACATTTTAAGATAGGTTGTTGAATTTATCAACATTATAAATTAAAGTTGTTGGCAGTAGTGTGAGAGGTGGGAGACTGCAAACCAATCCTGAACTCTTTTTTTTTTTCCTTGTGGGTTTGTTTTTTTTTGTTATGGGTGTTTGGGTGAAGCAATTATGAAACTATTTTAGCTGGATTATAGGATTGAAGAAATGAACAACGTGTTGGGATTGTTAGGCTCTAGGGTTTCACAGTGAAGAAGGGTCATGCAAATAAAAACTAGGAGAAAGCAAGAAGGAGCTCTCTGGGGATGAATTGGAATTGGGGGACTGGAGGTGTGGCTCAAGTGGCAAAGCATCTGCTTTGCAAGCTCAAAGCCTGAATTCAAACTCCAGTACCACAAAAAAAAAAAAGTAATTGTGAGGAATTGGTGTAGTTTTGTGACTTCTAAAATACGCATATGTACAAACATGTTTGTGTATATGAATATATGTGTATGTGTGCACATGTCTTCTACCTGCTGATAGGCCTAAAGGTCCTGCTACCCTAGTAGCAGTGAGCAGGCTTAGCATTCAAATCTTGGTTTCTAATATAATTCCTCAGTAAAAAGAACTCCTTGGAGAAAGTTGATACCAAGGGTGGGGTGGAGCAATTAGAAGTTGAACCTAGGGCATCTTCTTATGCTAGAAAGTAAGGAAATGCTGAACAAAATAAACAATGGGGTCATGTCACAAGGTCACAGAGCCAGATAGAAGGGGTTCCTACTGGAAAAATCTGAAAGTACTTGACCACCAAAATAATTAAGAGTGTTAATGAATTAGGAACCATTGAGAAAAGCAGGAATTCATAAGCCTAAATGATATTATGCAGTGGACAAATTTAAAAAGTAAAAATAACAATAAATAACAGAAGGAGGATCTTTTGGTTATGGTGAATTGCTGAATGGTGACTTCTGGGTACTGGTGAAGTGCTAATGTTAGAATTCCATCCTTTATAACTATGGTAATGACAGGACTAGACATGAATCACAACAGATCTAGGGGAAATTTTGAAGAAGAGCAGGATATTTGTATATCTAAAAGTATCTCCTCACAGATTACTTATTTGCTGCAAGGGAAAATTATAACTATGCAGTGAGAAAATTGGAGTGAGTAATCAAAATTAATTTGCCTGAGGCAGATGGACATGTGTGTTTCCAGATCTGATACCCTGAGGACACAATGTCACTTACATAGTGTGATGACCAGGAGTGCTTAGCTCAAATCATGAGGAATTATCAGACAAACCCAAATGAGAAACATTTAACTAAAATGGGCAAGGGGTAGGGAGGACAGGACTCTTAAAAAAAGTGCATGTTATAAAAGATGAAAAAAGGCTATGGAAATGCTGCACAGTAAACCAGACTGAAAAGACATGCAAGAAAATGTAGTATCTGTTCTCAGAGTGGATCCTGACCTGACAAAAAAAGAATGCTATTGGCTCAATTACAGTAAATGGTGGTATGGAATCCACATTCAGCTTTCCAAGATTGATAACTGCATTTGATTATATAGGAGACTATCTCAATTCTTAGGAAATACATACCACTGAAGCATTTAAGGACATAGGGGTATGATGTATGCAACATACTCTCAGGATATTTAGAAAAATATTATGTATGTTTGTTTATGTAGATGCAAATATAGATACATCAAAATTTGTATGCCTACAGAAAGATAAAATATTAGTAATACTTTAAAATGTATCTGGGTACATATTTATCTCTGTGTATGGGCACTCTACATTCTTCATATTCTGCAAGTTTGAAATGATTTCCAAATGAGAAGATTTTAAAAAAAAATTTATCCTTTGTGGAAAAATTATTTTTATTGGAATGAGAATGTTGGATATTTGGCACTTTAAGAAACTTATGAAGGGCTGGGAGCATGGTTCAAGTGAAAAAGAACCTGCCTAACAAGTGTGAGGCCCTGAGTCCAAACCCCAGTACCACACACACACACACACACACACACACACAAAGAAATCAAGAAGACAATAATCCAACATATACCATAAGACTATCGATGTGTTTATCAAAGAGAAGTGACAACAGGATCCATATATATCTTGCTTGCCCCTTTGTTTGTGTGGCACCTGCTCAGTCATTTTAAATTTGCTCTTGGGTTTTCTCAATATCCTGGACTTCTCCCTTCCTCAATGATCCCCTCAAGTTAGCATCTGCATTTTGTGACTTAAGTCAGTGAGAAAAATTGTACTAGAAAAGTTTTAAGAAACTATGTCATGGAAGAACTTTCATTTTATTGAGTAGACAAATTTCAACTTGTTAACTTCACCTGCATGAAAAGGGCACTTATGAAACTGCTTAGCATTTGAGTGTATTGTTTTTCTTCAAAGTTCTTAAGCTTAGTGAGTCTTTCAAAGAAAGTTCAGTCTCTTAAGTGTGAAACAAGACCTATGGTAAGCCCCATTTACAGGTGAAGATGCTACCAAAAACTTCATAGCATTGTTTTTCCTGCTTCAGGTTTTTTTTTTTTTCTTCTTCTTTTTTAAGGCTGTCACATCATTTGCCTATTAGAAATAGAACTAGGATGCTTTTGGCAGAAACGGAAGTAGTAATTGCCTTCTTAAAATACTCTTTTTTTTTTAAGTTTCTTTTACATTGCCTAAGGGATTTGTTTGAAGAAAGATTAAAAATAACACTATTTGAAAGCATTCGGGTTTAAAGATTGCCATCTATTCAAAGGTTGCACCACTTGGAAGTAGCACATTTGGAACTTACTCATTACTCAGCTTTCCTCATTTATGGGATCAAATTGCTTTTATGGGCATTGTGCCAGGCTCACTGATGTGCACGGTAAGGCAGATTGTAAAGTGAAGCGTTTTTCTTGGAAACATCTGGTTCTGAAGAAAAGTATTAGGTGAGTAGTACATTTTTGCTCATAACTATGATTTATTATGTTACAGTAACCCCACTCTAATCTGGAGGGCAGACTTCCAGCAACCACAACCAGGAACCTGGAAATAAGTGAAAAATACCTGGAGTCCAAGTAAAACAGGGGTCTAAGATTCCATGCATATGCAGGAGAGTGGTACTGCCCTTAGGTCAAAGTCTGTTTTACTTATTGTGAAGCCATTGGAGCCAATTAATATAAGGGCTCCTGAGGCCACCTTTATATGCAGTGCCTACTTCTAAAGTTACTTTGTTCCTCGACTCCCCTTACAAAATTCATGCATTCATACGAACTTTATGATTATTCTGAACATCCGCTGGACTACACTGTTTTTCTGCCTGGATTTCCTCATCATCTCTTTCTTAAACCTTCAATATTGACTGGCCTTTTTCCCATAAAAATTTCAGGTGCTCAAGTAGTTCTAATTTTAAAAACTTCTCTTGCCCCTCTGTATTTGTCATCCTTAGGCCTACATCTAAAAACATTTAGATTCTGTCACTAGTTCTTCACCTTCCATTCTCAGAGTGTTACTGACAAGAACTGTTCAACTTTGAAATGGGTTGGGGGTCTTTTTCCTCAAGGAGATGCAGTGACAGGGTACAAGACTTGGAGAATTTCAGTCTCTATCACCCCCATCACAGGGTCACTGTGCAGCATACACACTGTACAACCTCACACTATGGCCTTGGGTGATTTTTTTCTACTGGCTTCTAATTTATTAGATTTGGTAGAATCATCATTAGAACTCTGTTACTAAAGTAATGGACCAAAAGAACAAGCAACTGGTTTTGCTCACAATTCTTTCTGCAGGTACAGGACTGTGCTCTCTGGTCCTTTTGGTGAGGCATATTTTATACATCCCTACAGAAGCTCCTTATGTTTTAACACTCCTGCTAACATTACCAGTTCTAGTCATTTTCTGGAAGTCTTTTCCTATCTTCCACCTCCTGATCTCTGGCAATTAGAGTAAATTAGATTACATTTTATATGGACAATTAGAAAAATGTATTAAGAGTTAAAAGAATGTCAGTTTTTAATTTTTTCTACACATCTTTGCTCAGCAAAATAGCTTTAAACAGTCAGCAAAAAAACAAGTTTGAGGTTGTCCTTTAGAAACAAACAAAATATTCTTTTTACTTTTGGTGTAAAATGTTCATTGCAGTTAACTTTTATGATAGCAAAGAAAAAAATTCTTTGATATTTTATCACTCAGATATAACTATGTTAATAGTTGGGTTAGGTTTATTTAAATTTGTGTGTATGTGGTATGTCTGTGTGTTTGTTATTTATGCATCTTACATACATTTTTTTGAAAATCAATATATTATTATTGATTGATTATGCTTTCTAGCCTTTTCCTTTTCAGAATTTTAGTAGTTAAAAATCCTTGAAAAATGGTTTTTAATGACTTATTAATACATTTGGCCATTTACAAATATTTGGTCATTTTTATGTTGCAGAACAGCCAAAAATAGTAAAAACAATTGGATGATCACTTGATCAAGGGACAGATAGGTTCTTACTTTATACTGCTCTACATCTACTACCAGTGCGTGAATGTAGTTTCTTTGCAACTTTGCCAATCTCACATTTTGAAAAAAGTCACTCTACCAGCTCTAACAGTTTTATATGATACTATTTTATTTGTTTATTATTTTTTCTTTTTTTGTTATATTATTATTGTGCTGGGGGTACATTGTGACATTTACAAAGGTTCTTATATCATAGTTGAATTCACTTGTCATATTCAGTCCTAAAATAGAATAGCTCCAGTTAGATTTTTAATTGGTTTCAGTGATTTCGTTATCTTCTTGAACTCTAATGCAAAGTTCATCCTAGCTTTCTCAGCTGTCCACAAATAAAACCCTTCCAGATTAGCTCTGTTCTTGACTTTTGAGGAAGAAAGCTATTTCCTCTTGGGACCCAGTCCACCATACTAATTTTGTTAAAGTCTAAAGTACATTAAACTGACAACTACTTCCTTTCCAAGGGGTCATGCTATCTAGATCCCAGATCTACATGCCTGCTCTGCCCTGTCCCTCTCTATCTTGAATGTAGAACCCAAACTTTCACTTAACTTGTTACATGGTCAGAAGTTCCTTCAAGTGACAGGAGAGCACTGTGGAATCAGGACTGACTAGTTTCAGTTCCAACTTTCACATTTATCAGAACTTAAGCATGTCCCATAAACTAATCCTTAATGAAGAAAAAAATATCAGAGGGAAGTAAATGCTGAATAGACAGTTTTGATACATGTTGGTATGATACATGTTGAGGTTACTTTAACTTGCGAGCCTCAACATGGGCATGTCCTCTCTGAGGTGATAATAAACTGACACCTCAGAAAAGAAAGAAAAGCCTATCAAGGGAAGCTTGAAGAAAGGAAGCAAAGGTAGAGGAGAGTATGTAGAGAGTTCTTAGGCAGAGGGTAGGCAAAAGGATGCTTGCATGAAATGAGATGCTCTATGTAATCTTACACTGTTTGGTGGATGGGGAGAGAGAAAATAAAAAAAAAGGGAGAGGGTGGGAAGGGAGAAATGAATGAGAATCCTATATGGCTGACCGCTCTAGGGAAACTTCTTCTTTTTCATCTTTTTATCCATGAAAGTGCTTCTCAGTTGCAATTACTACTTGGCCTTGTTCCACTAATAATAAATAATTAGGGCTACTAATTACTAAGAGCCCAAGGGCATCAGATTCAATATAGGCTTTATGTATGTTCTCTCAAATAATCCTTACAGCCTGAGGCAGTTATTATCCCTATGTGGGTCTTTATGGTTGGGAAAACCGAGGCTCAGAAAACCTATGTATCTTGAGAAAGACATCTTGTAAGTAGAACCAAAGTGTAAATCCAGGCTGGTCTGACCTCAAATCCATATTCTTGACTGCTACACCACATGACTCAACAATTAGACTTCTCTTTAACAGTTTTTACATCAGAAGATGTAAAAAATTATTCATTATTTAGCTTATTCCTCATTACTTAGCCTTCTTTGTGATAAGAACACTTAATTTCACCTCATAACCAGATAAAGACAAAGCATCATTTTTTTAGGGACACATTCTCTTTAGTTATGGAAGGCATTTTAATATAGTAAATAGATGTGGGTTTGGAAGTTGGCTGGGAAAGAATGAAATCCAGATTCTGACACTTTTTCTGTGATCTTGGGCAACTCATTTAATCTAGGCTTACTTTCTTCATCTGAAAAATAAGAATACTCTTTCTCTGGAGAGCTGAGAATTAAAACATAGAAAGTGAAGAAAGTTCTTAGAATATCTACTCACATCTAACAAATGGCAGGTGCAAAACAAACAAAAAAAATTTAGAAACAAAAAAGGAAACATTCATTTTACAGAGTCTGATTTAGAAATGTCTTGCTAGGAGAACAGAGGCTTTACTTTATCTGTTTCCACAATTCCAGCACCCCATAGTGCAAGTTCACTGAACTACTTTAAAGGCAGTCTGATATATGTGATTTCTGCCTGAGTCAGCTTCAGCTGCTGTAACAAAATCCCACACAGTTTGGCATATTGACAGAAATTTATTTCTCTCAGTTTTGGAGGCTGGAAGCCTGAGGTGGTCCTAGCAAAGCTTGGTACTGGTGAGGGCCCTCTTCTGGGTTACAGATGCCTGATTTATGTTAGCATGGTGAAGAGGGAGCTGGAAAATCCCTCTTTATAAGGCACTAAACCCATTCATGATGTTTGTGAACTAGTTAGCTCCCAAAGGCTCTGACTCTTAACACCATCACATTAGGGGTCAGGATATCAACATAGGAATTGGGTGGGTGGGGCACAAAATCCAGCCTACAGCAATGTCCTTACCAAAGGCCACTTAGGGGTTGGGGGTTTAGTTCAGTGGCAGAGTGCTTGCTTAGTTATGCATGAGACCTATGGTTCAATCCTGGGTACCACAAAAGCAAACAATACCCATTCAGGCTGAAGGATTATTTTCTTCCAGAATCAGAGAGAAAGGTCATTTTTTACTGTTCCAAATCTTTAGGACAGGGACAATATGTCTTACCAGATATGAACTATTTCATAAATGTTGTTAAAAGTTTTATGAAATACTATAAAAAGATGTAGGTGAAAAAGACTTTTTATAGCATATAATTGTAATTAAAATATATTGAAAAAGTAGGTAAGTGATCAGAAACAGGAGAATGTAGTTCAAAATAACAAGCTGGCATGGTGGCTCACACCAGTTCCTTGGGAAGCAGAGATTGGGAAGATCATGGTTGGAGGACAGCCCAAGCAAACAGTCAGTGAGACCCATCTCTTCAGTAAGTAAGCCCAGTGTGGTGGTACACATCTATAAATCCCAGCTACGTGGGAGGTGTAGGTAGGAGGATCATGGTTCAAGGCTGGTCAGGCAACAACTAAAACAACTGAAAAATAACTGAAGCAAAAAGAGCAGGGAGCATGGCTCATACGGTAGAGTACCTGCTGAGCAAGCACAAGACCCCGAGTTCATACCTCAGTGCTGCCATTACATAAATGAGAAAGGTCACTTATAGAAAAGCAGCAAATTGCTTTAAAATTAAATACCTGTATTTATTGCAAATGCAAATAAAACAGAAGACTGTGTTTATTGTATTTTTCAAGAACTGAAAAAGATGTAGGTAGAAAATTAAAAATGATGCTGATTGATTTAAGGTTTAAACTTGGTATAAAAGAGTGAGGGCTGTTATGGCAAACTGGTCTTAGGCATAGCCAGGTGAACTGTTGCCTTCCAGTGTGCCAGTGAAAGCTTTTTTTTTCCACCCTTTTTTTCCCAGCTGATACAGTCCCTGAAATTATATAAAACCTAGTCTTCCAGGCTAAGGTTAAATATTGCTATAAGAGTTTACTTATTTAAACTCATTTCAGATAATGATTATTTCTTAAGATCACACTGGCATTGAGAAGAGGAAGCATGGGTTCACAAATGGAAGAGAAACAAACTATAGTTTCCCAGAAAAGATTTTCCTAAGAAAGTCTCATTTTCTACAATATTATTCCTTAGCACTGCAGATTGCATGGAGTTTAAACTCGATTTAGCAAAACAATGTGTCTTTTGAGTCCCAAGAAGAACGTAAGTCATGTATTTATAAAAGCTTTATTAAAATATACACTTAAAATACACATTTTTCATAAATTTTCATTTATTCAAGCCTATGAAATATGGAATGCGATAAAAAATGAACAGAAAACATTTTAAATATACTTGCTGAAATAACTAATATTCCACAAAATATGATATGATCCAGCTCTTAACAAAACTATTCTTTACAGAAATGAGTTATAGTTTTAACACAGAGATACCAAATCTTCCCTTAATCAAGACAGTCAAACAGAGCAGCTCTCATTTAGCTTCTGCATTAGGAAACACCACGTGACACTGCACTTCTCTTTATATACAGCAGCAGCCTCTGCTGGAGAAAGGAAAACGCTTCAACTACAAAGCATTTAATTTAGAACCCAAAGTTAGATCTCTTTCTTTCATTTCCTGCTTAACAAACTAAGTTAAAATCACTATTTTCAAGGTCTTAAAGATGTGCGGGCCTTATCAAGTATATCCTTTCTGATTTTTGGATAAGTTGGATGTGCTTCAAGAACCTGCAAAAAAAAAAAAATCCCAATAGAACTTGCAGTTGATTATTAAGAACTAGGGAGCTACAGAACTTGCTATATAGAGCATTATAGTTTAAATTTCATTATACTAATCCTACACCTTCAATACTGTACAAAGGTGGCAGCTTAACTGTAACATGACTCACAATAGATGAGAAGAGCAGAATATGAACATGACATGGAAACAAAATAAATACAACTGGTTCCTTAACAGTTGCATAAAACATTTATGTATTAATGATTTAAAATATTTTTGTAATTTAACTACTTATGATATTCAATAATCTGTTGTAAAGTGATTTTAAACCAGAAGCACAGATATTTTCCTGAAGAGATTTTAGGTATCCAGCCTATTGAGTCAAAGAGTGGGGAGATGGTCATTTAAAAAAAAATAGCTCCACAAGTCATTCTAATCTATAGTTTTATGCTAATGCACAAACTGAACCTTAATGAGAAATACTGCCTTCCAAAATTTCAGCAATCAGTAGCAATCATGTAGGGCAAGTAGTTATTATTATGAGTCTGATATATAGTTATCTGGGAAAAGGAACTTCAAAAATTATTTTCTAAGGAGCTTTTCTTGGAATTCTTTACAATATTTAATGCCTTATATGGAAGAACACTGGGACGATGTATATATAGAGGAAGTTTATATATAGATTCTAAAACAGCAATTTAAATATTTGTCATTTTAGTAGAGGATCATAAGTAATAAACTGTAGAAATGTAACTGAAAAATTTGTAAATTACAGAATACCTTTTTCTCTAATTTATAAATCTGAATTCTCTAATATATAGATTTGGACACACTGACAAGAAATTCCACTCAGAATAATGACCTGGAGGATTTAAACTACTTTAAACATCCTCCTACATAAAGATTGTTTTCTTTAACAAATTTTTTCCACTAGCTTCTATCTTTATATTGACAAAAACACCTTCATATTTGAGCCCCAATTAAAGATATATTTGATTTTTAGGTAAACATTATTTTCTAAATTTTGAACACTGAGTCTCTTCACAACATATTTAATAAGTCATTTAAAAAAAGACTACATCCTCTGCTTCTAGTCATGTACATTTTGAGATTAACTAAAAAGTAGAAAATCATACATCTGAAACATTTAAAGAAATCTAAATTTAAGTGTTTACCTGGTGGCATATGTCAATTGCATCCACATATCTTTTTGCTTTTAAATAATTAAATGCCAGTCTATATCCTGTTAAGACAAAAAAAATGGTGTGTGAGTACATTGCTAATATTACTTTTTTCCCTTCTTTTATTTGCTAACTCATTAGAGAAACCTTAATGAGGTTGGTGACAGAACTACCACAGGGAGAAGTTATGATTTAACAGAAAATGGAGCAAAATGAAAGATCAAGAAGAACAGAAACTGGAGATGGAAAATGGACCACAGTGAATACACTATTGGGTTAGAATTTCTGCTTGCCATTTCACAAGTTTAGTTTCTATAACTTACTAGAAAAGTTTCATTTATTTCAGGTTATAATTAAAACTCATCCCAGGGCAATAAATGACAATACAACTATTCATTTATACAGTATAGATTTATTTAGAACTTAACACATCAGACAAACTAATTGCTATAATCATGAGATTTACAGTGTTATCAGGAGAAGAAGTATATTATTCCAATAATTATATGAGTAAATGAGATAAATTCCAAGAAAGAAAGATCTAAGCTAAGACCAAGGCCAAGAATGTTACAGTAAGGAACCTGAACCAGGCAGGAAAAGCATGACAGGGGATGTTTGAAATCTGAAGGATGAGGCATAAACCAATCCAGGCTGGGAATCAGGAACCGCTTCACGTGGAGGGAACTGCATGTGTCAAGACAGGCAAGACATGTAAAGAAACCAAATAACCTCAAGAGAATGTGGTAGGAAAACACATGTTGGAGAGGAGGGTTGGTTAGTGTTAGTCATCAGGTATCCCACATTAATGATTCGTAAGAATTATCACGATAGTATTGACAATTAGAAGACATTTTAAGACATTCTTAAATGATTATTGTTCTTTAAGAATGATATGAGAACAAGAAAACTAAAGAGATAAATAACAGTAGCTGTATATATTATACACAATTAATGCAATGTAAAATAATATGTAGTAATAAGTATGTCACTTTACATATCAGGAAAATGAATGCTATTTAGGGCCATAATGAAAGTACAGGAACAAATTTTTAAAATTTCAAACAAATATTTGAAAAGAATTACTGGCTAATATATGATAGTGAAAAGAAATAGAATGTTTGATATAAACTCTTAAACTCTTAAATACACACACACACACACACACACACACACACACGTATGGAACTGATGAAGAGGAAAACCAGAAAGTTTAAAACAAGGAATTCTAAAGTGGGCTAATTCACAGTGACATGTAAAAGGGAAACAATGTAAGGTGTCATGTCAAGTGTAACTGACATGCATCTACTTAGTGTTTGATCTAAACTTTGGTCTCTGGCTTCTTGATGAACTGTGGGACCTTAGCCAAATGCTTGAGCTGTCAACTTCAAGTTTCCTCACCCATAAGATGGGGAAAACATCTCTCCCTATAATTTAAAGATCAAATGGATATTTGTTATTAAATGCTTTGAAAACTGTAGAGTACTACATAAATATTAGCAATATTTTTCTTTGTAAACAAACACTAAATTAGAATCACAGTTTTAATGTTGGAAGAAACTTGATAGATCATCTAGTACTAAAAAGATTATATAGGAAATAAAGGACTAGAAATGGCATGAACAGGTATACTACATCTGCAGTACACATGCAAACTTATACAAAGTCAACTGTATGGTATCTAGGTAAAAAACAGACAGAAAACCCACAATGTAGTGTAGTTAACTGTCATAGAGCCTGAATATGGGTGTGACTGGGTTCTTTTGCTAGCTCTTAGTTCCTGGTGCCCTTCTTTTTTTACCTTTCTAAAAAATGTTTTTATTATATAAACTCATGCAAGGTGTACAGTATTTTATGTATGTGTATATAAAATACTTATGTGAAGTGATTACTGAATTCAAGAAAATTATCTTATCCATCCTGGTGCCTTTCACAGTGACAATACCCAATTCTGTACTCTATGCAAAAAGCACAAGCATGAGTTTAAGGGTTTCTTGACAACTGAAAAAGTACAATGCACTCTTAACTTGGCCAACAAGTTGGGGTATTGGATGTAATACCAATCTTAAGGAAGAAACTAAATAATTACTTGATGGTCTCAGAGAAACACTAAAGAAAACGTAGCAAATCTGATAAAATCACCTATGAAATGCAATGATGATGCAACAAAAAGCTTGTGAGTTGGATTCCTTATATTTCTCGAAGCTTTCCTAAGAATGGAATATATAAATAACTTCTGGACCTATTCCTTCTGTACCAAAATTATATATATTTTAAGGACATTTAAGAAATTTCCATCATACAAATTCACTTTATTTTGTAAGATGTATAATTCCTGGGAATGATAAATTCTACAACAACCTTTAGTTCCTGTGCTATATGCAAATCTAGTAAAATAACAGACCCCCAGAACACAGGGTCAGGGCAGACCTGAACTGATGGCAGTTAGTGTGAAGAGGACCTATGTGACTACAGATTAAACATGGTGACATGGCTGCTAAAGAGATTGAGGCTGCGTTAACAACTAGAAAATGTCTAATCAAAAAAAAAATGCTGTTATTATACCCATAATTAGCCAAACCATATTTAGGAACAGGTTCATCTGTGGTATAACAGGTCAGAAGAGACATGGACAAATAAAACCACATTTTCCATACTTATGTGGCTGTAAAATCCATCTCTTCACACTCATTTTCTTTTAAAATGAGTAACTATTAAAAGCTCACCAAATGTTCCCAAGCACAGTTTGAGGAACACTATTTAGAGTTTCCAAGGGACAGCAGCAAGCAGGGTGAAAGGAAGGATAGACAAATAACAGAGGATGGTTTGAAGAAGAGCCTTAGGGTCGACATAATCAAAGTTTGCAATTAAAGGACTATCATTTGTAAAAGGGAAGGACCCTGGATTGCACCAAAGAACGGACCTGGGCTGCTTCAGTGAAGTGTATTTCAGTTCAGTATAAGCAAAGAGAAGAGCATGGGATGAGCTTCCTCCCAGAGACAGGTGAGGCTAGTCACTGACTACATTCCAGATGCTGCCCTTTTGTTACGGATATTATAAACTAGTATTCTTCAAACTGATAGTCTACAAACACTGGAACTAGATGGCGTTTCTAGATGCTCAGGACAAAAACATTGTCCTATGGTCAAATAATGGTGGGAAACATGGCTCTTCTCTGGTATCTGCCATAATGTACAAGAGTGCTTTAAGGCTTTAGAACATCTACAATAAGAAACCTGGATGACTTGATTTAATTCAATGTTTATCTAACTTATTCAATAATAGGACACTTTTTTCCCTCACCTCAGCCATTTTCAAAGTGGCAGAGGGTGAAGGAAGAGAAAAGCACAAAATTAGACTAGACATCCTTCTCATATAGCTAAGGACAAATATGGACCTCAGGGAATCATAATTAATTCTTTGTAGGTAATAATTATTATGAATACAAAATTTATTCTCTTCCAGAAAGTGGACAACAAAAGTTGGTTCTCAATGCAGGTTTTGTTCTGCAAAAAACCCAACTACATTTCAAAGAAGATTTACCAATAAAATACAAATTTCCTGTGAAAACCCTGTGCCTAATTTGCTAAACTCACCTACTGCTGGATTTGTCTGATTGCCATGTTTCCATGCCATCTCATAGTTGAAGGCAGCATCTGTATATGCTTGCTCTTTTTCCATAATGTATCCCATGTATTCATAAGCTTTGCAACAAGACTGAAGAAAAATAGAAGATGTATCAATAGATTGAACTTAATACCACTAAGAATTTATGGGATCCTTAGAGGCAGAGATCAATCAATATTAATCCATTTAAGTGGCACATGAAATGATGGCTCTCAACCTTGAGAATACAAATTATTTACAGAACTTAATGAATGATTCTGATACCAAGTAACCATCCCAAATCTTTCAGAATCTGGATTTTTCTCTTTTTTTTTCTTTTCTTTTTTTATAGTACTGTGATTTGAATTCAGGGTCTTGCTCTTGGCAGGCAGGCACTCAGTCACTTGAGTCACAAACCCCAGTCTTTTTGGTTTTGTTATTTTTCAAATAGGGTCTTGCTTTTATGCCAGTCCAGCCAAGACAGTGATCCTTATATTTATGTTTCCTGCATACCTGGGATGACAGGAGTATGTTACCACATCCTGCTTTTTATTGATTAAAATGGGGGGTCTCCCAGACTTTTTGCCAGGGCTGGTATCAAACTATGATTCTCCTAATCTCAGCATCCCAAGCAGCTAAAATTACAAGTGTGAGCCACCATGCCTGGCCTCAGAATTTTTTTTATAGAATCAGAAATATAGATCACGACATATGTACTTTATGCAGAAATAGTATAATGAACTCCATGAACCCCTTAACTTACCTTCAAAAATTAACTCATGATTAATACTGTTTCCATAGTACCAGAAAAAAAAATCCTCAGACTGTATCACTTCATTCATACTTATGTTAGTACATCTTTCTAAAAGATAAGGACTTTGACATCATCACAGTTCATGACACATAAAATACAGCAACTCCTAAATGCTACATAACTTATCCTGTCACTATTCAAATTTCAATTTTTCTCAATATAATTTAAAAATTATATTTTAGTTTGTTAGACTGAAGATCCAGATAAGGTTTCACACATTGTGACTAAAGTCACTTTTGACCTAGATTTCCTCCTCTATCTCTTTTCTTTTAATTAAATATAGTTAAACAAGAATATTATTCTAGAGTTTCTCTCAACCCAGATTTTGGTGATATGTGGTTATATATTTTTCCTGTGTCCCTGATATTTCCTGGAAATTGTAATTAGAGCTAGAAACTTTTTTAAATATTTTATTTATCAACATATATTAACACGTATTTTTAATTTTTGTTACCTAATTGAAGAAATTTTTATCTATATTTTCATTGAAACCATAACCCTTGAAGAGTACATTGAAAAATATGAATATAGAGTTATACATTGCCCCTTTTGATTCAGGCTCCACTATAACTCAGCATAGGAAAGTCAGATCCTGACTATTTAACATTTTAATATTTTAATTTTTTCATTACTGTGACTTAAAAATTCCATTAAATTATTTCTTATCTCAATTACTAAGCATTTCTCTTTTCTCATCCCAGTCCCAGCCCTGTCAAAAATGTTTCGTTCTTTCATCAGGAAGCACAGACTGTCTGACTCGCCTTCTTTTTGTTGTTATATAATGTTCATTTACAAATTCATCAGTGTTGAAAAATGGCGATACTCTAGCATTTTTCATTTATTAGCTGGAAAATGTGTATAACGAAAATGTCTCATCTAATATTTGGTTACTCACGAGTATAATTTGTACAGAAAAGAGAGAATAATTACTTAATTCTTTCCCTTTATCTGCCAGATTCTGAAACAATAGTCATTAGTCAATTAAGTTTTTGTTAATTTTTCATTTTTATGGAGTCATGGAATTAAATATATTTGATACATTTCAACCCACTGCAGCTATCATTCTTATTGGTACTTAAAGCATCCCAACTTGGCTCCTGGGAGTGTCTTCAAGTCCCTGGACACGACTCTGATCATCACTGATAGCTCCCTTGCCATCTGGTATGACAACGGTCTAGCATCACCTTGTACACTTCCTGCCCCAAATCTGGATGATCTCCATTTCAAATTATTAAAACCCAAGGTTTCTAAGCTTTAGTTTCTGTTTCTCAGGCTTCCACTCTCAACATGCATAATCAGCGAGGCCAAATGAAGACTCTAATGTAGCCATCACGCTCATCACACAGGTACTGCTGTCTGCATCAAAACCTTACGTGCCATCTTGCTTTATCCTATACCAGGCAGAAAAGCTTCAACTACTTAGCTTAGATTTTCAAATATTGTAAGTGTTCTCTCTCTCTCTCTTTTTTTTTTTTTTGTGGTACTGGGGCTTGAACTAGGGCCTACACCTTCAGCCACTCCACCAACACTTTTTTTTTTGTGATGGGTGTTTTTGAGACAGGGTCTTCTTGCAAACTATATGCCCAGCTTGGCTTCGAAACACGATCCAATCCTCCTGATCTCTGCCTCCTAAGTCACTAGGATTATAGGCGTGAGCCACTGGCACCCTGGCAGGTCTTCTCTATTTTAAGGCTTATTTTACTTCAAATTGATGTAACTTATCAATTAGAATAGTCTATAAATTGAAAAATTGATAAATGAATTAGGTTTTTAAGCTACTAAGAAAGTGTCGTCATAGGCCAGATAATTGCATCTCTTCTTTAAAAAAACAAATGATCCAGTTCATAATCTAATTTGCTCAAAGGGAATAAAACAGATTTATTTTGATTAAAATTTTGAAGTAATTTATATGTATCTATGGAGATAAGTATTCTCAAGTTTCTAAGTTAAGTATATTTATTTCCCAGCATATAATAGCAAAAACCTTAGCTTAAAAATTGTCATAACAAGACTTCTCTTTCGTGGGATTAAACAACAAAATGTGAGTAAAAAGACTTAAATTATATAGACTTAAAGTTTTTCAATTGTATGCCTAAAGGTAAGGACTTTACATTACATTGAATTAAAAGCTGACAAGACTTTCCCCCACAAAATACATCATGCATAGAGGATTCTAATATTGTGGAAATGACATGCAGCAGCAGTAAATTCAGCAAGAGATCTCTTAATGGGAGGGACAGACGTTCTCAATTAATGTTCTGTAATTTTCATTAGTTCTGGGATGAGTAATCATAGGCAAATTTGTGATATTTCAAAAACAGGAAAAAGGGCATCACCACAGCTGAAACTCAAAACTGTATAACTCTTTCTTTTTTCTCTTTACTTTCAAGCTCAAATGGCTTTTTTTATTAATTTTTCTTGATTGTGGTAAGAATAAACATTTAATACTGAAAAACACTCAAGACTTTTTGGAAATGGGTCAACACTCTAAAATAAATATTAACAATTTTCACTCTTCAATCACTTACTCTATTATGACGTAGGCACCGTTTTAATAGTTCTTCTGCCATGTCGTATTTTGCTGATTGAATATAAATGTCTGCAAGTAATAGCCAGCTCTTCTCAAACTCCTCAGCATCAATAGGATTCCAACTCATTTTTGCAATTCTCTTCAGCTGGTTTCTAGCTCTTGGAGTCTGTTTCAA
Organism: Castor canadensis; assembly: GCF_047511655.1. NCBI lineage: Eukaryota > Metazoa > Chordata > Mammalia > Rodentia > Castoridae > Castor > Castor canadensis. Next base: position 119,914,221 of record NC_133389.1, read on the forward strand.
GATCATATAAGCTGTTGCCATTCCCAAGAGTGCTGGGATATGATCCTTCTGCAAGAAAACAAAACTTTAGACCATCAGATGCACAACATAAATGTCCTGTGTTTGAAAGAAAAAACACGGAAAGCAGGAAGTGAAAATGTGGTCAGCATAATTCAATAACTGCAGATGCCATAATGACACAATTCTTACAATAAGTGCAACTCAATTTTTTAATGGATTGACTGTATAGGAACAGAAGAAAATAAAACATTTTAGAATAATCATTAGTGAGCAGATTTTTATTTCAGATTTAACATTTTGCCTCCTTAAGTTCTTTCACCTGACAAATATCAGAAAGGAATAACAAGATTTATGTAAAAATGATAGTCCTTATACATATTGACTTCTATCGCTATTTTTCCTCCCTTCTCCTTTTATTAAAATAGTTACTTCTCCCAGCAAAGTATGACCAATGAAATGTTACAACTGATGTCTGCAATTAATTAACTACTTGATAATTGTATGAAATAAATTCATGCCTTAAAATAGGCTTTTAGATATAGACTGCAAGTTCCTGACAGGGTTTCTAAGCCACAACTTTCCTTCAGGTAGAGTTCAAAGTTAGAAAATTTTACTCTGTGAAACCAATAGGTTAGTAAGAATTGGTATAAAATAGAAGCCATTAGTGATCCATACAGAAAACTAACTTAAATAAGCAATAATGTATATGTTCCTAATTAAGCTGCAGTACTACTAAAACCTTCGCAGAGGGATTATGATACATTAGAAAGAGGAAAGTCTCAGCTTAAAATACATAAATTAATCAGAAATTATGACTATGACTATAATAAAAGTTCCCTGTAAGACTGTAAATTTGGGTTACTAGTAAGGAAAACTGAAAAAGGAGTACACAGTGAGAAAATATTCAATGTCCAAAAGTGATCTTGGTTGGAAGACAGTAATAACTCTGGAAGGTCTAGAGGAAAATAGTAGAAATACAAATTCTTCTTGGCTCTAAGTCTATGTCTACCAATATATTTTCAACATATAATTTGTTCCCCCCCAAAAAGAAATGGCAAAACAAGTTTCATCTGAGTGCCAAATCCAACCATTGGTAGTAAATTTTGAAGATGTATGGAATGTTATCAATTACGAAGCCTCACCCCCACCACATGAGCTGGGCTAGGAAAGGTCAGAAAATGGAGGCCTACTAAATACTTGTCAGCCTGGTCCTAAGAAAGACTAAAGGTCCTGTAAAAAGGTCACGTTTACTCACATGCACAAAAACATCTCACACTACACACTTAACGTAAGTCTCTGGTTTTAAACCATACAGCCTGAGTTTGATTAGAACTAATCAGTTCTTGACATCTTGATCACTCCTGAAGAACAGTATCTAAAACTGAGTTCTAATCCCTGTATTAGAACATGAAGTCTTTTTGTGGTGCAGACATCTTAAGACCTTCAGTCAGCCCCTCTCTTTCACTCTTAGTCACTGCAAAGGGCAATATTCAGATGTGGACAACATATCTCTGCCATAACCCACACACTTTTATGGTTCAAAGTGATGTAATGATAGCAAGTGGGAATAGTTTTGCTTGCGTTTAATGTATCTTCCACCATTTCCCCTGACTTCCTGACACATACCTCAGAGTGACACAGTGTTATGAACATACTTCATGTTTTTCTGCCTCCTTGCTTTGTTCCTATTTGCCCTTCATTTTAATGAAACTTTGACCATTTCTTATGTAAAAATGCTATTTATCTTAGTTGTTTGAATCATTCCTGCTTCTTAAATCATAGTTTCTCCAAAAAGGGTCTCCCAGCTCTCTTTATATCGTTATCTAAACACATTTATTTGCAACTCTGGGAGAGGATATACTAGATTTTGATTTGTGTTATAATCATATTCAGTATGCCTGTCTCATTTTCTATAGATTATTAGCAACTTGAAAAAAAGGAATCATGTTATTTATTTTATGATTCTCAATACTGAATATATGCAGCCTATGAATTAAAAGAAAAAAAGTAAGATAAAATCCAGTGTTTAGGAAATTTCAACTCATATATGATTACCATTTGGACAATATGGCCAGGAAACAGATTTAGGGATGGAATATTGGTAATTACACAGACAAGGATGATAAAAAATGCAGTTTTATAAACCCCTCCCAAAAAGGGCATATTCTTTCCAGGAAATAGCTGTTATGTCTATCACGGACTTTGCAAGAATAATCAATTTACTCAAAACAAACTCATTGCTATATGACAGAGGACTCCTTCGCAACTTCAGTGACTATGACATCTTACTTGAAATTGTGCTTCATCGTGTCCTTAAAGATTTTTCTTAGACTTACATGACTGTCTTACTTCCCTTCATTCGGCAGTTGTCATATATTTGCTGCTCAGGTCAATTCAAGAGCTCAGTGTTTGAGAATATTATTTTAATGTCTGCAGAATGGCTCTGCTCTCTGATGGTGCTGCTACTGCTGCTACCTTGCTATTTTGTTCCAAGGGTGGGCTTACTGTGCCAAGCAAGTAAATTGCCATCTAGCATAGCTCTACCTAAACCACAGCAGGACTTGCAGGTCTTCCAACCTAAAACATCTAAATTTTCTCTAAGGTCCAGAAGGTGACCAAAGCACCCACTGGTATGGGGGTTTGGTAGTCTACTGCTACCACTGTGAAAACAGAGTGAACCACAAGAAAACACAGCAAAATTCTGAATATCCTTTGGGAGACACATAATTATGAGTTTTCAGTGGCCTACAACTTTGTTGAGTGGAAGAACAAACACGAAATTCACCAAACATGCTTAGAACTAGGTGTTACCAAGTGCTGGTTGAGGGACTATCCAGAATTCCTTCTTGAATAGTACTGTGCAAGGGAAGGAAAAATGTCATGCCAGGGAGTGAGAAAGGAAGTGAATTTGAGTGGTGTGAAAAAAAGACAGTCTAAGAATAAAAAGGCCAACATAATGATAAAGATTGCAAGAAGCTATTTCAGTACTGATAAAGAACATCATTATTTGTATAACCAAGTTATAAATTGTCAGTACTGATCTCATATAGCCCTAGGACTAGAAAAATTCCAAGTATACAGTAAGTGAAGAGGTGAGACACCAAGGAAGCCAAGTATTTATTTTCACTAAGTAAGTTAACCTAAGCTACAACTACAACACAGAAATTCTCCAAAAGATAAAGTTGTTTCTTTCAAACTTAACTTATATTCTTTTGAAAAATTCCCTTTCTGTAGAATTCAACATTCCAGTAGATATAAATACATACATAACATATCAAAATAACATAAATAACATATCAAAATAGTAAGAGTAGCTCATCTGGAAACAAAGGTATATTGTATTGGATTATGCCAAACTATATATCTGATTTTCAAATAGAGCAAAAGTAATTAAGTTGTTTTTTAGAAAATAAACAAAATGTGTAGTTCTATATTAACAAGGAAAGATAGCACACAAAGTTGAAAAAGGAAAACTACTAACCTCAGAGGTTGCTATTTCGGTGAAGGTATTTAATACTTGCTCAACATTAGATTTCTGTTTGGTTGCCATTAGGCAATAGTTTTCCATTATGCGAAGCTGTACGTGACCCTGAGCAGTCTGAGGTTTTAGCTCTTTAAGGAGTTTTTCTGCTGTTCTCACTGCTAATTGCACAGACTCTTGCTTCTCAGTTGAATGACTGTATACATTAAAAATAAATCACTTATGGCTATTACTCATGATACAAAATTCATTGAGTTTATAATCAGAGCTTTTGGGTATACTTCTCTTTTTATTACTCATTTAAAGGTAATTCTTTGTGAAGAATGTTACTCCTTTTCTTTTAATACAAAGAGATACACAGACATAAATGTATTTGTAAGCAAAGTTAATAAAGCCTCAGTAAAATAACACTATGCCATAATTTACTCTGTAGAGAAAAAAATAGACAATATCTACATGTGGTAAATTTGTTCATCACAGTTAATACAAAAGTAGAATCATACAATTATCAAATGGTGCTGTAAACTCAGAAAGTGAAAGGGAAGGAAGAAAGAGGGAAAAGGGCTAAGTCACTCTATGTTGAATACATTTTACATTTCAGAAAAGTGAGGCTCAAAAAAAAAGTGGAGGGATTTGTCAAAGGTCACGTAGCTAATAAATGATAAATTTAGGATCTAAGTTTATCAGATATAAAGTCTACTCTGCTTTCTTCACCTTGTTGCCTACCAGACTCTCAAGAAGAAAAATTATATGTGGTAAAGTATTTTAAATTTCAAATAAAGTAACAATTTGAATATCTCGTAGCAAGTTTCTTATTTCTTACACACATCGATTAAGAAATAAGATCCTTAAAATTCACTCACTAAAGCTGTTTTCCTCAGGCCTTTGGCTTTTTACCTTAACTAAAACACTTCATGCTACTCTGTCTTCTCCAAAGTTCCTCTCCTTTGGTTTCCATAATTTGGTACAGTTTTGGTTCTCCTTCTATCATACTGATTGCCCTTTCCTGACCTCTTTCCTGCAGACCTCTCAAGTGTTAGTATGCCCAAAATTTAGTTCTCAGATTTGTCTTACTACATAGTACTTGCAATGAGGCCATTTAAGGCATTTCAACCATACATCCATGCAGATATCTCCCAAATATCTAGTGCAGACGTAACTTCCCTTCTGAGTTCTAGTTTTGTATTTTCAAGTGCTTGCTGAAGATCTCCACTTGGGTAGCCTACAAATCTAACTCAACCTTCCTAAAACACACAAGCAGGCTATCTGTCTACATTCAATTTCCAGTGGTCTTTATAAACCAAATCTTGAAATCTGTCATTTTAATCTTTCAGTAGTCTAGTTCTAACTTTCTGCCATTCTTCTATGCATTTTTCCTTGATAACTATGCACTGGTATGATTTCTATGAACCCCTGTAATACTTAATATCCATTTTTATCCATTTCTGTTGTGCTGGAGACTGGTTTCAGGCATTGCCTTGCATCGTAAGTAAATTACATCTCCTGAAGGCAGAAACTACCTCTTATATTCCCTTTACATTCTTAAACATCCCCCTGACTCCCAATCGGGCCTTGCCCAATTATGAGGAGAGGAGAAGCAACAAATACAGTCTGATGGAAATATAACCATTTACCAGTATTCCACAGTGAGCAACAGAAGGAGCTTTGAGGCCAGGTAGCCATCAGTGCAAATCTTGCTCTACCTTCACTAACAAGCACATTAGATAAGTTGACTGAGAGACACAGTGCACGTAAAACACAGGGTTTGACATAAAAACTATCACTTGTTAAGTCATTACTATTACTATGTGGACAATTTTCGTTATAGTTGTAAAATTCTACAACTTATCTTATTTTCTATAGAGTAACTAGGGAGTGTCTTCATGACATGTCTATTCTGATTTAGGAAACACTTCTTAAAAGCACTTCATGCCTGATTTAGAGAACTGCTATTTTAGTCATTTTAGCTATGTTTTATTTATTTGGTCTTTCATTAGTGCTATTTTAGAATTTAATTTTCTTCTTTATTCCTGCTTATTATCCCCAACAAGTGTTTACATAATATGTCAAAGAATAATGAGTCAAACACTACTCACCCTAGATCTCCATCCAGGTTTTCAAACACTTCACCTCCAATAGTTTCATTGTCTGGATTCAAACAGATTTCTATCATATTATAAATTGCATTTTGGCCCCAATCACTGTCTTTTCGAGCTTTATTAAAATGTCGAAGTGCATCATTTGGTTCTCCAGTATACCTTGTTAGATGTTTTAAAAAATATTTCAGTAACTGACTACAAATTTTATATTAGTTTTATAATATGCTTGGTAACAAAACTATTAAAATATTTTAAAATGTAAGTATTTTTATTACAAAGAAAAAGAGGTTATTGTACTTTATCTAAAATAGGAAAAAAAAGTATTATGAAGGGTTTATTTGCCAACAGATTTACCAAAGATGCAGTCCTTTACAGTATTGAAATCCTGGCTCCAGTTTTGCTCTGGAGTTATATTTCTCAGCCATTGAGAAAAATCTTGGAACGTCTTCAAGTTTTCCACATCTTCTTAGGAGATCAATCAAACGAGATAAAGTCATATAATTATCTAGAAAAAAATAATACTTCAGACATAGCCAACTTTTATAACTCCTGTTCTGATGGCTATAATCCTACTTAATTAACACATAATTTACTTCAAATAAAGTACAATATACATATAAGCAAAGGCATGTAGGGGCTACAGTTTCCTAAAGAGAATTATGAACAATTGAATAATCTATCAAATGATATAAGGTAGACTGGTCACAAATGAGAGAAGGTTCTAAATAGGCACATACAAAAATGCAAATGTTACTATTTTTCAATTGTTCCTGGGACCAAAACCTTCCAGAACGGTCTCTATCTAGACAATATAGACACTAAACTCAGGAGGATTGTTTGATTGCACAGGGCAAGTTGACTTTCTGAGATCCTCTTTCCCACTTTCTGTAGCTGGGAAGTAAGGAAGAGCATTCTGACAATGTTTAAGGAAGACAATTAGAAATGTTATTTCAGACTTTCTTTAATACATGTATGTACCTAACACAGCAGTCACTGGTTTATCATACTGTAGCCCTAATATGCTAGTCCCAATATTTCAGTCTTACTTCAGTTCTTTGGTCTCTAGTATAATTTACTGGCAGACTCCTAGAAAGCCTTCTTCTAATTCCTTCTACTTTTATCAGTAACATACTAAGATTTAAAAATAATTTAGTAAGTGTTTTAGAACTGGAAAAATAACTCATGGACACTGGAAAAACACATAATAGCATAAAGAAGAAAAAAAATCCCTCACTCTCATAAATTAGAGATTACCACAATTTGGTGCTTCCTTTTATATATTTATGAGTGAAAATCAAGCTGTGAATGTTTAGATTTTCATTTATACAAAATTATTCTTTGCTTACATTTATACAAAAATTGACTGACACTTGGGGATTTGATTTTGACTCAACATTTTATAGCAATCTTTTCCCAACTGTTATTAAATGATCTTCAAATACATGATGTTAATGACCACATAAGTCTATTTCATTAATAGTTCTATTTATTTCTGTAAAGCTGTGTTTTCCAGCTTCAGTTAGTATAAGACTCATTGTAGGTGATTTGCAAAAATTCTTATGTCACCTATTCCTAATCACTTTCTGAAGGTGAATTCCTAGACTAAAACATACAGACTAAAACAAACAAAAAACAATCTTAAAGAAATTTATCCTTGATTCTATTTTCCAAAAAAGAGAAGATACCGTATGATCTAGCAAGTTCACTTCTGAGAACATATCCAAAGAACTGAAAACAGGGCTTCAAATAGACGTCTGTATACCATATTTGCAGTACCATTATTTGCAATAGTCAAAAAGCAGAAATCACCCAAATGTCCATCAGTGGATGAACAGATGAATAAAATTTAGAATATATAAACAATGGGATATTATTCAGCCTTAGAAAGTAAGGAAATTCTGACATATATTGCAATATGGACAGATACTGAACACATTATGCTAAGCAAAATAAGCCAAAAAGGACAAATGCTGTGTGGTATCACCTATATGAGCCACCTAGAGTAGTTTAAGTTCATACAGAGAGAAAGTAGAATACTGATTATCAGGAGGAGAGGGGTTGAAATGAGTTATGTACTTAGTTTGTAATGACGAAAAAGTTTGGAGATGGATAATGGTGATGACTTTTACAAAAAATGTGAATGTACTTAATGACACTAAATTGTATAGTTAGAAATGGTTAAGATGATAAATTATGCATGCTTTACCACAATAAATATTTATTTAACAAAGAACCTCTAAGCCATATGTGGTGGCACATCTATAATCTCAGCTATTCTGGAAGGTGGAGGTGGGGGCAGGTGGGTCATAGCCTGAGACCATCCCAGGCTAAAGCACGAGACAGTTATCTGAAAATAAGCTAAAGCACAAAATGGTTGGAGAATGTGGTTCAAGTGGCAGAGCACTTTGAGGCCCTGAGTTCAAATCCTAGTACCACCCTCAAAAAATAAAACATTAGAACCTCTGCCTAATGTCAAAATAATCTAGATGGTTATTTTCATCATGTGCTTGCCCTGGCACATAATTTTGACTCTATAAATTTTGTTGTTCCTGCCTTTTGGCAGAGAATGACAAGAATACTGTCTCTGAAACACAGGAGCCAAACATTGGTCTTGGCCTCTAATAATACGAAGATGAGCAAATTACTTAAATTCTAGTCTAAAATTTCTTAAAATACGATTAGAATTTGGATCTTCAGAGGGCAACAGAAATCAAATCAAAGTATGAAAGAGATTTATAAACCACTAATGTCATCAGCAATATTTATACCTCCAAAAGTTTTGATAAGAAATAGGTTGCATGCTCCATAACAAAGCGACAGAACCTAGAAGCTATACTGAATTAAGGAGGAATTTAAGGCTAAAATTTCAGACCTTTTTTTTGTATAATGTTGTTAATACGTGTGATGTATGATATCACTAATATTAACTAAAATCAACAACCAGTGGTCAATTTCTTGAATAATTGTCCACTTACAATATTACCAAAAGGTATTCATTATTAGTTCAAGTTGTAAATACTATTGATATATTACATTATATTTACTTGTTTTTTGGTTAACCATGAAAATTTGACAAAATGCAAATTCTTGCACTTTAAAGACTGAAATATACCACACTGAAAAATCTTAGCTGGTCTATCTTTATTGATGGACAGTATGAAAATATCAAAATAATTATAGTGAGAAAGGATAAGGCCTGAGTATACTGCTGTGGAATTACAAAGCACAGTCAGGAGTTTCACCTAGGAGTTGACCTTTGAGCAGCCTCGATGATAGAAGGAGGCTCTTGTTGCATTCTGAGTAGCAGATGGCACACACAGACAGAGCAAAGCGGACTAGGGCATTGGGAGTATTCGTAACATCGATGATTTTAGATATTAAAGTGGAAGAAGAGGGATAGTAAGTATAAATGGGAGGATAATCTAGGGGCCTATTATTATTAAAATCATGCTATAATTTTAGACTTGACTCAGAAGCATCATCCTAAATTTGAACAAAGGAATATCTTTTCTTTTTATTTATTAGCGTATCATAGTTGTACCAGGGGTACATCATAAAATTTACAGAAGTGCTTACAATATATCTTAGCTAGATTCACCAGCTCCATCTTTTTCCTTTTTCCTTTAGTCATCTTCTTCCCCATCTTCTTAGAACAGTTTCAACAGGTCTCACTGCTTAATTTTTATACACGAAAACACAGAACTTCCAAAACGGATCTGAGAGTACTATGATAGCTGGGAGTAGCATGAGCCAAACTAGAAGATTAGTTGGGAAATTACTAATTCAGGTTGAGAGGTGAGAAGCATCTTAATTACACCAGTAGGTCTGGAGAAGATAGACTGGATGTGCTACTTCACTATCAAGCAAAAAAAACTTATGGGTCATTTTAACTAATTAGCAGGAAGGAAAAGGAAAACTCATGGTGTTTTGGAAATTCTGAGAGAAAAGATAAAATCTGTCAAAAGAACCATAATTACAACTATAAGAGGAACTTTTCAACCAGTTATGTTAAATTAAATTGGATAGTATATTTCTGAAGCAGGCTAAAACAAAGCCTTTAAGTAAAAGATATACTACTGAGGATGACCAATAACGCACATACATAATCACTGATGTGCGTATGTTTTAGAATAATTCTGACAAAATAGATTTGTGGACAAACATGCGAAGTCCTACTAGGAAAAAAGCACACAGAATAAAAAACATAAAATGTCATGTAAATAACAAAAATTTACTTAAAAGTTTGCCCTGGACTTTTTTTTAGTGATGTCCTGGATCTAGGACCCCTGCAATCTTGAACAAACCAAGACAAGAATTTATCCTTCCCAGCAATCCGTAAGGCATTTTCGAGTGGTGGTAGATGCAAGGTTTCTTTTTATTTCCTTTTCTTTCAAGAGGGATATATTTTAGGTATGTGTTGAGAAAGACAGAGAAAGAATAAGGAAGGCAAAATATAGGCATAAGGAAAAAAATCTACCTCAAGACTTTAAGATATGATTGTATATTATATGGTATTGCTGGAATATAAGATTCTTATATTAGATGTATAAAAAACTGATTTTATATTTATTAGCAATCCAAAGCAGCCAGTCCAACAGACCAACTTAACTATTACCTATTTGAAAAATTGTTGGTGCCAAGTAGACTTAGGTGAGAAAAAACTCAGTAATATGAAAGCTTCTTCAAGTCTTATAAAACTATAATGTGTGAGGGTAATACTGCCAAGAACAGCTTAAAAGTATTCACGAGGGAAGAGGTCTGCTTTTTAAAGTAACAAGGTTAGATCATTTTCTCAAAGGAATGCTGTGAAATGGGAACAGCTTGAGATAGAATGAAAATATCATGTGTATTGCCTTTAAATGTCAGTTCAGTGAAAGAGGAAAGGGCAAAAGAGAAGCTAGAATCTAAGGTAGAAATGACAGAAAAAAAATGACAGCATTACAGGAAAAGAGGGTAGGCATGGGTAAAGCAGGTGGGGAGAATGTTGATTAATTTAAATTTTGGATATGTCATGTCAGGGTTTTATGCTGATTAGGAAAAAAAACAATGCAGAAGAGGGAAGGAGCTGCAGAAACAAAGCCCTTCAGTACATGAGGAGTGATGTCCAGTGCACACTGGGAAAATCCAGTGCCAAAAGGGATCACAAACCAAGGGAGAACAGAGTGGAGGTGGGGGTGGGGGATAGATTTAGTGACAGTGAATAGGGTTCTTTTCTACTTGCTTATATTTTCTTAGTCTTATAGGTAGAAAGATTTTTAAGATGAAGAAAAGAAAAGGGTGCTGGAGGTTTGAGGAGATAGAAATGTGAAAGTGGTTGGAGCAAGTGAATTCATTAGAGAAATATGGCAGGATTACCAGGTAGCCCACTGAAATCTGTAGTCATAATTTAAAGTGAAACCATTTTTCTTATAGCTATTTCAGCTACTCAAAGTCACATGTGGCATAAGCACACATAGTCAAATTCATTTGGGGCTGTTGTTTTTCCAAGAATTTACCAGCTAAAACAAGAAGAAAGGAGAAAGGGAGCTGAGTACATTAAAAAAATATATAATCAGTACATATTTACCTGGTTTACGTTCTAATAGCTGTTGTAAATGAAACACTGCTTGTTCATAGTCTTGTTTTCTGAACATGAGGTCAGCCATCATCTGTAAAGATAAAGTTGGTTCTAAAAATATTGCCAAATATTTTACAGAGCATATTCTTCTAATCAAGATTTAGCGTTATAAAAACACCTATGAACAAAATTTACAAAAGATAATCAAAGATGTAAACCAGATTGTTCTGTTCACAAAACTGTATTTTTAGCAAAAAACTGTTTCAAGTGGTGGTTTTAGAAACAAATTTGAAGGGAGCTGAAAATTCTATGTATGATGGTAGAAAACATGCCTCATTCACTAGACTTGGCTAAAATGACAATGAGAAATTTAAAGACAATACAGAAGAAAACAAAATTTAAGTCATAATTATTTGAAAGGAATATAAACAAGAAGGACCTGAGATTTTTTTATGTTTTAAAAAGGAGAAACTTTGTATTATTTTAGTTATAATAATAGCTTTTGACCCATGGTGTCACCACATCTGTAATTTCAGCACTCAAGAATCATGAGTTATAGGCCATCCTGGGCTACGTGGTGAGACACTGCCTCAAAAAACAAACAAACAAACAAAAGTAATAACCAAAGATAACAACAAAAACTTGAATGAACCTCACACAATGTCATCATCCATGGAGCTATTTGTATGCTGACAGTTACTTCAATCCAGATCAAAATGAGAAAGAAAAGCAAAACTTTATTTAAAACTGAACACCTAGAATAATATAGGCCTTTTTTTTTTTTGTAACTCCAAAAGTTCCATTGAAACTCTGAAATTTACTCCAACATGTCTGAGTAAATGTTTTAGAAAACTGTAGATTTGCCATCTGACCAAGTATCCAGTTAGGCATAAAGAAAAATTAACTAGACCCAAAGGGCAAATAAAGGCATGATCCAAGTTTGTTGTCATTCTTGTAAACACACTGTTAATGATTCTTGGTTTTTATTGATAATATGTACACGTTAGAAATATGTTACTTCTTCCAAAACCAACATGAGCCGTGCTTTACCATCTAGTATTAGTTCTAAGGGGTAAAATTTGAAACCTCCACTGGGAATGTAAAACTCAACTCTTTTCACAGCATAGAAGTCTCCTGTACTAACCATGGTGGCAGGTTCATTATCTTGGTCAAGCTGGAGAAGCAGTGCACAGTGCCGCTGGCAGGCATCAGGTTCATCGTGGGCCAGATATAACTGTGCCAGTTCCAACATTATCTAGAGAGCAAAAGGCAAGAATAGTCACAAAATGGCTTTGGAATAAAAGGTGAATGAGGAAAATGTTTGGATGAGACTAAACTTTAGTTGACTTAAAATTACTATAATAAAAATGCCAAGTGTGCTAGATAAGAAAAACTATAGGCATACCCATCTCTATTTTCTCTCTCACTGGAAAAAAATAGAAAAATAGGAGGTAACTCACTTTAGACTGCTTTCTTATTTATAAAATAAAAAATCTTCGAACAGGTAGTCTCTTAAGTTATGTTTCAGAAATAAAACAATGTTTTTTACTCATTTAGTCACCATTAAAAAAGGTACCTGTTTGGTTATGCCTTATGAAAGGTTATTTATATCAATCACCACCCTGTGCCAGGTCATTGTTTCATTTTAGTCACCTTTCACCCTCAGCACCAAAAAGGGCAATTGAAACAAAGAAGTGTACAATTGGTGCCTAGTAAAGGAACTGAATCACCTTGATCCAGATTATTTATTTGTGACTTGAGAAAACTGTTGTAAGATGACTGCTAAAACATAGATGAATATTAAAAATAAAGTTTACAGGTCTGCTTTACATATAACACTGTATTTTTAAATTTAAGGCATGATACAAGTATTTTGAATGTTTTCTGGAAACTATTAATTTTTTAACTTCTGTATTGTTATATTTCTTTTCAAATGTTCATTGTAAGTAAGGCAGTGAGAATTTTACATTTGGGGAAACTAGATGACATCTGGAATAAAAGGTGCTAAAATTTTTATAAAGGTACTGGGTACTGACCTTATTATCTGTTTCACAATGAACCACAGCTTCTCTATAAAACTTAATTGCTTTTTCATAGTCTCTCTGAGCAACAGAATGTTTTGCAATCTCTGCACAAATTTCAGCTGCTAAATGTTTTTGTGCAGGAACTGCATCTGGCTGTTCTATCTGAACACGTTTTAGTACCCGGGCTTGTATTTCTCGAGCCTAGAGAAAAATAAGGATAAAAAAAGCACTTAAAAAAATGGGGAAAAAAATCAAACAGTTTTCAGTAGGTCACACATAGTATAATCTTAGAGAAGATATTTCAAGCATTATTGCTCTTCATCTAACAAAAACTAATTCAAAGAAAATGCTTTAAGATCCCAAATGTGAACTTGTTTGCAAATCAGCCAGCACACACATATCTTTCCAACAAAGGCACTATAAAATTACTACATTTTCTTCCTTATTTTTGTATTCGTTTGTTTTTATCTATTTATTTTGAGTCAGGGTCTCACTATGTATGTAGCTCAGACTGGCCTCAAGCTCAAGATCCTCCTGCCTTAGCCTCTGGAGTACTGGGATTACAGATGCATAACACCACATTGGCTGTCTTTACCCAGATTATAAGGATATGCACAGGAAGCTCACCAAAAATGAAACACCACCATGAAGCAAATAATTGGAAGATATCTAGATGCTGTCAATAAACAGTTAAAATTTAAAATGTTTATTATTTAATAAAATAGTAATAGTAATAATAAAATCAAATATTGACAGGTTACAAGTTTCAAGTGCATTTACATATATTGTCCAAGGCATATGAATTAGTCCCATCTTTCAGGGACCCTACAGCAAAACATAACAATAATATAAAACCAACCAGGCAGATGAACTCTGTTGTTCCACTCTTGGGAAAGTATTAAAGACATTATTTAGAAGGCAAAAAGAAAATTAGTCATCTGTTGTAAAGAAAAACTATCTGTGCCATTAGTTCTAAAAATTAACTAAGTAAAGAGAACAACAACAAAACAAAAGCAAAAACTCTGGAAGCAACAACTTAAATATTTAATGATGGCTAACTAACTGATGGTATATGTAAATACCATTTTATGTTACACATCGATACCCTAAAAGATATTCTCTTTGGGTAAGAATATATACTCACTGCTACTTAGAAGATATGTCTGTCTTCCCATTTATACATCTGATTTTTGGAACATTCATGAGAGAACCCCTATGCTTTAGGCCTTCACAAATAAAATTATGTTTTGATAACAACTCAGTAATGCATTCATTTAAAAAACAGTAAATGCCCTCCTTGTGCATCATATTAGGCTGTACATGAGGCATGCTTCCAGGGACTCCTATCAAAATGTTGGTTGACAATTAGTATTTGATGAATATGATTAAAGCAGAGTTCATTTTCTTTTTTTTTTTATATCGAGTCACAGGTTTAGAGGGTCATAATAGCATTCTTTTGGAAAATGAAAAAGAAAGGATTAGAAAATGAGTGTATATACCATGTGGTATAGATTAATACTATTTCATGAAAATTTATTTTGATAATATTAACATGTGTTTATATATGTCTGGCAGTATGTGCGCATTTGTGATTTGGGTTATACATACATACACATATATGTATATATCTGTTTGTGGACTTTTTTATACACACACACATGCACACATAGTCAAAAACTTCAATAACTGGTCTAAATAGATTGATCTGTGTCTGGAAGAAAGGGCTCCTTGCATCCCTGCTTGCACCTCCACACACTCAAATGTTCTTCTCTGCCATCATTTGGCCATCAGGAAGTGAAAGCAAAAAGTAAAAAGAGATCCTTAGGGTACATCACTAGCACCTCAGGGTTAAGCTCCTACCCCAAAACCAAGCCCCTGGGTGGTAGCCTCCAAGCCTTTTGTGGAGACCTGTTTCATCTTTATGACCCTACATTGTTCTGCAGTGAGAGTTTTTGAACTGCAAGGATATGAAAAAAAGGAAAAAATGAAAGACAAAATATAATCAATACCTGTAACAATAGAGGCCCAAGGCAAACTGCCCCAGATAGCTGTCCCTACTTCCAATAAGATAAGAACTGACATCATTTGAACCTTGAGGACAGCCTCAAAGTTGATACCTGCTGTTCTAGTCTGATTATTAATATTGCCTTCTTTCCCTTTCAAAAGCATTCTGTTTTGAACAACAAATAATATGGTCACCTTAGGTCTTCAAGATATTCAATTTACTCCCTAAATAGTCTTGAGCTTTATCTTGGTCTCAATTAAACATCTAGAAAGCCAAGTAAGTGGATCTCACCAGTTTAGCTCTCTAGAGAAACACACTTATGAATTTTGTTTTTGAGTGATGATTTGCCATTTTCCTAATGATAAATACATGGAAGAAATTTTGAACAAGAGAATTTTACATTTTCTATTAAAATCATTTTGTAAAACATATTCAATTTCATAACTGTATTTACAATGATCATTAAGTAACATTTTCATACAGAATTCATATTAGTAATAAACTTTTCTTGAAGAACTGATACACTCCTATGTTTTTTCTTTTGTTCTTTTTCTTAGAGTTAAAATTGTTATAATAACTCTATTATTCATGATTGTCAACTTTTACCTTCCCCCCTTCTTTTGTGTTTTATATCTTCTAATAAACTCCTTCAAATCCTTGAATAGAAGAAAACTTACCTTACAAGTATGCTTACAACCATTTCATATCTATACTGCCATATAACCATTATACATACAATCCATGTAATCACTATACAATCGTTATAGTAATAATATGGTTGCCAAGGGAGTATATAATAGTAGACCTGACTTAGTTTGGAGGTCAGATTAGACTTAAAGAATGACTTTAAAATTTTCTCTTTCTACTTTAATAGCTTAATTTTGCATAATTACTGAAGATTACCTTGAAAATATACCAATTAAATCAAAATATACTATTTTTCATAAAATGAATACAAAACTATCCACATGAGAAAAATATACATGTTAAGTGAATGGGGAAAGTAAAAATAAATCTTTTCATATTAAATGGTAAAATTACAGAGTTACAGAGTCAGATAATTTTTAGTGTTCTATGTCTATAAGCTATTTTTGAATTTTTGATTTTTTAAGATTTTGTTTTTAGAAAAAAACAGTGAATACTTTAAAAAGTGATTTTTCTTATAACTGTTCCTGGAATTAAAGGGTTAACCTGATTTCCTTTTAGTCACTCAATGGCCATTTTTGAGCATCTATTATGGAAGATGGTTCCTAAGATGTTTCCTTATTGATGTTTACTCCCTGAATAATCCTTCCCAGGTATGCAGGTGGGTCACAGAACTTGCTTATAACCAACAACAAATGTGACAGGATATCACTTCCATGATTATGGCATTTTTCGTAAGATTATCTTGCTAACAGATTCACTCTAAAGACTTTCTCCTTTGATGGCTTTAAAGAATAGAGAGCCAGATTAGCTGGTCCAGCCTAAAGAACCTTTAGGATCTGAGGTTGGCTTCCAGTGAACAGCAATCCAGAAGCTGGAGCTCTCATTCTTACTGCCTTGTTGAAATGAATTCTGCTAAAAATCAGTGAGACTGAAAGCAGATCCTTAACCAGACAAGTCCTCAGATAAGAACCCAGTCCTGGCCAATATGTAACTGCAGCCTTGTAGAGGTACTTGCTCAGGTGTGCCCAGACATCAGACCCAGAGAAAATATAACAAATGGGTGTATTATTTTCACCCATTTTTGAAAGTGAATATATTTTTTTTAACCTTTATTTGAGGTAATTTGTGATATAAAAAATTTTTATGACTTACTATGAGGCAAGCATTTCTAGGGTCCTAAACACAGGACCATTCCTACACTAGCAGAAATTCCAATTTCAGTAAGACAGATTATTGCTAAAATTATGAGTTTCTATGACTTCTTGTCATGGAAGTACATAATAGGAGACCTGATTCAGTCTTAGAGGTTTACAACATTTGAAGAATGACTAGTATAACACCCTGGTGAGTTTGAGAGAAAAAATAAAAAAAGACTGAAGAGATGGAATGGCCCAGGGCATTAGGAATTCCATGTAAAGCAAAGAAAGTAAGGGATACTACTGTGTGATCAATTAGAAGAATAAAAAGCTGAAAAGAGAGAATTTGTGGTATTAAAGGCAATGGGATGCAACTATGATTATTTATAAGCAATAGAGTAACAGGACTGGTTTTGCCTTTGAGAATTACCATCCAGTGTTACTGTGAAGAACTGACTAGAGTGAAGTGAGATGGAAACAACAAGTGGATCACTTCAGAGGCTATGGTGGCAGTCTGGGCAGAAGTCAGTGATGGAGAGGGCCAAAAGATGACAGAGGGCTAAAGAAGTGTGGAGTTACTTCAGATGTCTGAAATTTTTAGAAGGTGGAACTTGTAAGAGTTGGGATAATCCTAAATTCACCAATTTCACTGCTGCCAAAAATGTTTACCAAGTAAACAAAAATATTTGATGGAATTCCCACAGTTAATATGGAGAATGAAACTCAATAAATGGTTGCTGAATAAATTAATATAAAATATCAAAAACTTTTGATTCTACTTTAAATAATACCCCAATATTTGTGCTTGGGTTGATCATAATGCATAGCATGTAATATTTGGGAAACATCTGTGGCTCTTCAAATTTTAATAAAGATGAATAATTCCTTAAAACTATTTAGAGTTTGGTGTGTTGCCACTGCCTAGCTTGGTAGGCTGTTTGCTCTTTATTCGGTGTTGCTTGAAGTGCCCGTTTATATTACACAAGCACTCATACAACTAAAGTTGGCTGGGACTAGTGATATTTGTAAAAAGGTGAAATAAATATTCAGCTTATTTCAAAAACATCTTAAAAGTCTAACTTTACCAAAATTATACATCTCTTATAGCTACTGGTAACTAACCTAGGGTATGCAAAATTCTCTATAATGTGATTCAGAAAGTGGAGATTTAAAAGATACTAACAACAAAGGATAAGATATTAATACTGTTGAAGGTTTATGCATTTTAATAAAATCATAAACTTAGATAGATGTTACAGAAATCAAACAGTCCAAACTTTCAAGTCATTCACACCAGAACAAAAACAATTTTTGGACATTGTCACTTAAACACACACACAAACACAAATGCACATAGCCCTCTTAGCTAAAGCTTATAATCAAAACATTTGATAAATTATTTGCAGAAAACAAAACGCTGCTAGATACATGAAAATCAAGTCAAAAGGTAACACAGAGAGATATCCTAGAAAGTAGACAGGGTTAATACTGAGGTGCTAAGTCATGCTTTAAGCTCTTCTATCAATCAACTGTACAATCCGGGGCAAATACTCTCTCTGGACTCCTTCCTCATTTGGAAAAAAAGGATAGCAGTGCATAACCTATTTGTTTAGCTCAAAGGTTTGTTGTTGCTAACACACTGCAGGAACTCAGATGCAGAATGAATAGAACAAGTAATGATAATGGAGTCTTTGTGGAGAGTATAAAGTATTAATAAGGTGATTAATGTGGAAATCACCATTTCACTTTTATATCCAGATACTAGAAAATGCAAAACAAATCAGTACTATGATCATTAAAATATATGCAAAGAACTTGGGAAGCAAGATTGTCTCTCCCAGAATTAAGCTATGAAATCCACACATAACTGGAGCAGAGAGAAGCACAATCAGTTAAATGAGAAAGTACCTGCTAGTCCTACAAGCTCTGAAAACATGGTAAGTTTTAACTCTTTAGGAACAAATGATCCATTCGTACAGGGAATAGGTGGTAATGGTTACTGAAAACGTAGGAACTAAGACCTATGAAAGTCTGTCAACATCCAAGCAAGAAAACTTTAGGGGTAAGATATGCACTGATATTTCTCTGGTCTAACATAATAGTTGCCAAGTCCTATAAAAGGTTGTCTTGGTCCTGTTTTTTTCTTTTCTTTTCTTTCTTTATTTTTTTGCAGTACTGGAGTTTGAGCTCAGCGCCTTAGGCTGGCTAGACAGGAGCTCTACTGCTTCATCCTCATTCTCAGTCCTTTTTGCTTTAGTTATTTTTTGAATAAGATCTCACTCTTAATGCCCAGGCTGACCCAGATGGGATCTTTCTATTTATGCTCCCCAATAGCTAAGATGACAAGTGCACATCACCATACCCAGCTTTTTATTGGTTGGGATAGAGTCTCACAAACTTTTTGCCCAGGTTGGCCTTGAACTGCTATCCTCTCAAAAAGATGGAATTAAGACATGAGTCTCTGAAAATGGCTTGGTTCCAATTTTACCAGCCATTTGATTTTTTACCATTTGATTTTGCCTGTAGTATATTTTCAGGATCAGCATGGTCAGGTCGATGTCATCACATGCTCTCTTACTTCCAAGTCATACATCGATTCTGTTCCCATAAGAGCTTTTCCATGATACATTCAGTCATCTGTGCCAATCAGCAGCTTGGGGTTTTGAGATGCCATGGCCATGGATAAATTCTGCACATAAGGCTAGATAACTACAATAAATACCATCATGGGAACCTGAGTAAGTAGAAAGCTAGCATTCCCAAGATGATACAGCTTTGTTCTCACTGCTGGATTATTTTGGGTTCCTACACAGCCAAGTGAAATATGCACCAGCAATAACTGGCTTTGTAAAATTTTTATATCTTGTTTGTTGTGACTGTTTAAAACCCAGCAATGTGTTTTAGATATCTAAATATTTAGAGATCAGATGGAGATGGGGAAGATGGATGGAATATGAAATAAATCACAAAACAGTAAATAAAACAAAAACATATGTAGAAAGCAAATATACATGATTATCTTTTTCATATAAAATCCCTAGATATGTACTAATGAGCCTTTAAAATTCTTTCAGGATCTGACATGAGAGGGAAATATATCATGTTGTGTTAATTTAATAGAACACTAGTTTCAAATGTATGACATCAATAATGGGAAAGGCAAAAATGGAGTAAAGGAGTTTAGATAAGGAAAGGATATACACTGTAATCTAGGCAACACTGAAAAACTACTAACAGGAGGCATAAATAACAAACTAGGGAGGCAAAACTAGACTGAAATCATTCAATCCAGAAAAAAGTCCAGAACAGAAAGAAAATGGAAAAAAAATTTAAGTTCAAAAAGAAAGTGAATTATAAAATGACAGATATGTTTAAATTTAACTGTAATTATAGTAAATGTAAACAAAAGTCAAATGAAAAGATTAGATAATTAAAATTGTCACAGCAGATAGAAGAGAAAATTATATGCTGACAGGCAAAGTTGAAAATAAAGGGAAGAAAAGATACATCAGGGGAACACTGACCAAAAGAAAGTGGGAATAGCTATATGAGTACCAAAGGAGATCTTAAGCAAGACACATACTAAAAATACAGAAGGTCATTTTACAATTATGGAAAGGTTAATTGTCAGGAAATTATCACAGTTCTAAATCTGGATCATCAAATAATTCTTTTCTCAATTAATGAAGACAAAATACCCATGACTAAGAAACAAGCAAATAATAACACCCAAACCCTAAAATTAGACATTTGAACATATCAACTAACAAACAACCTCACCAACATATGGTGAGCACTTAGGAGAGCCAGAAACACATCATTTCACAGTCACATGGGACTGTTATCAAACTGGTTATGATGCAGGACATAAAGCAAAATTAACTTCCAAGTATTAAATCACTCAAAGTATGCCTTTGATCATAGTGAAATTAAATTAGAAATCAATATCCAGAAGATAATAAGAAAAGCAGAACTGCTTAGAAATCTGAACACTATAATTTTAAATGACCCATGGGTCAAAGTAGTGATCAAACTGGAAATGAAGACATATTATGAACCAGATAATAATAAACGTGTGGGATGTAGTTCAAGCAGTGCATAGAACAATTTATCACTTTAAATGAATAAGAAACAAACAAAAGCTAAAAATCCATTACCTATGATCCCCCCTCCCTTTGCATGTCCTTTTAAGAAACTAGAAAATGACTTCCAGGAACTTTTTAATTTCCTCTTTTATTTCATTGATGATTCATTTTCATTAAGTAATGAGTTATTTAGTTTCCAGCTGTTTGCATGTTTTTTGTCTTTACTTTTGTTGTTGAGTTCTACTTTTACTGCATTGTGATCAGACAGTATGCACGGCATAATTTCTATTTTCTTATATTTCCTGAGGCTTGCTTTGTGCCATAGGATATGATCTATTTTGGAAAAGGTTCCATGGGCTGCTGAGAAGAATGTATATTGTGTAGAGGTTGGATGAAATGTTCTGTAGACATCAACTAGGTCCATTTGATCTATTGCATATTTTAGATCTTGGATTTATTGATTTTTTGTTTGGATGACCTATCTATTGATGGTAATGGGGTGTTAAAGTATCCCACAACCACTGTGTTGGCGTTTATATATGCTTTTAGGTCTTTCAGGGTATGTTTGATGAAATTGGGTGTGTTGACATTGGGTACATACAGGTTGATAATTATTAATTCCTTTTGGTCTATTTCCCCTTTTATTAGTATGGAATGTCCTTCTTTATCTCATTTGATCAATGTAGGTTTGAAGTCTACTTTGTCAGAGATAAGTATTGCTACTCCTGTCTGTTTTCGGGGGCCACTGGCTTGGTAAATCTTCTTCCAGCCTTTCATCCTAAGCCTATGCTTATTTCTGTTGGTGAGATGGGTCTCCTGTAAGCAACAAATTGTTGGATCTTCCTTTTTAATCCATTTCGTCAAGCGGTGCCTTTTGATGGGTGAATTAAGTCCGTTAATATTAAGCGTTAGAACTGATAGGTATGTGGTGAGAACCTATGGGACACAGCAAAGGCAGTCCTGAGAGGAAAGTTTATAGCCATGAGTGTATATATTAAAAAGACTGAAAGATCCCAAATCAATGACTTAATAATACATCTCAAACCCCTAGAAAAACAAGAACAAGCAAATCCCAAAACAAATAGAAGGAGAGAAATAATAAAAATAAGAGCTGAAATCAACAAAATAGAAACCAAAAAAACCATACAAAGAATTAATGAAATAAAAAGTTGGTTCTTTGAAAAAACAAACAATATCGATAGACCCCTGGCAAACCTGACTAAAATGAGGAGAGAAAAAACCCAAATTAGTAGAATCAGGAATGCAAAAGGGGAGATAACAACAAACACCATGGAAGTCCAGGAAATCATCAGAGACTACTTTGAGAACCTATATTCAAATAAATTTGAAAATCTTAAAGAAATGGACAGATTTCTAGATATATATGATCATCCAAAACTGAACCAAGAGGAAATCAATCACCTGAATAGACCTATAACACAAAATGAAATTGAAGCAGCAATCAAGAGTCTCCCCAAAAAGAAAAGTCCAGGACCTGATGGATTCTCTGCTGAATTCTATCAGACCTTTAAAGAAGAACTGATACCAACCCTCCTTAAACTGTTCCACGAAATAAAAAGGGAAGTAAAACTGCCAAACACATTTTATGAAGCCAGTATTACACTTATTTCAAAACCAGGCAAAGACACCTCCAAAAACAAGAACTATAGGCCAATCTCCTTAATGAACACTGATGCAAAAATCCTCAACAAAATAATGGCAAACCGAATTCAACAACACATCAAAAAGATTATTCACCACGACCAAGTAGGCTTCATCCCAGGGAAGCAGGGGTGGTTCAACATACAAAAATCAATAAACGTAATAAACCACATTAACAGAAGCAAAGACAAAAACCACTTGATCATCTCAATAGATGCAAAAAAGCCTTTGATAAGATCCAACACCATTTCATGATAAAAGCTCTAAGAAAACTAGGAATAGAAGGAAAGTTCCTCAACATTATAAAAGCTATATATGACAAACCTACAGCCAGCATTATACTTAACGGAGAAAAACTGAAACCATTCCCTCTAAAATCAGGAACCAGACAAGGATGCCCACTATCTCCACTCCTATTCAACATAGTACTGGAATTCCTAGCCAGAGCAATTAGGCAAGAAGAAGGAATAAAAGGAATACAAATAGGTAAAGAAACTGTCAAAATATCCCTATTTGCAGACGACATGATCCTATACCTTAAAGACCCAAAAAACTCTACTCAGAAGCTTCTAGACATCATCAGTAGCTATAGCAAGGTAGCAGGATATAAAATCAACATAGAAAAACCATTAGCATTTCTATACACTAACAATGAGCAAACTGAAAAAGAATGTATGTAAACAATTCCATTTACAATAGCCTCAAAAAAAATCAAATACCTAGGTGTAAACCTAACAAAAGATGTGAAAGACCTCTGCAAGGAAAACTATACACTTCTGGAGAAAGAGACTGAGGAAGACTATAGAAAGTAGAGAGATCTCCCATGCTCATGGGTTGGTAGAATCAACATAGTAAAAATGTTGATACTCCCCAAAGTAATCTACATGTTTAATGCAATTCCCATCAAAATTCCAATGACATTCATTAAAGAGATTGAAAAATCTACCGTTAAATTTATATGGAAACACAAGAGGCCACGAATAGCCAAGGCAATACTCAGTCAAAAGAACAATGCTGGAGGTATTACAATACCTGACTTCAAACTATATTACAAAGCAGTAACGATAAAAACAGCATGGTACTGGCACAAAAACAGACATGAAGACCAGTGGAACAGAACAGAGGAGCCAGATATGAAGCCACACAACTATAACCAACTTGTCTTTGACAAAGGAGCTAAAAATATACGATGGAGAAATAGCAGCCTCTTCAACAAAAACTGCTGGGAAAACTGGTTAGCAGTCTGCAAAAAACTGAAACTAGATCCACGTATATCACCCTATACCAAGATTAACTCAAAATGGATCAAGGATCTTAATATCAGACCACAAACTCTAAAGTTGATACAGGAAAGAGTAGGAAATACTCTGGAGTTAGTAGGTATAGGTAAGAACTTTCTCAATCAAACCCTAGCAGCACAGCAACTAAGAGATAGCATAGATAAATGGGACCTCATAAAACTAAAAAGCTTCTG
Source organism: Castor canadensis (assembly GCF_047511655.1). Classification (NCBI taxonomy): domain Eukaryota; kingdom Metazoa; phylum Chordata; class Mammalia; order Rodentia; family Castoridae; genus Castor; species Castor canadensis. Next base: position 119,938,392 of record NC_133389.1, read on the forward strand.
TTCATCAAAAGAAATGGTCTCTAAACTGAAGAGAACACCCACAGAGTGGGAGAAAATATTTGCCAGCTATACATCAGACAAAGGACTGATAACCAGAATATATAGGGAACTTAAAAAACTAAATTCTCCCAAAACTAATGAACCAGTAAAGACCAAAAAACATATGAAAAAATGCTCACCATCTCTAGCAATAAAGGAAATGCAAATTAAAACCACGCTAAGATTCCACTTCACCCCTGTTAAAATAGCCATCATCAGCAACACCAACAACAACAGGTGTTGGCGAGGATGCAGGGAAAAAGGAACCCTCTTACACTGTTGGTGGGAATGTAAACTAGTACAACCACTCTGGAAAAATATTTGGAGGCAACTTAAAAAGCTAGACATTGATCTACCACTTGATCCAGCAATACCACTCTTGGGGATATACCCAAAAGACTGTGACACAGGTTACTCCAGAGGCACCTGCACACCCATGTTTATTGCGGCACTATTCACAATAGCCAAGTTATGGAAACAGCCAAGATGCCCCACTATTGACGAATGGATTAAGAAAATGTGGTATCTATACACAATGGAATTTTATGCAGCCATGAAGAAGAACGAAATGTTATCATTCACTGGTAAATGGATGGAATTGGAGAACATCATTCTGAGTGAGGTTAGCCTGGCCCAAAAGACCAAAAATTGTATGTTCTCCCTCATATGTGGACATTAGATCAAGGGCAAACACAACAAGGGGATTGGACTATGAGCACATGATAAAAGCGAGAGCACACAAGGGAGGGGTGAGGATAGGTAAGACACCTAAAAAATTAGCTAGCATTTGTTGCCCTTAACACAGAGAAACTAAAGCAGATACCTTAAAAGCAACTGAGGGCAATAGGAAAAGGGGACCAGGAACTAGAGAAAAGGTGAGATCAAAAAGAATTAACTTAGTAGGTAACACACACACACAGGAAATCAATGTGAGTCAACTCCCTGTATAGCTATCCTTATCTCAACCAGCAAAAACCCTTGTTCCTTCCTATTATGGCTTATATTCTCTCTACAACAAAATTAGAAATAAGGGCAAAATAGTTTCTGCTGGGTATTGAGGGGGTAGGGGGGAGAGGGAGGGGACGGAGTGTGTGGTAAGGGAGGGGGTGGGGGTAGGGGGGAGAAATGACCCAAGCCTTGTATGCACATATGAATAATAAAAAAAAAAACTAGAAAATGATCAGCAAACCAAATCCAAAGAAAGAAGAAACTAATGAGTCAAAAAGTCAACATTTAGTGAAGCCCCAAAAGAAAAATATTCTTTGATAACATTAATAAAAATAAGCCCTAATATAACAGATTATTAAAAAGGAAAGAAACTGGACATCATGGTAGTATGCCTTTAATCCCAATACTTTTCTGAGGCACAAGAACTATTAATTTCAAAGCCAGCCTAGGCTACATAGCAAGACTATGTCTCAGAAGAACAAAAAACAAACAGAAACAAAAATATGTATTAGCTATATATAAGTATAGATACTTATATCTATATATATCTATATAGACATGTCTATGTTTATATCTATGCCTATCTATAGATAGATATGTATTTATGTCTATATAGACATATATACACATACATGTACAGAGGGAACAAAATAAAATTATAAATATTAGGACTATAAAGGAAGGCATTTTTATAACTCAAAAGATAAGAAATAATGAACAAATTTATATCGATGTATTTCATAATTAAATGATCAAATCTCATAATACAACCATTGAAACTGATGAAATGGGGTATTTAAAAATGATCAGTCTGAAATATATTAAGGATACTGAATCCACTAAAAAAATTTTCCATCAAAGAAGTTTTAGGGCCTCAATAGTTTCAGTACTGAATTGTTTCAATTAAAGAAATTAGTATCATTAAATAGTATCATTCTTACAGACCATTCTCTCTCATGAACACTGATGTAGAAAGCCTTAACAAAATGTTAGGAAACATCTTCAAATTCTGGCAAAATCATTTTAAAAATGCAATAAAGTAACATTTATTTCAGCAATATAAGGCTGGTAAATATTTGACAATCAATTAATAGACACAGACAAAATAAACAGGAGAAAAATTATATGACCACCTTGATAGAGAACACATTTCATAAAATTTAAATTACTTATAAAAACTGTTAACAAGCTGGATGTTAGTGGCTCACATCTGTAATTCTGCTACCTGGGTAGGAGAAATTTCGAGGATCACAGTTTGAGACCAGCCTGGGCAAAAAGTTCATAAAACCCCTTCTCAACCAGTAGCTGGGTACAGTGGCAAGTGCCTGTCATCTCAGCTAGTACAGGAAACATAAAAAGGAGGATCACAGTCAAGGCTGGCCTGGGAAAAAGCGAGACCCTATTTCAAAAATAATCAGAGCAAAAAGTGGTAAAGGCATGGCTCAAGTGGTAGAGCACCTGCCTAGCAAGCATGATGCTCTGAATTCAAATCCCAGTACCATCCCCCAATTGTTAACAATTGTTAACAAACAGAAATTGAAAAAAAAGTCATACAAAACTATCTTGGGAATCTACATCTAAGGAAGTATGTGTAAAACTTCTACTCTGAAAACCATAAAATATTGAGAAATTGAAGATCTAAATTCATAGAGGAAAACAGCATTTAGCTCGAATTTTGCCTCTAATACAAACCACATGACTTAAGGCAAATATTAAAATAACTTTCCTGATGTGTGAATCATAATTAGAAATATCAACCTTCCTTAACTGTTATAATAATTAACAATATTTAAATTGTACAATCATTAGGCATTCAATAATTATTTCTATTTTGAGGTATTTTCTATGACTGATATATTTTCTGTTGGGAAAAAAGAGATTATTTTCTTATGCAAATCAGTCTCCACTGAACATATTTCACAACTCCAAAACCACATCACAAGTACATTTACCTTCTGCAATGACATGATTGCATCACCAGGTCTTTCCATTTTACTGTAAACTTTTGCTAAAAGAACTTGAGAACGTCCATCCTCCATAAGGGCTGACAATTCATTTCCTATAAAAGAATGGAATACAAAGGAAAAAACTCTCATCTTAAACAAATGTTCATGCTTTTCTGAAATTTTTAAGGCTGGTCTTTAACAAATGATTTTGAAAAATACTGAATAAAATTAATTTTTTTCAGTCAGTTAACTAATGAACAGCTACATTAAAAAAAAGATTTAGGATAATAACTGGACGAAAGAAAATTTAAAGCACTGTAGACCCAATGGAAGTTGTTTTTAGGCATATATTAAGATACAACCCTCTCATAACACAAATTAGCATTTCAATTTTCATTTGTAAGTATATAAAAATTGCTCATTGAACTCATTAAAAGAGAGTAACTACTATCTGCAGCTGTACTTTTTTTAGTTAAGAAGGTAAGTTTAAAAAAAGGTACTTGATATACAATAAAGTATCATCATGAAGAACACCAATTTTGGTGTCAAGAATTCTAGTTTCAGAACCAAACATGTTGAAAAGCAAAATTACAGTTACTACATTTATACACAGACACACACACACACACATACACACACAAATATATACATATATATAGAGAGAGAGGGAGAGGGAGAGGGAGAGAGAGGGAGGGAGAGGGAGGGAGAGAGAGAGAGAGAGAGAGAGAGAGAGAGAGAGAGAGAGAGAGTATGTACTTAACCACAAACTACTTATAAGGTATAAGGAGGTAATAACAGAACAGAGTAAGTGGAATTGATGAAGAAACAGGTGACTTAAGTATTACTATTCTTTCATAATACTTGATTTTTTTTAAAAAAAGAATCTTGTAGTATATTTTGAAAGGTAAAGATTATAAAAGTTAATGTGTTTAACTACTGGAGATAGTTGCAATTTATAAATATAAATAAGTTACTATCTTTCTATAACACAATTAAATGTTTCATAACTGTTAAATTTTAAAATACCTCCTTTTAGTACAAAGTCATTCTGATAAAAGAAAAAAAATGCATATACATTTAAATAACCAACCATACATATAAATATTGAGAATATGAACGTAGATTACACAAGATAAAATGAATAGATCAGACTTATCAGGTATACTTTTGTCAAATCAAAAAGACTTTCATACCAGGTTCATGAGCTAGAGAGTGCTGAAGAACTTTCTCAGCTTTGTCATACCATTTCAATTTTAATAAGAGCTCAGCCAGGTCATAGCAAAGGTAATTTTGTTGTCCAGTTTTCAGAGCAGCTTCATAGTAAGTGATTGCCTAAACAAAATCTACTTTAGTTAGAACCAAATGAACAATGAGCATGGCTTTCAAGCACAGGTATTTTACGTATCACAGACGTGAGCAATACCCATACTGAAAATAACCTAGGGAGAATCTTAGGCATATACATCTACTGTCAGTTAGTTATGCCATTTTTCTTAGAGAATCAAACATCACACAAGGAAACTAATAGTACTTGGCTAACAGTGCACTTTGCAAAAAAAATTATAGGTTTTATTATAAAGGCCAGTCAACCTTATTGAACACAGATACTTAGCTAGCGAGTACATATATGCCTAACAATTACCTGGGACAGGAAAAGACTGTATCAGTTAAAGGAAAACCTATTTATCTCTACTAGAAAAAAAATCTCAAAGCACAGCTTGTCCAAAGTGGTTCAGCAGAGAGGACATTAATTACGCTTTATTGTATAATGAAAGTGATGTAAGAATAGAACTTTATTGTAATTGATTTGGTTGCAAGGACTTGCATGTAACAGGAAGTCTGAAGTAAACTCTAGAGTCCAAACAATCTTCACACAATGAAGCAAAGAAAGCCCTTAACACAAATACCAGCTCACGAGTACAAATTTGGAGTATGTAACCAACAAAAAATGGTGCTTGCTGAAGAGTTAGTTCTCTAGGGTAGAGTTTGATCAATTTGACCCAATAGACATAGTTCAGACTATGAAGTACCTACCTTTGAATAGTTGTGAGTTTTGACAAGCGCCTTCCCAATTTTGCTTGCTAAAGTCCCATCTTTTGGGTTCTGATTTAATGCTTGCTCATATGCAACAATGGCTTCTTCAGGCTAATATTGCCAGACAAAAAAATAAGCAATAAAAAGCAGGCTAACTGGATTCCTTTATTTGGCAACACCTCTATAATTAACTTCTACAGTTAGAATGCTTTATAAAACTATTTAAATCTAAAGTGCAGGAACCTTAGCAATTTCAGAAACGTGACAGAGTACAGTACATGTAACATGCGTAGTGCTACTCATGTAGGCTGTGCTCTGATCTACATAAACAACAACACGAGAACAAAGAAACAGCTTCTTGACTTTTCATTTCTGGCAGTCATTATAAAAACCAGTAGCTCTCTATCCTGTTTAAAGGAGACTCCCAAAATGCATCTAGAATCATCTTCATTCAAAACAACTATAGTGCTGAATTACTCTATCTCAATATAAAAAAGAAACATTTTATTTTATTGATGACTGAATCTTCAAATAATAAACAGTATAAAATAGTCAAGATCTTTTAATAGAAAGTTATACTAATTATGAAGAATATTTTAAAAAATCTAAGTTCAGTAGCATCAGAAATTTTACCTCTTGAATATTCATATATGCATCACCAAGAAGAAGAAAAGACCGAGGGTTGGGCATTCTTTCAGCAATTTCTCTAGAAAACAGATCAACTTTACTGAGTATATTGAATACAAATATCTTTTTCTAAAACAATTAATAAAATGTATCTCAAACAGCAGCTTTCAAAGTACCTTCTACACAGTCAACTGGGTAACCTTTAAAAAAAAAAATCTACTCAATATCCACATCCAGACTCTTTATGTAAAATTGATTTTTTTCATTAAATCTTTCCATTTTCTAAAATGTAGGTAACAGAGTATAAGTAGATAGCAAACACAGAAAGTCTCATTATCCTGAAGTACATATTAATGGAAGGAATAAATATTATTTTCCTATACAATTTGAGCTCTAATGGCATAAATTATATGACACAAGTTACTTTAAAAAGCACAAAATCTTCTACTTCAATATTTGGTGCAAAATTTAGACCACTAAAAATTAAGATACCAAAGTTATTTGAAGAATAATATGTTGCTAAGTTTTTTTACATGTAGTATCTCATCTAATTGCTCTAAAAACTCTTTAAGAAAAATAATTGTTCCAAATTTACAGATTATGTTAAGAGTTTAAGTCTACAGCTAATGTGTTAGATTTGCCTGAAACAAGATCCATGTTATTAATTATTATAATATATTGCCTCCAAAACAAATCAACCTTGCTTCTAAATATTCAGTTCATTAGAAAGATAGTAATCTCTTGGAAGTATCTCAGAAAAAAGTGATCTAGGAACTCTAGTTCATCCACCTAAACATGAGGTGCTACCCAGTTTTTCTGAATCACTCAGTTCTTATAAAGCATCTGAGGCTTTTTGAGCTTAGTATTTATATAATGTAGATGAGCCAAGACTGAATTAGTTCTATCATAATTTTACTGTGTTCTATGTTCTCAAGAGCTAAAAGCACTAACTTCCTCTAACATGGAATGCATGCTTATATATTTACCTTTCTGAGGAGTGCAGAAATACCAACAGGTATATATGTATGTGGGGGGTATGCCCGAATAACTAAGGGTATCAGTGCAATATAACTTTTAAAGTTTCTGCTCTTTCCCCAAGGAAAATTTTTAATCTATACCTTAGTTTGGTACATATTAACCTATAAATTTCTTTTGCTACAGCTACTATACTGATACCATATTGAGTATTTAGTATGCCTCTCTATTCTCTGGACTGATGTTATACTTCATAATGCTCATAAGTTATCAGAACACACTTAACTCTTGCTCTTCTCTTTCCAAATAGGAAGAGTCAAGATGTAGAAAGAACATTTGATGAGGAAAGCTGGGAAACTAAAGCAAGCCATATTTTGAGGTAATTGTAAGTATGTTCTTGATAGAGTAAGCAGCTTGGTTAAAAGAGCTGTGGTTGATAATAGAAGGAAGCAACAACATGTCCAGGAAAGGATCTTTAAAGTGTCTATTAAGCAGGTAAAAGGAAGACAAAAGATAAATCTGAAATTAATTTAGGAGGCAAATGTGTCAAAATATAATGGGTTGAAATAGCTATTTACCTGTAACAAGTGATATATAACATTTTTTCTTTTCTATGCTTTAGATAAATATCTGCCATTTTTTCTTTAGCCTCTGTAAAATAAGGCTGTTCAGCTGTAACATTTCGAAGCATGCTTAAAGCCCGTTCAGTATCTCCTTGGGCCAGAGCTAGGTCTGCATTAGCAATAGTAACACGCAATTCTTCAGATGTTCCAGAAAATTCATGGATAGCATCTTGCAAAACTTTTGCTGCCTCATGCTGTAAAAATGAAATAAAAATATTCAACAATTTATACTAGAAAGGAGGATGATCTACTGAAACGCAACAAATACTAAATGCTAGTACAGTTATGGTATTTATAAAATCAGTTGATCATTTCTGAAAAGTACAAAAATTTAAAACTAAACTCAGAGACCAAAATTAGATGAGAACTTAAATATCTTTTAACTGGATAAATATTTTCGCAACTAGCAAAGAGTAGTTACTACAGAGTCACTGCTATTATAGTTCAATAAACATTGAATCTGTACCTAGCATTCTCTTAGCCCGTTACTTTCACACAACTCTCTAAGATAGTTACTATTATCCCCACCTTGTACTAAAGCACTCTAGGTTCACAGTTATAAGTTTAGCAAACAATAGAACTAGAACTCAAACTCAAGCAGCGTAATGTTTTGGCTCGTGATGTGATCCAATCTACAGCCATAACTGTGCATGGCAGCTCTTCATTAAGAAGCAGATTACTTTACTCTGTCCACCAAAATGAGCTATACCTCAGGTGAGGGTTGTACCTCACTTTCAAAGGTCAAAGTGTCACTTAATTTCATATCAACTTTATATCAACTTTATAAGACTTTTTGATTTCAAAAGTGTTAAAATGTCAAAAATTACATCTTAACTATTTATGTGTATCTTCCAAGTAGCTGATATAGTAATTCTCCTTTATCAAAGATATATTCATCAAGTATTTCCTTTGTTTTCTCAATTATTACACTTTCAGTTGGCACTTTTATTTCAGTAGAACTTGCGTGTGGGTGTGTGTGTATCCTTTTAGGAATTTGTAGGATTATAACTACATTAAATTTTTACCTTTCACAGTAGCCAAGGTAATCACACATTATATTATTACATCTCACGGTAGCCAACATAAGCACATTGAGATTTAAAATCATCCATGAGTAAATTGGGTTTTACTTTCAGGGGCTTGTAGAAAGCATGTTTTACTGCAAAGTAATGAAAAACAAACTTTCTGAACTTTACTCCTTGGTCAAGGGATTAATTTTGTTTTTGTTTTTTTCATTTTCTAGTAAAATACACATACTTTCATTACAAAGTTTCAATCAGAGTTGACTCACTTGTTCTCCATTTAAGCGGTGAACTTCCACCAACTCAAGAAAGACTGATAAACGATGGCTTGTATCAACTTCAGTTTTTCTATATTTTGATTTGGAGGACACTCCAATTCTCCTCATTCCTGGTAAATTCATTGCCATATGCAGAGTTTTAATCGCTTCTGCTATTTCTCCCATTTTCTTCTGCGACTGAGCTTTTATCAAATGATATAAAGGATATTCTCTCACCTGAAAAAAATAGTATTTAACAATACTTATTTGAAGTGCCTACAATATCAACACACAATCTATAATGCATCAAATATTAAAATAGTAGTATCATTGGGAACAGTGCATCTGTGAGTATATACACAAGGTCTGGTCTCTGTTCTCTTAATTTCCTAATCACATATCATACTGAATCAGATTCAGGGAAAGAGATACTACCTAGCTTCTTCCTGGAGGACAAAAAAGCTGATCAGGTGCTTCTAGCATAACAGAAAAGAAAATGCAAACAAAGTTTTTAAGACCAGAACATACATCTTAAAAATTCTTTGAATTTTCAGGAAAGGAATTACTTTATTTGGGATTTCTAAATACTGGTAATAGTTCTTAAGTTTTTGCCCTTTCTTTTACATTTTAACTTTAGTATTAAATATTACTACTTTTAATATTAAATATTTCAAGCTGGGCATGGTGGTGCAAACCTGTTTGTCTATTTACAGTCTTGCTATGGTGTCTAGGTTGGCCTCAGACTCCTGGGCTCAAGTGATCCTCCTGCCTCAGCCTCTTCAGTGGCTAGCTATGACTAAGCACACACTGCACACCACCCTTCCCAGCTAATTAGTTTTTTGTTTATTTTTGCAAATTTATACAGTTTTACAACTATACCAAAGGTACATCCAGTTTTTCTCCTTCTGTTTGTGCATTCAAAATTCTTTCTATTAAAAAAATGTATTTAAGGGTAGATATGGTAATGAATGCCTGTAATCCCAACACTTAGGGGACAGAAGCAGAAGGTTCATGAGCCAAAGTCAGCCTGGGCTACATAGTGAGGCCCTGTCTCAAAACCAAACAAAAACAACAAAAATGTGTTTATTAGCAAATTATTATGGGCGAAAGTAGAAAATAGTTGAACATATAAACATTTACTTCAAGGAGGGTAATCTGTCTTAACTGCTGGAGTTTGGAATACTTACGTTAAAATTATAGCTCAGACAAAGTTCCAGAGACTGAGAACACAATTTGAATTTTTCTTGAGACAAATAAACCTGAGCCATCAGGAGATGAGCATCTGCATAAGAGGGACTGTGCTCTAGGCAACGCTGCAGGTTGTTATATGCTGCGTCAATATCACCTAATGAGGGAAACAGTGCATCATTACACTTCAGATGGTTAGGAGGTAGACAGCTGACAGATAAGAGGGATGAGATTGTTTAGTTTATAGAACTCTGGTGTTTAAAGACCTCTGTTCATAAGGCAATGGTTTCACTCCTACCTGTGCTAGTTAGCTCTAGTCCACATGCAGAACAGAACTGTAAGTTAGGCCAGGACTTAGCAAATCAGGAAAGCACGGAAGTTTGGCAATCAATTATCAGGGTTACTGAAAGACCTATAAATGTACCTTTATTTATTTTCCTTCTTAAAAAGGGTTTTCTTAGCAGGACATGGGGGTACATGCCTATAATCTTAGCACTCAGGATGTTGAGGTAGGGGTACTAGCAGTTCCAGGCTGGCCTGGGATACATAGTATAGAACCTGTCTCAAAAAAAAAACCCAAACAAATGAAAAATGTTTTATTTATAATTTTATTAAAATAAGTTGTACAAGACCAGGCACAGTCTGGGAGGCAGAGATTGAGAGGATGGTGGTTTGAAATCCACTCAATGTCTGGACATCATGGCAAACGCCTGTCATCTTAGCTATCTGGGGAAGCACAAATAGGAGGATAATGGTCTAGGCTGACCCAGGGACAAAATAAGACCCTACATCAAAAATAACCAATGTAGAAAGGATTGGTACAGTGGTTCATGTGGTAGAGTGCCTGCTTAGCAAAAGTAAGGCCCTGAGTTCAAAAATAAATAAAGTTGTATAAGATGGACATTTATATGGCTAGAATTCCGTACTCTCACTTACAGTAACAAAAAGGATATAGTCTAATAATCATTTGTATCTGGGCATTTTATTAATATACATAAAAAAGGCATAGGATATATTCCAGAGATTCAGAAATATGAGTTATAAATTTAAAATGCCTTTCAACACCAACTGAAATAGAAAACATTTTGGAACATATCAATTTGCCTAATATACTGTCTTTACTAATAACTGGTGTCAACTCCTATAAGTCCCTATGACCAATGTTGTCTTTCTTGAAAAACAAATTATGTGTATATGTGTACTCTCATTCGCTTTTAAAAAGTTTCCTCATGCCCTGAGTTCAATCCCCAGTACCAGCAAAGAAAAAGAGAAAAAAAATTCCTCTTGCCTGAACTCTCCCAGATGCCCTTGATCCACTAAAGCATGTACATCTGCCTTGGAGTGCTTCCGCTTATTCTCAAATAAATGTTCTGTCTTTAAAGCATTTCTCTGTTGTTTTTTAGGTTGACAAGTGAAAAGTCTTCTAGGAAGGGGAAAGATTAATGTGATACTTGGAAGAAACAGGCTATAATTAAAGGGGAAAAGTACTTACAAAAAGAGTTACAGAGTTTATAAATAAGGCACTAAAGAAAATGATTGGGATTAGACTCATTCTTTCTTCAAGGGTGAGAGGAAGGGTTTGAGGCATTAGCCCTAGAAGGCAACTAAATGTAGAAAAATGAGAAATGGATCATTGCTACTGGAAAAATACATCATGTAACCAAGTATCAACATCAAATTCTTATTTAAGAGTACTCCAATCTCTCTTGTGAGAAAAATGGAAGGTGTTTGTCTCTTGCATTATTTGTCACTGTCCTGTGCAAAAAAAAGAGCTGGTGTTTGTCTTGTGGTTTCTGGGAAAGTCTAAATCTTGGAATCTCTCTAGTGATAGAAATGCCTGTCTATTGGTGGTACCCACTGCTAGTTTATCCTAAGGATATGACTCAGGATAGAAACAGACCATGACAGTCAGACCACCCATGTGATTAGATGCCAACCAGATGGGGACTGAGAATTCAGTTTGAGCTTGGGGCCAGTATTTAATGCATGTTTATTTAATAAAATCCAATACAAGTTCTGGACACCAAACCACGTAAGCATCCTTGGGGGTAACACCCTACAAAACAGTCACACTTTGATGTGGATGCGTAGGGAAGATGGTATCTCCTGAGTCCGCAGGAGATGACAACGGAAGCTTTACATTTGGGAACCATCCAGATCTTATCCCATGCATCTATGCCTTTTGCTGTTCAGGTTAATATCCTGTTGCCATAATAAAACTGTAATTAAAAGTCTAGTAATTTCCTGAGTTTTATGAATCATTCTAGTAAGTTACTGAACTTGACGGGGCTTGTAAGAGTCCTCAAATTTGCAGCCACTTTATCAGACGTGCAGGGGGCCCAGGGACTCTCCAAACTCCAAACTGAAGACTCGTATCTGAAGTGAGGACAATCTTATAAAGAGGAGGACTGTGCCCTTGTCCAGCTAATTGGAGTCACAAGTCATTGCAGCCAGCTATCAGTTAGCAAAAACACTACTATTTAGCACTAGTACTTCCAAAGATGAAACAAACTTTTGAGTTCATGTAGGTTTTTTTTTCCCAAACTATTTAAAATTGAAGTCCAAAAAACAGTGAAGGCAACCTCTTAAGTCTCTCCATTATATAAAAGAAATAAGTATATATGAAAATAACTGTAAGTTGGTATTTTCAGTTCTGGTGAAAAATGCATATTTAAAAATACTTTGTATTTACTACTATTCAAAGAAAAATAAAATTCTGGTATTTATGTACTATAAAGGAAGCAAAGTTAAGTATACAACAGGATCATATTTTTTAGCTATATATATACATGCACAGAAACTAAGCAATAATTCATTGATACATTTCAGCAGGGCCTGAAATTTGGCAAAAATTGCATTTGGCCATACCAGAACTCAACAATTACGAATAAATAAAGGTAAATACTTATTACCGGTTCCCAGTACATATAAAAGACTTTTTTTTAAAAACAGTAATACAACTGCATTTTCCCAGATTCACTTAAGACACAAAATTATAGTTAACTTTTTAAGAATTAAAACAGTAAGTTGCAAGTTTTACAATTTTCTTTCAGGTTCAGGTTAAAATCACTTATCTAGTCATATGCAAAACGTGGATTTTACTTGACTATTCATATATATGGCATGCATAATTTGTTTATACTTGTTTTTACCACTATCAGCATTGAGAGTTATTTTACATGTTTTAAGGTATACTCTACCTGACAAATATTTCACTTTTGCTATTAAGAACACAGCTTGCAGAAGACCTGGCACAGTTCTTACTATAGTCTCCAAGACTGAGGTACAACGTCTGAGAAGTGGAGAAAGAGGTTGCCCAAGACTTGCAGGCTAAACAAAACAAATCAGATTATTTTATAAGTTTAAGAGTATTTAGCTTAAATCATTTCAACTTCTTTAAATTTCTATAGCACTTAAAATAGTCTATGGTGGTTTCCTATTTGGTTTTGCTCCTTTATAGGACCAGGGGACTTTATGTGTCTTGAAGATCAGAATTTTAAACTTCTTTGTTTAGCAATAGATACAAAGTAAATCCTTTAAAAATCTGGTTTTTGTTTTTTGTTTTTTTTTTCAGGAGAACAGAAAAATAGTGAAAGTATAAATGATGGTAGGAACCTGATAATGTTCTTTGCCACCTGCTAAGAATTAGTAATTGAGAACAACTATCATTTTTGGGTGGGTCCAGTTTGAGACAAGGTCTTGCTATGTAGTGCATGCTGGCTCTACTCAAAATCCTTTTGCTTCATCCTCCCGAGCGCTGAGATTGCAGGAGTGTATAACCACACTGGGTTGAGAACAGCTATTACTTTTACTACAGTTTCTATGTGCAAAGACAACGTTAGTCTATAGACAATCCTTAATATTACACTTATTTAATTAGAATTCAAAAGAAAACTTTATCTATATGAAAGGGGCAATGAACTAGTAACAGAACTGGGGAAACAGTTCTGCCTTTCAGAAATTTCCCCATGGAAACAGCATTATAAATGCTGACTAGGTTATAACAAGCTGCTATATGTTAAGGGAAAGACAGTATGTATAGTTGGATGAGAGATTCAGTTATCACTCAATACACTATTTCTTGCTCCACCTACAGTCTATTCTCAGCACAGCTGCCAAAGAAATCCTTTAAACCATTCTTTTAAAACACTGACTTTGATCATGCTGGAACCCTTCTGGTGACTCCCAGTAGAACTCGGGACTGAAACAAGAGAAGCTACAACAATGGCTATGGATCTACCTTGTCTGGTTTCCTGTGTGATAACTTCATCTCTGACGACACCCTCCTCCTCACTCAGTCCCTGCCATACCCATCTCTTCGCACTTCTGGAACAACTGTTTCCTTTGTTTGAAACAACATATTTTCACATGCCCCCTTCAAGACTTTGCTCAAGTCTTAGCTCTTAAAAAGGCCTACCCTGACCAATTTACCTACAATTTCCATTACTCTTACCCTGTTCTATTATTTTCCTCTGTTCTCTTCTGATATATACTCAACCTTCTAATCACATAAACTGTTTCCTCTTGCTGGAATACATGCCTGGGGGCAGTGGTTGTAATTTTGTTTGTTTTTTTACACACTAGTATTTCCCCAGCTCTAAGCAGAGAAGGTATGTTATAAACACCTGTAGAATTGATCCAAAATGCTGAATGAATACTGAAAAATGCATTCCTACTCCCAAGCAACTGAAAATAGGTTATGACTGGAAAGACTGAAATCCATTTCACCAAATGTGATTCTAAGAGAGGTTAAATTAGAAAATAGTCATGAAAACCTAGAAAAAACCATAATAATCAATAAAACACAGATGACCACTATGAAGAAAAATCATTTTAACTTCCCTTGTTAAAATAGTTACTGAGGCTGTAAATCAGGGAAAATGTTAAGAATTTTGCTTTTAGCAATGAAGGACTAAATAGTGTCCTCTGCCTAACATCCCATGTTAAAATGTGACCCAAGAATAACAAAGTTGTGTTGTTTATATTAATAAAGTACAGATTAAGGGATGCATATCAATGTGAAAAGAACTCTTTCATAATGCAACATAGGATTCTGATTTAGTTCTACTCAAAATTATTACTGGTTGGATGACACCATTATGGTTGCCTCAGAGCTGGATAAAGCAGATGGCACATGATAACATTCCATATAAAACAGATGACAAGATCTAAAAGGAATATGACAATCTGGAATTATAGGATGAAAATGAGAAGATAAAAGGTCATAGAAATAAATGTAGAGTCCTACATTTGAGTCCAAAGGTACAAGAAGTAACAGATCTAAGATATTTGTTAACTGTTAACACAATAGGGGTCAATCATGTAATGTGATTTACACACAGCACATGAAATTACCCCAGATGGACATCACAGAATGAGGAGAAAAAGGTCATCATTACATTTGGCAGGTCAAACCATATTTGGAATTGTGAGCTTAATGAGAAACAGACAAAACAAAGGATATCTTCACAACAAAGGAAAGGTTCACAACAAAGGTTCAAAAATAATGTCATTAAAAAATAAGTGGTTGTGGTAGAGTACCTGCATAGCATGCATAAAGCCCCAGGTTTGATCCACAGAACCACCAAAAAAAAAAAAAAAAGTTGAAAACCTAGAATTTTTAGGGGAATATGAACATAATTTCCTAAAATCTACAGATCTATTTTATGAATGATGGATAATCCTTCTTTGGACTAAGTAACTGGACTTGCTCTATGTCACCCCAAGGAGCAGAAGGAGAACCAGAAAATGGCTATTACTATTATTTTTTTTTACCACAAAGCAAAGTTTGATTTTAGCATAGGACACGCATTTACTAATCATGGCTCTGAAGTAAGAAGTCCATTTTTGACTGCATCCAGAGGTGAAATGGCACTTGATGGTAATATTACAAAACAGATTCAAATAAACAGTGGCTATCAAATAATTTTTGATAATTCCTCTAAACTGAAGATCTTAAGATTTAAAAAATTACAAATAAGTATTTACCAATCAATACTGTTATTAGTTTGCAGCATTCCTATGAACATTCTGATTATAAAGTATTTCAACTAATACAGTTACAAATACTATCATTTTAAGATGCTGATACAGTCTAACATTAAAGATAAATTATTAATGCCTTTTACAAAACTTATAAATGCACCCTTGAAAATAAGCTCTGGAATTACTTACCTGCACTGGACAGAAATTCAGATACTCTGTAATAACTTCTAGCAAGAAATCAGGATTTAGCTTCTCAAAATACTCTACACCAAGAGGTAAATCTTCTAAATGTGAGAAATGAGTATCCAAGACATCATTTAACAAATTTATAACTTCTTCTTGTCGTTTGTTTTTCTTCATAGCAAGAATTGCATGCAAATAGATTAATTCCTGGAATATAAGTAGTTTCATAAGATATTCCATTGAGTTGTAAATCCATTTATATCTGGTTAGATTTTGAATGTATCTAATATTATTTATATGTAATTATTCAAACTTAAGTATGAGCTTGGATGGACTTTTAGAAAGAGAAGAATGTTTATTAAAGTCTAGCTTTGTAAGGAGGTAAATTAACAATTGCAATTACACTAATTAAAAGGTACACTAATTAAAGTTAGTGTACTTTAGTCTTCTAGAGCTAGTACTAAATAAGAACAACACTGATTTAAAATTTCCAGTTTTATAAATAGTAGTTGCAATCTACCATCTGATAAAATACTATACCGGAGATTTCCCCATTGACTGCTGAATTTCATTAAAGAATTCTAGCTGCTGATCTGCATCCTTAAACAGCCCTTCTATTAATTGACAGCGGATAAGTCCTAAAACCAACCAAGGAAAGAGAAACAAGCAGTCAAGGCTCGCACCAATTCATGCATGTAAACATCAACCTAACAGGAACAACAATACAACATATTTTCCTCATCACAATACTTAAATAATTTAAAAACTCAAGAGAGAAAAAAAACAAAAGAAATTAAAAGGGCTAGCCTTAAACCTACATAATATCATTTATAACACAATTCACAACCTATCAAACTCTCTTATAAAAATCTATTTGTCCAAGATATTATTTGTGAACTAAAATTTTTATTTTTTAAAGCTATGACTTGCTTCTGTTGGGGGTAGTACAGAAGTTTTAGAAATCATGAAGGATCTTTTCTCCTTTAATGACAGGCCCTTAGGGACAGTGCTCCCTGCATCTCTAATAGGAGCCTACCAGTGACTGCAGAGACACTCGTCTCATGAAGAGCCATGGCAGTTTTGTACCACTTCCAGGCCTCTTTAACTCGGCCTTGGAAAATCATCTGGCACCCCAGTTCTGTAGCAATGTCTGGTTGCTGAGGGGTTAAACTGAAAGCTCTTTCCAGTAATGTTTGAATTTTTTGAAGAATGAGTTGATTCCGTCCACACTGAAAAGAAAAAAGTAAAAGTTAGACTAGAAGTCAAACATTTCTACTCAGAGTAAAGGACCACTTTTTTCAAAGGTTACTTGTATTTCACAGGACTGAAGAAAAATGAATAATATTATTTAATAAAGAAAAAGTTCCCTATTAGCTATCTACATATGCGCCAAGAAAGAGTTTATAACCTCCAAGAACTTATATATCCTAATGAGTAGTGCTTTTATAAAATTGCTATCTGTCTTGAAACACGTACTTCAAATGATGTTACATGATCTCATGATCATTTTACAAATAGACATATATAACTAAGTTAAAAAGAGAAGTAGGGTGCTTTCCCCTGAAGAAAAGCTGTGCCACCAGTGAAGCTATTTTAGAAGATCTTGCCTTGGCGGGGCCCAGTGGTCTACACCTGTAGTCCCAGCTATTTGGGATGCAGAGATCAGGAGGATCATGCTTTGAGGCAAACCCAGGCAAAAAGTTAGTGACACTCCATCTTCACCTATGGCTATGGTGTACCTGTCACCCCAACTATATAGGAGGACACTGGTGGGATTGCAGTTCAAGGCTGGCCTTGGGCAAAAATGTAAGTTCCTACATGAAAAATAACTTAAAAAAAAGGGCTGGGGCAATGGCTCAAGTGATAAAGCAAATGCCTAGCAAGCTTAAGACCCTGAGTTCAAATTCAAGTACTGCATTATATCTTCTTGGAAAAAATTTTAAGAAATGACAATGTTGTTTAAATAAGTACACAACTTTTTGAATATAACTTTTAACAGTAAAATGCCTATATGAGTATTTGAATAAATTGAGAGGAGGATCCAAGATGGCGACTGGGGCACACAGGCAGACAGTGTGAGCTCCATGAATCAGGCACCTTGCTGAGATGCTGAAGCAATGCTTGGTGGAGGTGAAGCACCGAGGAGAGTCAAAACTTTGATGCCCTGGACCTCTAGCCCGTGGAAGGCTTCTCCATGCCACGTTATACTGAGAGAACAGGTGGACCGCCACTGCCAGCCACCGGCTCCAAACCTGCTTGGGAGATGGTTGGCAGACCAAACAGGTGAGCGCCAAGCATCATGCGGTATTCCCCTAGTCACCTCTGGGATAAACCAGCATAGCCCCCTGGGGAGACTGACCACCCCCCCCAACAAAAAAAAACTGAACAATAAATGAACTGAAAACTAGCACACAGTGGAGGGGTGGAGTTGCCGAAAGTGCACCGGAGAAGCAGGGAGGGGCAAGGAGCTGACCTTGTGGGAACTATCAGTCAACAAATGGCTAGAAAGGCAGCAGGTCCGACAGCAAGCGGGTGATAGGCCACTGCCTGAAGTAGGGCAGGTGTCAGACCATAGGACTCATCTCCTGGGCCAGTGAGCAGCACCCAAAGTCAGATGGCTCTCCAGGGTTGAGGAACAAAAGTGAACCATTACAACCCACTGACAGCAGGGGGCCAGCTGACAGATCATTGACCTTGCCCCAGGGAAAAGGGGTGAGGCAAAGAAACAAGCCCCCAATAAACAAGTACAGCGAAAAGCCAACTCCAAAGCAAGACAGCTGGTGGACTGCAGAACTGCGAAAAGCCAACTCCAAAGCAAGACAGCTGGTGGACTGCAGAACTGATGTCCTGAACCTGAGGACAGTATGCAGGCTAAAGCTGCCACACCTCATGGGGGAAGGGGCAGACCAAGCAGCTACTGCTGAAAGACAGAACAAAAAAAAACACTACCCACACAGGCCGACCATGTGGCAAGACTACCACAGAGCTTCTGCTTAAATACCAACACCAGGACTGGATGCTGGAGGAGTTACACCAGAACTTAAACTAAGACTGAAATTCTATTGTTCCTGAACCTGGAATTTTTTGTTTGTTCATTTCTCTCCACTGGTTTCTTTGGGTTTTTTTGTTGTTGTTGTTAGCTTTATTATTGTGAATTAGTTAATACTAAATTACACCCAGACCAGGGACAGAAATAGCACAAACATACTTACCTAAAAACCCATTACAGACACAAAAGAAAATTAAACCAAGGAAAAGAAAACAGGAGACTGAAACCACCAACTAACTATCAAGAACATAGCTGCACAGTACTAAGTGGAGTGATGGGAAGAAGAAAAAGGGAAACCATTCTCCACAAAGTAATTTAATAGAGGATTCAGAGGGAAATGAAGAAAATGGATTCCCAGTTCCACACTCCAACAAAACAAAGATAAATGACACCAAGAAATCCAACGATGTCCACAACAACACACACAAAAAAGAAATCCTGCAAGTAATCACTGTGAACTTCATGGAGATGTTACTAGACATGGTTAACCAAAATGTACAAGAGGCACTCAAGAAATTTCAAGATTCTCTCCCCCCCAAAAAAAAGAATATGAAAAGACACAGAAACAAATAAATGAACTCATAGGAGCTCTAAATACACACCAAAGTGAAAGAGGACACTATAAATAGAGAGATAAATGACACCAAGAAATCCAACGATGTCCACAACAACACACACAAAAAAGAAATCCTGCAAGTAATCACTGTGAACTTCATGGAGATGTTACTAGACATGGTTAATCAAAATGTACAAGAGGCACTCAAGAAATTTCAAGATTCTCTCCCCCCCCAAAAAAAGAATATGAAAAGACACAGAAACAAATAAATGAACTCATAGGAGCTCTAAATACACACCAAAGTGAAAGAGGACACTATAAATAGAGAGATAAGTGAATTAAAGACAAAAATAGACAATATTAAAGAGGAAATGACCCATCATATGGAAAAACTCAGAAAAAACAATGAAACAGAAACACAAAACCCAATGGAAGGCCACTGCAGCAGACTAGAAAAAAACAGAAGACAAAATCCCAGAATTTGAAGATAAAATGGAAATTAAAGGAAAAACTGAAGAGCTATTAGTCAAACAAGTCAAGACCTGTGAAAGGAATATGCAAGAACTCACCAACTCCATCAAAAGACCAAATATGAGAACCATGGGTGTTGAAGAAGGAGAGGGGGTGCAAGCAAAAGGAATGGGTAACATATTCAATAAAAATAATAACAGAAAATTTCCCAAATCTAGAGAAAGTTATGCCCATTCAGACACAGGAAGTCTCCAGACACCAAACAGACTTGACCAAAATAGAACCACCCCACAACATATTATTATTAAAACAACAAGCACAGAGAATAGAGAAAGAATATTGAAGGCTGTAAGAGAGAAAAAACAAATAACATACAAAGGTAAACCCATCAAAATCACAGCAGATTTCTCAACAGAAACATTAAAAGCAAGAAGGGCATGGAGTGAGGTATTCTGGGGACTGAATGAAAATAATTTCAACCCTAGGATACTCTACCCAGCAAAACTATCATTCAAAATAGATGCAGTAATAAAATCTTCCATGATAAGGAGAAACTAAAACAATATATGACCACCAAGCCACCACTACAAAAGATTCTCCAAGGAATTCTACACACGAAAAATGAAAGCAAACAAAACCATGAGAGAACAGGTAGCACCAAACCACAGAAGAAGAAAAGACAAGGGATCAGAGAGTAACACTGACTCAGCTGCACACAATCAAACCCTTACACAACAAAAACAACTAAATGACAGGAATCACCACATACCTATAAATATTAACACTGAATGTTAGCAGATTTAAGTACCCCATCAAAAGACACCATTTGACAAACTGGATTAAAAGGGAAGAGCCAACAATCTGCTGCCTACAGGAGACCCACCTCATCAACAGAAACAGGCACTGGCTGAGAATGAAAGGCTGGAAGAAGATCTACCGAGCTAATGGCCCCCATAAATAGGCAGGAGTAGCAATACTCTCGGACAAAGAGACTTCAAGCCTACATTGATCAAATGAGATAAAGAAGGACATTCCATACTAATAAAAGGGGAAATACACCAAAAGGAAATAATAATTATCAACCTATATGCACCCAACGTCAGTGCACCAAATTTCATCAAACATACTCTGAAGGACCTAAAAGCATATATAGACTCCAATACAGTGGTAGTGAGAGACTATAATACCCCCATATCATCAATAGATAGGTCATCCAAACAAAAAATCAATAAAGAAATTCTAGAACTAAACCACACCATAGATCAAATGGACCTAGCTGATGTCTACAGAATATTTCATCTAACTTCTGCACAAAATACATTCTTCTCAGCAGCACATGGAACTTTCTCCAAAATTGATCATATCTTAGAGCACAAAGCAAGCCTCAGCAAATATAAGAAAATATAAATAATCCCATGCATTCTATCTGGTCACAATGCATTAAAACTAGAAATCAACAACAAAAACAAAGCAGAAAATATGCAAACAATTGCAAGGTGAACAACACATTGCTCAATGATCTGTGGGTCATTGATGAAATAAAAGAGGAAATTAAAAGGTTCCTGGAAGTTAATGAAAATGAACTCAGAACCTATGGAAGAGAGCAAAGGGAGTCCTAAGAGGAAAGTTTATAGCCATGAGTGCATGTATTAATGACCTAATGGTACATCTCAAACTCCTAGAAAAACAAGAACAAGCAAAACCCAAAACAAGCAGAAGGCGAGAAATAATAAAAATAAGGGAACGAGACAAGGGTGCCCACTATCCCCACTCCTATTCAACATAGTACTGGAATTCCTAGTCAGAGCAATTAGGGAAGAAGAAGAAATAAAAGGAATACAAATAGGTAAAGAAACTGTCAAAATATCCCTATTTGCAGACGACATGATCTTTTACCTTAAAGACCCAAAAAACTCTACCCAAAAATTCCTAGACACCATAAATAACTACAGCAAGGTGGCAGGATACAAAATCAACTTACAAAAATCATTAGCATTTCTGTACACCAACAACAAACAAACTGAGAAAGAATATATGGAAACCATTCCATTTACAATAGCTTCAAAAAAAATCAAATACCTAGGAGTAAACTTAAAAAATGACCTCTACAAGGAGAGCTACATACCCTTGAAGAAAGAGATTGAGGAAGACTACAGAAGGTAGAAAGATCTCCCATGCTCATGGACTCGTAGAATAGCACAGCAAAAATGGCTACACTACCAAAAGCAATCTACATGTTCAACAAAATTCCCATCAAAATCCCAACAACTTTCATCACAGAGATTGAAAAATCTACCCTAAAGTTCATTTGGAAACATAAGAGACCATGAATAGCCAAGGCAATATTCAGCAAAAAGAGCAATGCTGGAGGTATCACAATACCCAACTTCAAACTATGTCACAAAGCAATAGCAATAAAAACAGCACAGTACTGGTACAAAAACAGACATGAAGACCACTGGAACAGAATAGAGGACCCAGATATGAATCTACACAGCTATGCCCACCTTATTTTTAACAAAGGCGCCAAAAACATAAGATCGAGAAAAGACAGCTTCTTTAACAAATGTTGCTGGGAAAAGTGGTTATCTGACTGCAAAAAACTGAAACTAGATCCATGCCTATCATCCTGTACTAGTATCAACTCAAAATTGATCAAGGACCTTAATATCAGACCTGAAACTCTGAAGTTAGTACAGGAAGGAGCAGGAAACACTCTGGAAGCAAACAGGTATAGGCAAGGACTTCCTCAATAGAACCCCAGCAGCTCAGCAAGTAAGAGAAAAGATGGACAAATGGGACTTCATAAAATTAAAAAGCTTCTGTACAACAAAAGAAATGGTCTCTAAACTGAAGAGACCACGCACAGAGTGGAAGAAAATATTTACCAGCTATACATCAGACAAAGGACTGATAACCAGAATATGCAGGGAGCTCAAAACACTAAAGTCCCCAAAACTCAATGAACCAATAAAGAAATGAGCAACTGAACTAAAAAGAACTTTCTCAAAAGAAAAAATTCAAATGGCCAAAAACCACATGAAAAAATGATCACCATCTGTAGGCATAAAGAAAATGCAAATCAAAACCACACTAAGATTCCACCTCACCCTTGTTAGAATAGCTATCATCAAAAACACCACCACCATGTGTTGGTGAGGATGTGGGGAAAAAGGAAACCTCATACACTGCTGGTCAGAATGCAAGCTAGTCCAACCACTCTGGAAAACAATATGGAGGCTTCTTAAAAAACTAAAAATAGATCTGCCATATGATCCAGCAATCCCAGTCCAAGGATATACCCAAAAGAATGTGACACAAGTTACTCCAGAAGCACCTGCACACCCATGTTTATTGCAGCGCAATTCACAGTAGCCAAGTTATGGAAACAACCAAGTTGCCCACTACTGATGAATGGATTTAGAAAATGTGGTATTTATACATAATGGAATTTTATTCAGCCACAAAGAAGAATGAAATTTTGTCATTCACAAATAAATGGATGGAACTGGAGAACATCACCTTGAGCAAGGTTAGCCAGGCTCAAAAGACCAAAAATCTTATGTTCTCCCTCATATATGGACTTTAGATCTAGGGCAAATGCAGTAGTGTGGTTGGACTTGGGTCACATGCTAAGGGGAGAGGCACGTACGGGAAGAATGGTGATAAGTAGAAAACCCATAACTTGAAAGTGTTTGATGTCCCCACTGCAGCGGAGGTAAAACGACAGAGGTCAATATGGGAAGGTGACAGGGAAGTAGTGAAGAGGTCAGGTAGAGATGAATCAATTCAGGTTGTAATACACTTGTGCATGGAAGCAATCCTAGGAATCTCTCTTGAGATAGCTACCCTTATTCAACTAGCAAAAATGCTTTGTCTTTCCTATTATTGTTTATGTCTTCTCTTCAATAAAACTGGAGAAAAGGGCAGAACAGGTTCTGTCTGGAAGTGAGGGGGTTGGGGGAAGCTGGAGGGTGCAGGAGGCAGGGGGCAGAAATGGCCCCAAGAATGTGTGTACATATGAATAAATGAATACAGGAAAAAAAAAAAGAAAAAAGTATTTGAATAAATCTAAATAACTTTTGTAAGCTTATTAAAAACCTGATGAAAATAAAGTGGCAACAGACAAATGGAAAAGACAAACACCCTTCTTAATTCAGACTTTTGGATTCTCTTCCTTTAAATTTCATACATCTCACAATCTTTAGTTTGTAAATAACAGAATTCAGTTTGTATACAAAACTTTGCAATTAATGTCCTTAATTTTGTCAACTTTCTTTTGCTAATTATTTTACTTATTTATGTATATTTTTTCTTTTTTTTCATAAGTTTAATTTTTCAGACTTCTCACTCTTGTGCTGGTTTTGAGATTCTGCCAGTTTTTCTAGTCCATTTCTAATTACTTTCTTTTTATTGGGCATTTATAATAAAAAGTATTCTTTACTATTGTAGCAAGATTTTTTTCCCACCAAAACAGTCTATTAACCACTTCAAAACTTTTTTCAAATAGTTTTATAAAACAACACAAAAGCAGAGAACATAAATCCTATGTCCTGATAAAACAGCCATTTTCTGTTTCCTTTGCTTAGAAGGCACTTTCTTATCTTTAAAGGCTTGAGTACCCCTTCCTCCATGAAGTCTTCTAGAGACTTCTTAAAGTTGGAAACCATATCTTCTGTTAACCACCTTTCTTAAAAATGTATCACATATTTCGATACATATCAATTTCACCTTCGGACACGTGCTTTTCAAATATAAACTTTAGTGACTAATTTCAAACTATTATACAGATCAGCGCTGTAGTAGGCAATCTTACAGTTCTGCTGAAGGCTACTGTAATCTTATAAAAAAGTTGCGCATTCTGTGGTTCCATGGTATACAATGCATTTCCTAAGTTTTCCAGCTTGGTGGTAGCCTAAAAGAAAAGTAATCGGTATTTAATTTAAAACATCCTAAGAAAAAAGAACACTATACATGCACATATGCACGAACACAACATACTCCTACTCATACTTTAAGTGACCTTTGACTTTTTTACATTTTTCTTCCCATGAAATCTTGCATGATGTTAGACATATCAAAAATTACTTTAAAATATCAGTAATTATACATAAAGAATTCTCAAGGTCTAGAATGTTTCTTTAGTATTTGTATTGACTAGTAATCTCTGGATAGGTAAAGACACCCATAGTATTTAATTAGTATACATACCAACAACAGTTGTTTATAAACAACTGTTTATAAATATGATGAATATCAAATTCATAAACAGTATTATATGATATCACCCCTTGAATTGCCCATAGAGATGAGTTTATATTTAAAATGTTTTCTACAATAGAAAAATCATTAGCCAGACATACTAGTTGACTTCTGTAATCCTAGATATTCAGGAGTCAGAGATCAGGAGGATCACATTTTGAGGCCAGGCCAGGCAAAAAGTTGGCAATACCTCATCTCACCCAATAAAAGTTGGGTGTGGTGATCCACATTTGTCATCCCAGCTAATGGGAAGCATAAATAGGAGGATGGTGTTCCAAGCTAGCCTGGACAAAAAGCAAGAACCTATCCCAGAAATAACTAACATAAAACAGGCTAACAGTGTGGCTCAAATGGTGGAGGACCTGCTTAGCAAACACAAGGTCCTAAGTTCAAATCCCAGTGTGGCCAAAATAAATAACTCATTAAGGTAGTTAGTGTAAGTAATGTTTTTTTCAGTGTTGGGAATCAAACCCAGGACCTTACAAATGCTAGGCAAACACTCTACCTCTGAGCTACCTCCCCAGTCCCAAGGTAGTTATCGTAAGTAAATTTTTTTTAGGGTTGAGAATCACACCCAGGACCTTGCGGATGTTAGGCAAACATTCTACAATAGCCCCTAATAATTTTAAAATAAGAAAAATTTAGAGAGGATCAAGATAACCACACAGAACATAATACAAATCCACTACTTGTAATAATGCTATTTGCTTCAGATTGGATTTTGGCACTCTATTATCCAGTGTACAGTCAATGTGCTCATTACTGCAGAAACAGATGTTCCTTATTATAAGGTAAAACGCGATTTCATCCTAACCCCATTTAACTTATACAAACTAAAATTGTGAAAATATTATAAATCTTATCTTTCATATATACTCTTTTATATCCAGTATCACTGATTATTAATCTGTGACAGCACAGGAACTATGTATTTAAAAAAACCCACAAATACTGTAATTAATAATTTAAGGAATTTTCTGGGGTAATTTTCACTGTATAATATTTTGCTTCACTAGTTGATACAAAAAGCAAACCTCCTTGACGGTGTTATTTCTGGTAATCAACTAAAACCACTATGTTAGAACTTTCAGCTGGAGATGAACCGCAGTGGTGGAGCATTTGTTTAGCATAAGCAAGGCTCTTGGTTCGATCTCCAGCACCATGGGGAAAGAAAAAAGAGGACTTCAACACATGCATGTATTTGTGCAATGAAATATATGTATTTTTGTTTTGTTTTTTGTGAGGCAGGGTCTTACTATTATATAGCTCAGTGTGACCCTGAACCTCTGTGACACAGACTGGCCATAAATTGTGATCCCCTGCCTCAACGTCCTGAGTGAGGATTACTAGCATGCACCACCACGCCTGGTTGAAATATAAT
This sequence comes from Castor canadensis, assembly GCF_047511655.1. Lineage (NCBI taxonomy): Eukaryota > Metazoa > Chordata > Mammalia > Rodentia > Castoridae > Castor > Castor canadensis. Next base: position 119,964,938 of record NC_133389.1, read on the forward strand.
TTAACATAGGAAACTTAATACAACTTACCTTCTCTATGTCCCCTTCCCTACACAAATAGTAAAGAGCCAGCATTCTTAGTGCTTCTACATTCTGATTATCTTGAAGCAGAAGCCTGCAGGAAAACATTTCAATTAATATTGAAATAAAATTGCCTATTTTTTTTTGAGGTCTTGAAGGCTTAAAGGCTCGTGTGACTATTCCACTACTCAAGCAAGTAGTTTTAATTAGCAAAATGACAACTGCATTATTTAAGGTAAAATAAAGTTTCTGAAATTTAGTTTTTAACGTGCTTTAAACATATGAGTACATTGAACAAGTCTCATTAAATCTTGTGACAATCCTAATGAAAGAATTAGCTAACTATATACAATAGTAAACTAAAAGTTTAATTCACCTTGACCAACCTACTTTATTAAAGGAATTCCAAGAATGCCAAGATGGAGCAAACATTAAAAAGAAAAACTTACTGATGCTATTCATAACATTAAAACAGAATTTCTATGTTATAAAACCAAATTACAAAATATCAGGGAAAATATCCTATTAGTAACTAGAAAAAAAATTTTTTTATTAACCAAAACTGGGCAATATCATATTATGGAGCTATGTACATAACTAGATTCCAAGTGATTCTTGTCAAAGCACTTCCACTACAACTGTTCTGGTTCCTGCCACCAGCATTTCTCCCTTAGACTATGAAAATAACTTGAAAAATGGTTTCCCTGCTCCCTTCTCCACATACTGCTCTCAAAACAGAACAGTGCTTCTTTGGGACTTTTATTTTCTACTGATTTCTCATTTCAGAATAAAAATCAAAATGCTTACAATGATGGACAAGACCCTTCATGACTTGGCACCAGCTTCCTTCCTCCCAATCCCCCTGTAGCCCAGGGCCTACTCATCTCTCTTACTCCTTCCCACTGCTCAGCCAAATGACATCTGCTCCCACTTCAGGGTCTTTCTACTTGTGTTTCCTTTATTCTGCAGTCTTCTCCCAGGTGACTGCATGGTTCTTCCCTTACCTTCCTCAGGTATTGGCTGAAATGCCATCTTCTTGGTAGGGCCTTTCCTGACCATTTCATACCATCAAATTTCAACACCCCATATTTTAATTTTCCTTCTTTATCTTCTCTCCATAGCACTTGCAACTGTCTAACTTACTGTATAATTTACTTGCTTGTGTTGCTTAGTATATGCTTCCTCTCACATCAATATAAGTTTTGCAAGGGCAGGGTTATTTTTGTTTGTCTAAGAAAGTGTCTGTCTTAGAAGAGGTACTCAGTTACTAATATAAAACAACAAAAAAATGCAATTTTACATATTTCTTCAATTCTATGCTGTTTAGAAAAATCAATTCTACCTGGTCTGAAAGAAACTTCAATTCATTGCTGCTTTAAGAAAATATTAGGCCAGGCTCAGTGTCATACCTGTAATCCCAGTTACTTGGGAGGTGGAGATTGGGAGATCTAAAGGTTCCAGCCCATCCTTAACCAAAAAGTTAGTGCAACCCAATCACAACAAAACAAGATGGGCAAGGTGGTATGAAGCTGGCACTCCAGCTGATAGGACAGTATAAGTTAGAGGATCGTGGCTCTGGGCAAAAAGTGTGACCCAATTTGAAAAATAACCTAAAACATAAGGGCTGAGAAATAGCTCAAGTGGAAGAGTGTCTGTCCACCAAGTTTAACACCCTGAGTTCAATTCTTAGTACTATAAAACAAACAAACCAACAGCCTGATGACAAACCATAAGTTTTCTTTTTCTCATGATTATAACCAGATCCATAGTCTTTTGATTTTATTTATTTATTTTTTTTTACTTAACCTTTGTGCTGTCTCAACTGTTTGGTCCCAATCCTGCAAGGCTAATTGTAATTTCATTTTCTTTACAAAAGCAGGAAGGAAACTTGGAAAGTTCACAATGATCTGGTTCACAGTCTCCAGAGCACCTGAATAATTTTGGCGCATCTCAAGGCACTGTACCTAATGGGAGGAAAAAAGTAACATCAAAACTATGATCTTATGTATAAAGGAACTCACAACCCAGAGCAGGTAGAATTCTAGGGTTTAATATTTTCTCACTTTTCTGTAAGGAGAATATAGCACTTTAATAGCCAGAAAAAAACAAAACAAGTTTTTATCAACCCACATTTTAAAACACCATTGAAATATAAAACTATTTTGTATAAGCAATTTTAAATTACATTTTTAAATATAACTGGATAAACATTTAAAAATATTCTTGTAAGAGAATACAAGATGACAACTGGTACACAGCAGCAGACCACATGATCTCCACGAACCAGGGACTTTGCTGAGACACTGGATACACACTTGGCTGAGATAAAACAGCAGGGAGAGCCAAAACTTCAGCACTCTGAACCCCTAGCTCATGGCAGGCTTCTCCATGCCAGGATTTACTAACAGAACAGCCGGCGCTGCATGGCAAGCTCCGCCCCATAAGCCAGCGGAGCCGCTGCTCTGCAGGCCCTGGGATCGCTGCTCCTCTAGCCCCCACTCCTTAGCAGCGCCAGGCCAGAGATCCACAGGTCAGCACGATCTACGGCAGACTGTGCCCCTCAGGCCTGAGAAGCCCATGATCCACAAGCCCACATGATCTCCCCCGCCTGCACCCCGCAGACCTGCGCTCCAGAGACCCACATGATCTCTGCTCTGTCGGGCCTGCGCTCCACAAGCCTGCTAGATGGCCTCAACGACAGGCCTCCATCCCAGGCCCATGGGACCCTGCCCTGCTGCCAGCCACCACAGGAGGGCTCCGAACCCGCCTAGGAGACAGACATCAGTTGTCTAGTTGCTAAAGGTAACACCAGAACTACTAAGACTGAAATTCCACTGTTCCTGAACTGGTGATTTTTTTTTTTTTTTTTTTGCCTTCCCTTAAAGATTTGGCTATCTGGTTTGCTGTCTGATCGTCCACCATCTCTCCCTGCTGTTTTCCTTGGTTCTCTCTTTTTTTTTTCTTCTATTTCTCTTTCTGTTTTTTCTTCTTCTTCCTTGGTTTTGTTAGTTTCACTATTGTAACTCAGCTAACACTAAATTACACATAGTCTAGGGACAGAAACGATACCAAGTAGAAATATGGGAAGATGAAAATGGGATGGAAACCATTCTCCCCTAAAAAATAAATTAGTAAAGGATTCAGAGGGAAACGAAGAAAACAGATATCCAGATCCAGACTCCAACAAAACAAAGATAGACAATCCCAAGGAACCCAACAAAGCCCACAAGAACATTCTAAAAGAAGAAATCCTGCAAGTAATCACTGAGAATTTCATGGAGATGTTACTACACATGGTCAACCAAAATGTACAAGAGGCACTCAAGAAATTCCAAGAGGACAAAAATAAAGAATATGAGAAAACACAAAAACAAATACATGAAATCATAAGAGCCCTAAATAAATACCAAAATGAACCAAAGAACACCATAAATAGAGAGATAAATGAATTAAAGATGAAAATTGACAACATTAAAGAGGAAGTAACCCATGATATGGAAAACCTCAGAAAAAAGAATGAAACAGAAATACAAAACTAAATGGAAGGCCATTCCAGCAGAATAGAACAAACAGAAGACAGAATCTCAGAACTTGAAGATAAAATGGTAATTAAAGGAAAAACCAAAGAACTATTAGACAAACAACTCAAGACCTGTGAAAGGAATATGCAAGAACTCACTGGCTTCATTAAAAGACCAAACCTGAGAATCATGAGCATTGAAGAAGAAGAGGTGCAAGCAAAAGAAATGTGTGACATATTCAACACAATAATAACAGAAAACTTCCCAAATCTAGAGAAAACTATGCCCATCCAGGTACAGGAAGCCTCCAGAACACCAAACAGATTTGACCAAAATAGAACTACCCCACAACATATTATCAATAAAACAACAAGCACAGAGACTAAAGAAAGAATACTGAAGGCTATAAGAGAGAAAAAAAAGTAACATACAAAGGTAAACCCATCAAAATCACAGCAGATGTCTCCATGGAAACCTTCAAAGCAAGAAGAGCATGGAGTAAGGTCTTCTGGGCAATAAATGATAATAATTTCAACCCTACGATATTCTAGCCAGCAAAACTATCATTCAAAATAGATGTAGCAATAAAAGTCTTCCATGTTAAGCAGAAATTAAAACAATATATGACCACTAAGCCACCACTACAAAAGATTCTCCAAGGAATTCTGCACACAGAAAGTGAAAGCAAACAAAACCATGAAAGGGCAGGCAATATCAAATCACAAGAGAAGAAAAGGCAAAAAAGTAGAGAGTAACACTGATTCAGCTACACAAAATCAAACCCTTAAACAACAAAAACAACTAAATAACAGGGATCACCGCATACCTATCAATACTAACACTAAACAATAGTGGACTTAATTTTCCCATCAAAATACACATATTTGCAAACTGGATTAAAAAGGAAGAGCCAACAATCTGCTGCCTACAGGAGACCCACCTCATTGACAGAAACAAGCACTGGTTTAGGGTGAAAGGCTGGAAGAAGATCTACCAAGCTAATGGCCCCCATAAATAGGCAGGGGTAGCAATACTTACTTCGGATAAAGTAGACTTCAAACTTACATCGATCAAATGAGATAAGAAAGGACACTCTATACTAATAAAAGGGGAAATACACCAAAAGGAAGTAACAATTATCAAACTATATGCACCCAACATCAGTGCACTCAATTTCAGCAAACATACTCTGAAGGACCTAAAAACATATATAAAATAAACTCCAACACAGTGGTAGTGGGAGACCTTAATACCCCTCATCACCAATAAATAGGTCATCCAAACAAAAAACCAATAAAGAAATTCTAGAACTAAACCACACCATAGACCAAATGGACCTTGCTGATGTCTACAGAATATTTCAACCAACTGCTGCACAATATACATTCTTTCTAGAAGCCCATGGAACCTTCTCCAAAACCGATCATATCATGGGGCACAAAGCAAGCTTCGCAAATGTAAGAAAATGGAGTTAATATCATGAATTCTGTCAGACCACAATGTGTTAAAACTAGAAATCAACAACAAAAACAGCAGTAAAATAAACAAGCAAACAACTGAAAGCTGAACACCAGATTGCTCAATGATCAATGGGTCATTGATGAAATAAAATTAAAAGGTTCCTGGAAGTTAATGAAAATGAAAACACAACCTTCTGGAGCCTATGGGACACAGCAAAGGCTGTCCTAAGAGGAAAGTTTATAGCCATGAGTGCATATATTAAAAGGTCACAAGGATCTCAAATCAATGATCTAAAACTACAGCTCAAACTCCTAGAAAAACAAGAACAAGCAAACTGCAAAACAAGCAGAAGGAAAGAATAATTAAAATAAGGGTTGAAATCAATAAAATAGAAACAAACAAACAAAAACATACAAAGAATTAATGAAATAAAAAGCTGGTTCTTTGAAAAAATAATTGACAGACTGCTGGCAAACCTGACTAAAATGAGGAAAGAAAAAACCCAAATTAGTAAAGTCAGAAATGCAAAAGGGGAGATAACAACAAATACCATGGAAATCCAGGAAATCATCAGACTATTTTGAGAGCCTTTCCTCTAATAAATTTGAAAATTTTGAAGAAATGGACAGATTTCTAGATACTTACGACCATACAAAACTGAACCAAGAGGATATTAATCAGCTGAATAGATCTATAACACAAAATGAAATTGAAGTAGCAATTAAGAGTCTCCCAAAAAAGAAAAGTCCACGACCTGATGGATTCACTGCTGAATTCTATCAGACCTTTAAAGAAGAACTAATACCAACTCTCCTTAAATTGTTCCATGAAATAGAAAGGGAAGGGACACTGAATAACTCGTTTTATGAAGCCAATATTACTTTTACTCCAAAAGCAGACAAAGATACCTCCAAAAAGGAGAACTATAGGCCAATTTCCTTAATGAATATCAATGCAAAAATCCTCAATAAAATAATGGCAAACCAAATCCAACAACACATCAGAAAGATCATACACCATGATCAAGTTGGCCTCATCCCAGGGATGCAGGGGTGGTTCAACATATGCAAATCTACAAATGTAATACAGCACATTAACAGAAGAAAAGACAAAACCACTATCACCTCAACAGATGCAGAAAAAGCCTTTGACAAGATCCAACACCACTTCATGATAAAAGCTCTAAGAAAACTAGGAATAGAAGGAATGTACCTCAACAATGTAAAGGCTATCTATGACAAACCTTCAGCCAACATCACATTTAATGGTGAAAAACTGAAACCATTTCCCCTAAAATCAGGAACGAGACAAGGGTGCCAACTATCCCCACTCCTATTCAACACAGTACTGGAATTTCTAGCCAGAGCAATTAGACAAGAAAAAGAAATAAAAGGAATGCAATTAGGTAATGAAATTGTCAAAATATCCCTATTTGCAGATGACATAATCCTATACCTTAACAACCCAAAAAACTCTACCCAAAAATTCCTAGACACCATAAATAGCTACAGCAAGGTGGCAGGATACAAAATCAACTTACAAAAATCATTAGCTTTTCTGTACACCAACAACAAACAAACTGAGAAAGAATATATGGAAACCATTCCATTTACAATAGCCTCCAAAAAAATCAAATACCTAGGAGTAAACTTTAAAAATGACCTCTACAAGGAGAGCTACATACCCTTGAAGAAAGAGATTGAGGAAGACTACAGAAGGTAGAAAGATCTCCCATGCTCATGGACTCATAGAATAACACAGCAAAAATGGCTACACTACCAAAAGCAATCTACATGTTCAACAAAATTCCCATCAAAATCCCAACGACTTTCATCACAGAGATTGAAAAATCTACCCTAAAGTTCATTTGGAAACACAAGAGATCACGATAGCCAAGACAATACTCAGCAAAAAGAGCAATGCTGGAGGTATCACAATACCCGAGTTCAAACTATATTACAAAGAAATAGCAATAAAAACAGCACGGTACTGGTACAAAAACAGACATGAAGACCACTGGAACAGAACAGAGGACCCAGATATGAATCCACACAAGTATACCCACCTTATTTTTGACAAAGGGGCCAAAAATATACAATGGAGAAAAGACAGCCTTTTCAACAAATGTTGCTGGGAAAAGTGGTTATCTGCCTGCAAGAAACTGAAACTAGATCCATACCTGTCACCCTGTATTAGTATCAACTCAAAATTGATCAAGGACCTTAATATTGGACTTGAAACTCTGAAGTTAGTACAGGAAGGAGCAGGAAACACTCTGGAAGCAAATAGGTATAGGCAAGGACTTCCTCAATAGAATCCCAGCAGCTCAGCAAGTAAGAGAAAAGATGGACAAATGGGACTTCATAAAATCAAAAAGCTTCTGCACAACAAAAGAAATGGTCTCTAAACTGAAGAGACCAACCACAGAGTGGGAAAAAATATTTGCCAGCTATACATTAGACAAAGGACTGATAACCAGAATATACAGGGAACTTAAGAAACTAAACTCTCCCAAAATCAATGAACCAATAAAGAAATGGGCAACTGAACTAAACAGAAGTTTCTCAAAACAAGAAATTCAAATGGCCAAAGAACACATGAAAAAATGCTCACCATCTCTAGCCATAAAGGAAATGCAAATCAAAACCACACTAATATTCCACCTCACCCGTTAGAATAGTCATCATTAAAAACACCACCACCACGTGTTGGTGAGGATGTGGGGAAAAAGGAACCCTCATATACTTTTGGTGGGTATTCAAGCTAGTGTAACCACTCTGGAAAGAAAATTTGGAGGTTTCTTAAAAATCTAAAGATAGATCTCCCATATGATCCAGCAATCCCACTCCTGGGGATACACTCAAAGGAATGCGACACAGGTTACTCCAGAAGCACCTGCACATCCATGTTATTGCAGCGCTATTCACAATAGCCAAGTTACGGAAACAACCAAGATGCCCCACTACTGATGAATGGATCAAGAAAATGTGGTATCTATACACAATGGAATTTTACTCAGCCATGAAGAATGAAATCTTATCATTTGCAGGTAAATGGATGGAACTGGAGAACATCATTGTAAGCCTGGTTAGCCAGGCTCAGAAGACCAAAAATCTTATGTTCTTCCTCATATGCGGTCTGTAGATCTAGGGCAAATACAGCAATGTTGCTGAACTTGGGTAACATGACAAGGGGAGAACACATACAAGAGGTATAGGAATAGGTAGAAAACCCAAAACATGAAAGCATTTGATGTCCCCACTCCAGAGGAACTAATACAGAAACCTTAAAACGACAGAGGTCAACATGAGAAGGGGATCAGGAACCAGTGTAAAGATCAGTTAGAGACGAATCAATCTGGGTTGTAACACATTTGTACATGAAAGCAATGCTAGGAATCTCTCTGTATAGCTATCCTTATCTCAACTAGAAAAAATACTATGTTTTTCTTATTGCTTATTTCTATTCTTCAACGGAACTGGAGAAAAGCACAGAACAGGTTCTGCCTGGAAGCAAGGGGGGGGGGGAGAAGATGGGGGCAGGGGGCCGGAGGGAGAAATGACCCAAACAACGTACACACATGTGAATAAATGAATAATAAAAAAATTCTTAGACACATCATAAAATAAAGACTACTGATATTTAGAATAGAAAATTACTTTCAGGTTAAATAATATATAATTTTAAAGGAGAAGCAATAAAGTTCAAACAACTGCCTTTAACTCATTTTTACATCTAGCAATTACTTTAAAGAAATAGAGAAGACCACAAAGAGGTACATAGATAATGTTCATGGCAGATCTTTGTAGTATAGAAAAAATTAAAATTGACTGGGCATGGTGGCTCACTCTATAATCTCAGCTACTCAGGAGGTGAAACAGAAAGATCATAGTTCAAGGCTAGCACAGGCAAAATGTTAGTGAGGCTCATCTCAACTAATAAAGCTGGGCATGGCGGCTCAAGCCTGTCTTCCCCAGCTGTGCAACAGGTGTAAATAGCAGGACTGTGGCTCAGGCTGGCCCAGGCAAAGATGCAAGACCTTATTCTAAAAATAACTAAAGCAAAACAGGTTAGGAATGTGGCTAAGTGGTAGAAAGTTTCCCAGCAGGTGCAAGGCCAAGTTCAAAGCCCAGTACTATCAAATTTTTAAAAAGTTAAAAAAAATTAACCCAAAATGTTCATAGGAGTGGTCAAACTGGAGTGTATCTGTTTTTTAAATAAAATTTTAGTCACTAAAAGTGATTATGTAAATATGTATATCTGTATTTACTAACATGAATAGATGTCATATATTACAGTTTGGCTATTTACAGCAGTGGTATTTATTCTCATTTAGATGCTACTATGTTTTCTGAAAAAATATTTTCAGTGTCCACATATTAATTTCTTAGAAAAAATAAAGTTATAAATGTGGTTAGTGCATTAAAAACAGATAATAATGTACATTTATTACTCATCAGTTTTTCTTTTTCTTTTGCTTCTGGACCTCCTTTAGGAACAAATTTAGTAGTGATATATCTCAGTTTCAACTGATCTATAATAAAGCTGTAACATATATCTGAAATAATTTCGAGATTATATTCCTACATAATTAAAGGAAACCACCCAAAAAGTCACTATGTCAAAATAAATAACTTTTAAGTTTTCAAATGATTGACAATAAGAGATTAGATAATAATTTTTAAGATTGTATTTCCCTTGGGAATCTACCTAAATAGCTGGTGCTGAAAAACAACAAAGTCACTCTACAAAGAGTTCTGTGTTCAAATCTAGTATTCTTCCTTAGATTACACCTCCCACATAAATAAAAGTAACACCTCAAATCAAACCAACTTTGCTGCACATTTGATTCACATCATTCAGCCCTTCTGCTGAATTAACTGAAAAATAAACAAATAATTGGAATGGATCTGCTATGGTTTTAGTGCTTTTGTCCTCTCCAAAACTCATGTTGAAGTCAACCTCCAATGCGACAGTGTTGGGGGGTGGAGTCTAATGGGAGGCACTCAGCACATGAACAGTCAATGTCACTATACAGAGGGCCTATGGCAAAGGGTTCAATCTCTTCTGCTCTTCTGCCACCAAGGAACAGTACTTCTGCCCTTTGGAAGATTTACCATTCGAAGTGCCATACGGAAGCAGAAAGGTATCAAAGGAGCGGGGGCCTTGCCCTTGGACTTCCCAGCCACTAGAATCAAGAGAAATAAATTTCTCTTCTTTGCAAATTACCCACTTTGAGGTATTTCATCATGGTAACACAAGACAGACGAAGTCATACTCATTTAGAAAAATAATTTAAACCAACTTAACGATCATATATATATTGAAAGAACTTTTGTAAATGTCACAATGCAGCCCCAGCACAATAAAAAAAATTAAATAAAACATCCTTTGACTATTGTAGAAAAAAAGGTAAATCCCTCCTACGTTGTTTACATTAACATTTGAGACAACCCAACACTAGAAGCTTATGAAATAGTTTTTCTTTAAACAATAGATAGGAGGAAGAACGATAAAGAAAAAGCTTTTAAAAAACTTGCCAAATTAGAGTAGGGGTGTGCCTCAAGTGGTAGAGTTCTTGCCTAGCAAGCACAAAAGGCTTGACTTCAGTCCCCAGTATCATAAACAAACAGCATGCCATCCTTTGTCCTAATCATGAGAGCAGTGTTGACAATACCCTGAATAAGATTATAACCCAGAAATTACTGAGGATTGTCATGTGGGTATATATGTGGAGTTTTTCCTAACATTAACTTTTTTGAGATAAGATCTTGCTATTTGGCCAAGGAAGGCTGGCCTTCAACATAGTATCTTCCTGCCTAATTGTCTGGAGTACTGGGATTAGACGAGTGTACTACCATACTCAGAGCTCATCTTAAATTTAATATTTTCTTTTGCTTAATCGAAAATTTAAGAAAACATCTAAGGTGTTCAGAAGTCATCAATGGGGGTTGAACACAGGATACAACTTCAGTATTTCCACACATCAGTGATTTCTGTTGACTGTCAGTTGCTCATCCCTCAAAAGTAAGTCAGATCCTGTTATTTTTCTGCACAAAACTTTTCATTGTCTATCTATCTGGCTTATCGCGAAAGCCAAAGTAAAAGCTAACAGCCTAGGCTCGCCTCTCCTCACCTCCTGCCCCCACACTCACAGTCCTTCCTCTGGCCTTCATTTCTCCCTTCACTAATGCTTTCTTATCTCCTAGCTCCACCATGAACTTGCTCCTTCCTGTCTGTAATGCTTTCCCCCAAGTGTCCACAGGGCTTTAACCCCATTTTCTCTAAGCCTTTGGTCAAAAATCACTTTCTCTGATTACCTCATTTGAATGTGCAACTTCTCGCCCAGCCCTCCTACTTTGCCTTCCCCAAATTATTATGTATTCTTCCACTGCACTTACTGCCATCTAGTACATTATATACTTTATCTGGTTTATTGTCTGTCTCCTCCAGAATACAAGCTCTATAAAAACAGGTTTTATTTTGTTTATGTCATCCTTAGGATCTACAGTAACACCTTGCACATAGTATCCATGAGAATTCATTTCTCTAGTTGTGTCCTATACAAGAGCAAGTCCCTCTGAAAGCTGACAACAGAATCATGAAAAGCAACATTTTTTTAAACTACTTAATTTTGTTAGGCTTCAAATATGTTATGAATAAATTGTAAAACATGACTTACTCACCTTAAAAAGCAACATTTTTTTAAACTACTTAATTTTGTTAGGCTTTAAATATGTTACGAATAAATTGCAAAACATGACTTATTCACCTTAACTCCAACTCACCTTACCCAGTAGCGCAAATAAATCATTTCCTTCTTGTAATCTCTCTTCAAAACACCTAAGCGCTTTTTTAACATAAGGTTCTTTCCCTCTTGTAATATCAAGCCATGCTTTTAAAACCTGCCCCTGTAAAAATGAAAAATTCTACTCATACTTCCATTTTCTTTTAGAAATAAGAGAAACAATTATTGACAAGAGGTGAATTTAACATCACTTTGGAGGGTAATTAATAACAAAAAGGAATTCTACCAAATAATGTTATGAACAATTAAATTCTACATAGTAAAATTGCTTTGAACCCTGGTGTGCTTAGAGTCTTAAAAACTAGAGCATGAATTTTAGCCTTTCAGATAACTCCCAGGCTGAATATATTAAGAATTTTGTCAAATATTCCACTAGTGCTAAACCCAATATCCCTCTCTGAGGTTTTGCTAGTACATTAACAGTAGCTAACAAGTAATCAATATGTAAGTAAGAATGTGTACCCTGTTTGGACACACAGCCCAAATGAACTATGATATAAAAACAGAAGATATTCTGCTTCCTTATCTGGATAATTGTGCACGTTATCTTTTTGTTTTGTTTTGTTTTCCCTAGTGCCGGGGATTGAACTGAGGGCCTTGTGCAGGTTAGGTAAGCGTTCCACCACTGAGCTATATTCTCAGCTCTGCACAGCTATCTTCTTACTCTCTGTGATAGTCTAGTGAATTTCAAAGCAGAGGAAAAAACACCAGAGAAATTAAAAACATAAGAAGTCATGGATATTTTCAATTCATCGGAAGGTCTGTAGGATTGGAAAGACAAAATTGCTTATTTTTCCAAGGTCAAATAAAAATTACAAGATATGCTCATCTATTAAAAAATTTTACATTAACTTATAAATTTACAGGCATTTAACAAAGATTATATTTACCTCCTTGTACTTCACCTGAAATATGGGTAAGAATCAACCAATACTGCTTCTAGTCACTAGAACCACTGCTATTTGAGTGGTTCTAGCTATGATCTCCATGAGGGTAATTTCCAACCTGTATTTCTAACCCAAAACCTCTCCTAAACCTTCCTTTTTTTCAAAGGCTCACCTTCATCATTTCTTATGAAGACAAATACATCACCTCCCTCCAAAGGTATTCATGTGACCAGTCTCTGAATTATCCAGATTTCAGACCTCAGAAACATCTTGATATATGTTACCTCATTATCTTTTCCTCACTATTACCAGCTGACAAGTCCTGTGGGTACTTAAAAGTCCTTGTACTTCCTATACAATATTTTACTGAAATCCCTGAAAATCTTGTCAGAAAGAACTATTTTTTTCCTCTTTCCCACAATCTAGTTTCTTCTCAGGCCAGTATATCCTTCAAATCATTGTTAAATTAATCTTCTGGGTTTGCATTCCAGGAACATCATTCCCATAATTAAAAATCTTTAATGGCCTTGCAATGTTTATTAAATTAGACATAAGTATTTGTACCTAGCAGTCCAGATCCTTCAATTTGTCCCAATCTACTTCTCTAAGCTTTTCTTCCATCTTCATCTCTATAGTCTGTGTTCCTATCAAATGGGAGGCTCTCAGTGTACCCAGAATCAACATGTCTCATTTCCATCTATTATTTCACACCTTGGGAGTATCTACTTCACTTTTCTAGAAGGTTCACCTGTTGAAACGTCTTTTAGGTTTTAGCTCAAATGCCTCATCCTTTCTAAGCATTTTCCTCAATCTAATTCATACAGATGTAACTTTCCCTTACTTGAAAATACTATCTAGTACAAAGTAAGCAAGCAATAAATGTTAGCTATTATTTTCATGTGCACTTTAATCCATCTCTTTCACAGCATTTGTACTTTTCTCATAATATAAACCATGTATGTATATGTTCTATGCCACTAGATGATTCATTCATCTTTATCTTTCTGCTATTAACAGTACAAATAATTGTTTCTTACATCCAGAGGGAGGGAAGGAATACAGGAAATAAAGAAAGAAGGAAAAGGGGGCAGAAAAAGGGAAGGAGTCAGGGAGCAATCTATTCAATAGTTAATAGCATTAAAAAAATCAGAAACCTTAGTTCCAACAAAGCTCTTTATCAATATCACACATATACATATAGAATCTGTGTTTATATGTTTAACTGTGTATTGTTCTAACAATCAATAAATGATCTCACATTGCCAAAAAATGAGCAACCTTAGAGAATCTCTATTTTACAATATAGGAAATACTAAAATAAAGCCAATCTTTATGAAGTGAGAGTGGACAATAATAAAAATATCAAACAACAGATTCTATGAGTATATAAATAACATAAACTTCCTTTAATGTTACTATTTCAAAATAAGAAAAAGAGCCACCTCATTACTATCATTTGGTATTTTCATCATTCTGTCAATATATTCTCTCGCTTTATCATGGCGACCAATATGCCATAAAAACAAGCCTGCATGGTATAATGTTTTCTGTCCAGCTTCTTTACGTTGCTCCTTCACTCTGGCATCTAATTCCAGAATAGCTTCTCTATCTGGGAGGGTAAAACAATATTAAATGAAAATTAAACTCTAGACCACTGCCCTAGAAAAGGTCAGGTCATTAACAGGGCAGAGAATTTAGTTATTTTTTCTGAAGTAGTACGTTCTATTAGAAATAAAATGCAAACCACACATGTAGCTTAATTTTTCTTGTAGTCCCATCAAACATGCAAAAAGAAACAAGTAAAATTAATTTTTATTAATGTCTTACCAAACATTAATAATGTCACATCAACCCACTATATCCAAAATATGAATAATTTATATAAAATTAATGATAGCTTGTATATCATTCTTACCAAATCTTTGAAATCTGGTGTTAATTTTACATTTAGATCATATCTCCATAAATTTCATGAAATTTACAGTTCAAAGGCAGATTCATATACTCAAGTTGTTTCATATGCAAGTTTTCTAATAACTGAGTCAATTCTCAGCTTTAAGTTTAGAATTAAATATAATATTTAGCTCCTCAAACTAGCCACATTTCAGTTGTTAAACTGCGTAGCTATCTAGTACAGCTAGGTAGTTTATGTCATTCCGAATACAGACAAGCCATATATGCCAGTATTTTTAAACAAGACTCATAAAAATTTAGTGATTCTAAAATAATGCCAAGACTAGCACTCAAATAATCTAACTCTTAAATTCTATTCTGAAACATATAAACATGTAAGATTATGGTCACAGTCCAGCAGAAAAGGTAATACATTTACTGTTATTTACATAGCTTAACACTTGATTGTGTGAGTGCATCCTTAAATAGACACTCTTCTTATGCTGTTCACTTCTTTTAAATCTATTACATCTGTTTGAGAATCAAATGTCAATGCTAGGCAAATTCACCTGAACACTGTACTTAAACACAATACCTGGATTAAGACTCAATTTGTGGGTGTATATCAGTGCAATTAGAGAACAAAGTGATACATCTTGTTTACTTTTAGTAGCCTCAAATTCTCGAAGAGCTTCTTGAGTTTTACCTAAAAATCAAAACAAAGATATGAAAAATTATTCTTAGCACAAAGAAAGAATTTAGAACTCATGGAACACAGGCCTTAATTTGTGCATACCTTCCATCAGGGTACCATAAGCATGATAAAACCTGAAGACTGGGTCATTGCCATACCTCTTCATTCCTTCGCTGGCAGCAAGTAACACATGATGGAAATACTTCTCTTGGCAATAGTAATTGATCAACGTCTAAAAGGAAGTAAAGTTTAAAAAGATTCTAGTGTTCTAAAACACTTCAAGAAGCAGGTATCAATCTTGAATAATTCAGAACTTAGCTAATGTGATTTTTTTCTTCTAAAGTTCTTTAAAACATTGTCAAATACTAGCATACTAACACTAGCATAACATTAACATCCATACTAAGAACTGCAGAATAGCATGAACACAAAATCACTGAAATAACTAAATGTTTTCTTACTATTTTCAATCTTTCTATCCTGAGTTTTTTGTTAACAGTACTGAAATCAAACAACTTTCACCTCTTCTTTGCATAATTTTCTTAAGGTTTCAGAAAAGATTAGATAACATAAAACAATAAACAACAACAAAAGGATGAGGCTTCATTGCCAGACTACAGGGTTATGTTTTGTTTTTTAAAGAAAATCTTCTTTTTTGAAGTCATCGTTACTATAACATTACCAAATTATGACAAATTAAACAGCCAATTTGTTGCCAAATGTTTCTTACTATATTTTGACAGTTCTGGGGTTTGAATTCAGGGCCTTGTGCTTTTGCTTGGGGTTGGCCTCAGACTGATCCTTCTAGTTCCACCTCCTATGTAGGTGAGATTTACAGCTGTATACCACCATACGCAGCTTGTTTTTTGAGATAGTGTCTTGGGTTTTTTTGCCTAAGAAAAAACCTGGCCTGGAACCACCATCCTCCCATCTAGCTGGGCATCCAAGTGTGTGTTATATCTTACTAGTTTTATATCTGAGAGTACAACAAACAATCTATCAGTAAGCATAAATGAGGTAAACTGTTTTTCAATGGAAACGAGTGTTTTTAAGCTTTTTCAAAATTATATTACTGTGATTTACTAGCTGGAACTATGATGACATGCTAAATTATGATTAACTGGGTCTGTGTCTAAGGCTAAGCTCCTGACCTATGAAGGAGAGAATTCACACTTGCGCCATCACTGTGACACACCAATTCCTCCCTCCATAGTCCAATGCATACCTCCCTGGTACTCTGCATCTGCACTGGTGTAGCAGGAGTGAGAAACACAGGTGAAGCACTGGCTGACAGGATTTAAGTCTGAAGGGGTCTAGAAAGCTGTTTCTCAGGCTATCGTTTCTGGAGGGCTGCATCCATAACATTTTCCAGGTCACAGTTAGGCAGACATTCTCCGTAACCTTTACTCTGCTTCCCTCCTGTGGTCACTTCTCTCCATTTTGCTTTTTAGGCATGTTTCTGGGAAGTGTGATCCATATTCCATCTTCAAGGCACCCACAGTCCAGATCAGTAAAGTGTACTTTTCCTCCAGTGCTCTGTTCCCTAAGGTCATGATGGCCTCTTAGTTGGTCACTTTTAATATCATCTTATTTGACTTCTGTGGGGCGTTGACTATTACCTAGCAACTACAATCCTTCTGAAAGGTACAGTGTCATGAAAAGGACATGGACCTGGTTTTAAAATCTCACCTCAGTTTGCTCATTTGTAAAGTGCTAATAAAAAACCAAGTGTACAGATACAGGTAGTTGTGAGGCTTAATTACTTTAGCATAGTGTAAAATCCCTATTCTGAAAAAAATATGTTCCTCAGCTCCCCATACATTGATGAAATGAAAATGATTTGTGTAGCCAAGACCTCTCATCTAAGCTCCAGATTCATACTTTCATTTGCTACCTGCTGCTTAAACCAGGAACTCAATCATGAACCCTTCATGTATGTCCAGTCCTCCTAAGACTAACCAATCATTAACTTCTTCTACTTCTCCTGTTTACTTATTTTTCTACACATTTACTGCTACCTCCCTGGTTCAGTTGAAGTTGTTTAGTCTATTTTTCTATTGTTTTTTGAGATGGTCTCACTATGCAGTGCATGTTGGCCTGGAACTTGTGATGCTCCTGCTTCAGCCTCCTGAATACTAGGATTACAGGCAAGTGCTGTTACTACAGGTATGTACCACCAAACCAGAAATCAAACAAACATTTACAGTCCAGGCAGTGAGAATACAGAATGAATAAGACATGCTCCCTATCCTTGGAAAATCTCACTTTTCATATAATCCTGTAATCCAAAGACTAAACAAAATACAACACTAATGCAAGAAAGGAGCCTATAAATGTCTTTGGGAATATAGGATAACATTTAGTTTGGCAACTTAGAGTAGGTAAGGGGAGGGTGGAAAAGTAAAATGAAGGGAAAGTTTCCTAGGAAGGATTTTAAAGTTGACTTCTGAATGGCAAATACCTCACTCGCCCTCTCTATATAGCATCTTCCTATTCCCTTTAATGATTCTTGAGAAATGTGAAGGAGTTTGCAAGGCAGAGGAGCAGCAGCAAAGACATGGAGATAAGAGCTCAGAATGGCCCTTTGGGATGGAGGGGCTGGAAGTCATGCCATACACAGAGTAGAGAAGGGCAAGCTAAGCGGGCCACCTCTGGCTGTACCTGTTTTTATACAGCCTGTAAGCTAAGAGTGTTGTTTTCATTTTTGAATGGAAGGGGGGGGAAATAGCCACAAACTCAAAATTTTGACGGCAATAAAGTTTTATTGGAATGTATCCATGCTCATTCATTTAAGTATTATCTCTGGCTGCATGTAGATGTGACAGAGACCCATGACTCAGGAGGCCGAAAATATGTACTATCTGACCTTTTGCAGGAAAGTTTGCCATTCCTTGTTCTTAAGTACTGGATTGATGAGGGTGAAAAGTAAGGTAGGTTCAAGAAGGACCTCATTTTAAAGACTTGGAGCTGATCCTTTAGTCTCAGTGGTGAGGAGCTGCAAGTAGTTCTTAACATTAAAAAGTGCTTTTATTAAAGATCTCATTTGAGTGGTAATGTGAAGGATATGACGAAATAAATTAAAGGGATTGGGGGAAGCTTGAAAGATGTTAAAGTTTAGGCAAAAAAGCAAAACACTTCAAACTTTCCTAACCTCCTTCAAGGTCAAAGTGTCCTCCACTCACTTATCACCATCTCTAGAGATGAAATAGTATTTAACTGCTTATAGTCTTAACTCTTCCTATTTGAATATAAGCTCCAAGATTGGGAGAGTTTTGTTTTATTGTGGCAGAATCTTTGGTCCTTAGAATATGGCCAGAGGCACAGAAGGCAGTAGATAAAGATTTGTTGAATGCACAAGGTTTTTTTTTTTTCTCCTCAGCATTAGACTGTAAAATCTGTGGTTATTTAATCCTTTAATCTGTTCTGCTCATTACTTCTGACATGCAGGAAGAACTCCACAAATACTGGCTGAAATGAGTGAATCAATGAACAAATGAATGCAGAAGACCATTACCCACTCAGGAAACGTGTTTTATTTTCAAGCCTCGTGTCTTTGCTTTGGGTCATTTCTTAAGTGGACAGTCATTAGACAGTGAGTAGATGAATTAGTGATTAACAGAGGCCACCCTAAATAAAGACTCCTCCATTTTTAAGCCTTATGTCTTCAAATGGTTTCATATAACCGTTCCCTGCTCCTTTTACTGTCCAAAAGGAGGATCTGACTACTAACCTGCTTTACATTCTTCAAAATCGCACCTGAAGCCGGGTGTGGTGGTTCACGCCTGCAATCCCAGCACTGGGAGGGCTAAGGCAGGAAGATCACCAGTTCGAGGCCAGCCTGGGCTGCACAGCAAGACCCTAACTCACGGCTGGGGGCGCAGAATCGTGTTACCCAAGCTTTCCCAGAAGACGTGATAGTAAGTAAGGACAACGGGGTGGGGAAAGACCCTAACGGCGGCGCGGCGCCGGGACCAGGCGGGGCGCACGGAGGCCACGGGCCTCACGGCCAGGCCGCTGTTCCCCTGAGCAACCGCCTCGCGGGGTCCCCCCGAGCCCTGCACACACCCCCAGCCCCGGCACCCCGCAAAGCGCCCGCGCCGGTCCTCTCGCCCGCTCACCTTCAGCCCCTGCGCGTCCATAGCAGCCGCCCAGCGCCCGCCTCAGCCCCTCGGACCGCCGGGCTCAGGCCCTAACCCGCTGGCGCTCTGGACGCGGAGGGCGGGACAGAGGGGCGGGGCCTCTCTGCCATTGGTTGGCGCAGGCAGGGGGCGGGGCCTGGCAGCCGGCGTGCGGGGTCGCGCAGCGGGGACCCCGAGGGAGGGCTGCGAGGGCGACCCGGGGCCTAGCTGGAGAGAAGGGAGAGGCTGGGGCGGGGTGCGGGAGGGTGGCCCTGCGAACCGCCGCTAGGCAGGAAGGGCGCAGGAGGAGCCGGGTGCGCGGACCTGTGGATATGACATTAATAAGGAATAAAGAAGCTGGGAAAGAAAGGAAGAAGGACAGGTGTGTTTCCCGCCACTGGCAACAAAGTCTCCATTTTCTGGACGTTTAAGTGGAAGCGGATTTCCGCAATGCGGCTGGTGCAGGCTTGAACCGCGCAGGACAACTTTCACCTGCAGTAGAGCATGGTAGCCACAAGGTGGTGCAGAAGTTCCCCGTTAGTAGAAATGGGCTGCGCTCCTAGGATGGTTTGAAATCTTTGCAGGCATTGCTGCAGTCCTGTGTTTCTGATTAGAATGATTATTAAATCAGTCCATTTTTACATGAGAGGGACAAATGAGCTGAACGTGTGTAATGGATGTATTGGCTGGTGATATGGCTCAAGTGGTAGAGCACCTAACGAATTGAGTTCAAATCCCAGTACCACCAAAAGAAAAAAAAAAATCTGTATAACACCAAAGGCTCATGTGTTGAAGTCTTGGTCCCCAAATTTTGGATCTATTGGAGGTGGTGGAACCTTAGGGAGGCAGCGCCTTTTGGAAGGAAGTTGGATGATTGGGATCACCTTGAAGAAAATTTTGCGATCCTGGCCCTTTCCCCTTTTTCTGTTTGCTTCCTGGTTCCATGACGTGAGAAAGCCTCTGTAGGTGCTCCCGTGGTGTAATGTTTGTGTCTACCACAGACCCAAAGCAACAAGGCCAACTGCTTGAAACCTATAAACTTGTGAGCCTAAATAAACCTTTCCTTCTGGTAAGTTGTTTATCTCAGGTATTTGTTACAGAAACAGAAAGCTGAGTAACAGAAACTAACTTTTTTTTTCTTACAGCACTTTATATGATGTCAGTCTGTAGAGAAAATGTAGCTGTCACAGACTGTAAAGCAAAACAGTTTTCATACTTGTTTCCTTTTAAAGTGCATTCCACCCATTAAGGCAGGTGTCGTTTTCATGGGGATTGTTTTTAGCATTCATAGTCCAGCTAAACTAGTGGTAATGGGCAACTCACCTGCTGGTCTGATTTTCAAATCTGTGGGTTAGACTGCATTTGGTATGCAGCCAAGAAGGCCACAGGCCATCGTGCCCAGCAAAGTGTATAATCTTAAACTGTAAACTTTTGGTTCAGAAGGAAAAGTTCATCTGCAAGAAAATCTAAGGGTCACAGTTAAAGAACAGATGATCTGCACACCTTTATGAAATCTTTAAAGCCCAAACTTAGGCTAAGTCAGACCATATTAGTTTATCCCCTTGTAGAATTTCCTCCCCGGTATTGGATTCTAAGTTTAAATCATTTAGCATGAAACATCTTGCCTGACACTTCATGCGTGTTTGTTGGATTAAATCTCCTTTGAGATTTGCTTTGACACTCTTGGTGACTTGGTGTTCCCTAATAAGGTATCGTGGTAGAAGTTTCTAAAACATTCTGTCTTTCCTGAAATACTAGTATGTTCTTTAGCACAAACATTTTTACTGTTTGTAAACAGTCTGTAGCTTTTTCTTGGCTACAGACTTGAGTCTGTCATCCAAGACTCTTCACCTCTGTCTTGTCAAGACTTATCTCCTGCTACATGCCTCAAAAAGGCTTTATTCTAGACAAATAGGACAACAGTTCCTTCTTGGAGGAATGCTTTCCCCTCCTTTGTGCCAAGCTTTTTCTTTACTTCACAAACTACCCTCTCTTCAGAGAAATTGCAAATCCACTCACCATAACTGGATATGAGATGTAGCATGGTTTAGTGGCAGGAATCTGGTCTTCCCCATACCTAAGAGGGATCTCTTGTATATTATTTTCTTTGTGATTTGGGGAAGTAATTTTCTTGAGCCTCATTTTCCTTTTCTAATAAAGAAATAAAATGCATAACAGACATGAAAAGTTCTGGACATGTAAAAAACATTGTAGAGCTGCTAATTTCCATTAAACACATAGTGCTTTATAAGACTTACTATGGGTTTGAGGATGTAGCACAATGGTAGTGAACTGCCTAACTTGCATGAGGTTCAGTCCTCAGCACTGAAAAAATAAAAGTAAAAACTGTGCACGTGGCATATATTTGTTTGTTTATTTCTTGGTTTGCTTAATCTTCCCTGCTAGATGGTGAGCACCTTAAAGTCAGGCAGTATAGCATAGTGGCTAAGAGTTTGGTCCCTGGAGACAGGTCATATGCATTTTACATCTTACTGTCACCATTCACTAAGTGTTCACTTCTCTGTGCTTCAGCTGAAAAGAAAGGCTATTACCTCACAAAGTGTTAAAAGATTGAACTGTTTACCTTTTTTTTTTTTGTGACATTGACCAGGTTAGTCTAGAGCTCAAGGTCTCAGGTATTCCTCCCCATTCAGCTTCCTGAGTAGCTGGGACTACAGGTGTGCACCACCATACCTGGCTCAAATAGGTTAATAATGTAAGGCACAGAGCAATATTAGATTATGGTAAGCATTGAAAAGATGTTACTTTTAATATTTGCAGTCTCAATTGCTCCAAATATACAGCATGTTGATCCCATAAACACTTTGTAAACATTATAGCACTGATGTGTCCTTTTAATCATGTCTGTATTTAGTTTTCTTCTCAATTCTTACACTGATCTGTCTGTATCTGCATTTCATCATGTATTCAAGTTTAAAAAACAGATTGTTCTGGTGAAAGCAAAAGTAAAATGAACTTATAGAAAAGCAATTAAACTATGTGAAGAGGCTAAATGAAGAAAAATTATTCTAACAAGATCTGTTTGTACACAATTCTCTTGGCTGTGACTCCTTTTAGAAAAATATTTCTGTTCTCCTAGTATAAGGAGGACATCTTCCATGTAAAAGTTTTGGTCTCTTATTTTCAGGAAGAGAATGAGAAATTCAAATTACTCTTTTTTATCTGCTGGTGTTCAAGTTTCTTTATCTGAAAATGATCAGTGTGACAAAGTGGCATATTATGGAGTGGCATATTCTGTCATCCTTCATACCTCTTTGTGGCATGTTGTTCCAACTGGCTTGTCCTAAATACCTCCCATTCTAACAATTTGAATTATTTATTTTTAAGAAAGTAGGCAAGAAACTCTTCCAGGTATGTATCCCTTCATACTGATACATGCAATATTCTGTAGCTAGCAATGGGTCCCAGGCTCGATTCCCTTCAAGAAGACAGTCTTTCCCATCCCAACCTCTGCCTGGAGGCAGGTTATGTTTCTTCCAAAAGCTGAGATATTTTCCCTTGCCCCAAACGTCCAGACTTTCTCTATATTGAACTCCTGGTTTCTCACATGCCAGGTCCTCCTCATCAGCATTTCTGCTGTCTGAATCAGCTGAATAAAGCAGCTGAAGATTCTTATTCATAAGTCCATGTATATCTCAATTGTGATTGGTGGCAGTACATCTTTTCTTTAAACTTTTATTCTTGGAATTTTTAATCACATGGAAAAGTTGAAGGGTATAATAATCACCCTTCTAGTCACCACCAGAGAACATTTTTGAAATGCTATTTTATGTTGCTGTCTCTATTTTCCATTCTCAGTTTCAAGTACATAGCTGGATCATTAGTATTTTTGCAGCAGTGTAAGCAAAAGCATTTAGAACGAAGCTGCCCTACAAGGTAACTACTAGACATATGAGGCTGTTCAAATTGTTTAAATTTACATTAAAATTAGAAAACATTAAAAGCCAGTTGCACTACTGTATTAGTCCATTTACATTGCTGTCACAAGCTACTTCAGGTAACTCGTGTGTGAAGGAAGGAGATGTATTTAGCACACTATTTTGTTTACTGACAATCCGAGATTGGGAAGATGAGAACTCTGATGATAAACAGTGCTAACACTCATTTCATATTTTTTCAGAAGTTGGTAGTACAGGTAACATGAAGTCCATTTGAATGTAGAATGGTGATTGTCAGAGGCCGAAGCTGTAGGGAGGGAATAGAGAGAGGCTGGATAATGATACCAAAATGCAGTTAGATAAATTAATAAACTCTATTCTACAACATAGTGGAGTGACTCTCATACGAATCTATTTTATATGTTATGAATTATTGGAATAAAGGAGTTCGTAGCCTCCAAGCACAAGGCAATGATAAGGAGATGGAAATCTGAATTACCCTGATTTTATCCTTACACATTGAATACATGTAAATGGAATACCATACTGTACCTCATCAATATGTAGAATTAGTAACTCCCCATTTCTGAACACCATGTAAGCCTCTTGGGTTCTGGTTGAGTCTTGGGAGAGAAAGGGAGAAAGGGTGTCATGATACTGAGTGAGAATTATTTTCCTGAGACAGATGCTGCTGTCCACACCTGTAATTCCAGCCACTTGGGAGGCTGAAGCTAGAGGACCACTTGAGCTCATGAGTTTAAGACCATACTGGGCAACATAGTGAGAGACCCCATCTAAAAATTTCTTTCTACCAATCCAGTGAGATCAATGCTCAGTTTTAGACTAAATTAAATTAACAAGAAGAAAAGGAAATAAGTATTTATTGGATTGTGAATTTTAAGTCAAAATTTCAAATCCATTTACAAGCAATGGAAATCGTCTTTGGAAATCATTTTAAACACAACATACAAATATTATTTACCTAAGAAAATAGTGTACATGTTTTTGGCCACTGGGGGACATTGTTGTTCCATGCATAGGACAAAAAAAGGTTCCAAAGCAGTGGTTCTCAAACTTGAGCACAACAGAATGACCTCTCCTGCACAGACTCTAAATCAGTGGGGATGAGGAGACAAAGATAACGATTTCTGCCACATTTGCAAGTGATGCTCATGCTGCTGGTCTGGGAACTCCCACTTTGAGAGCCACTATTTTAGAAAAATTAAAATATGCCATTAAGACTATTCCTTGACCAAATTCTCTTCATTATAAGGGTATTATAATGTAGGTAAACATCAGTCTTGGTGCTTATACTAACAATTGATCTTTATCTAGCATAAGAATTTCTCATGTGTAAGAAATATAGAAAGTCATGATTTCTGCATAGTTGAAGAGAAGATGTATGAGGATGGGCATCCAATCATTTAAGACTAAAACCTTTGATGACTTCTGAGACCTAAATTAGCTGGTCCCCCAGCTACAAATGTAGGAAAAGCTCTCAAGATGTCTAAATATGGCAGGAAAGAGAATAAATAATTCATTTCCAAATAGTAATTCAGACAATATCAAGGAGATTATATTTCCAGGGTAATCTAGAGTTTGATTCCATTTCAGGTATAATTAGAGAGTGAGACTTGAATTTGCTAATGCCACTCAGCCTCACAGAGCAGAGTAGAAAAAAAAAGCCATCTTCTAAGAACTTGACGTTCTATAATATTGGCATCTTTTCTCTCCCAACAATTATACCAAAATCAACATAATGAGAGCAGTTATTTCTTCTCAAGAGAAATCCTTAGTATATTGTCTTAAAAGTCTATAAAACTAATGTATGGTTTACTTGAATTGGCATATTAATTATACTAGTTTTGTACTGTAAGAAATTGGTTTTATTCTCAGAAAAAATAATATTTTCAAATTATAATGAACCATGAAAATTCATATCTTCTAAACTCTTCTTCTCTAAGGAACTTCAAGGGATTGAATAAATGTTTTCAATAGAATGTTATGTGTAGCATCAACTCATAAAAATATGAAACAAGTTTAGTAGTGTTTAGCATTAGGCTTCTCATTTTCCACTATATAAATTTTTTGTTCTTGATTTTTTTTTTACAACAATCCTGTTTCACTGTTGTGTTTAAGAAAATAGAGATGATTTCTATGTTACAGTTATCTGTTGCAATCTCTATTAGTGTTTTAAAATAAAAACCCTGTTACTGTATGTAACTACTTTTAAGTATAATTATGCATAGGTGATTAACTTAAATTGTGTTTCTTATTTATCAATTCAGAGGATAAGTAGGAACTGAGTAGCATCAAATGTACCAATAGTATTTGCCATATGTATAGATCAAATGTTTATGTCTTTCTAAAATTCATACATTAAAATTCTAATCCCCAGTGTAGTGGTATCTGAAGATGGGACCTTTGGGTGGTGATTAGGTCAGGATAGCAGAGAGCTCATGAATGACATTAGTGTCCATATAAAAGACTCCTGGAAATCTTTTTTATCCCCTCCATTATGTGAGGGTCTGGTAAGATGATGGCTATGTGTGAATGAGGAAGGAAGCACTTGCCAGTTATCAGATCTTCAGGAGCTTTGATCACACACTTCTAGCTTCCAGAACAAGAAGAAATAAATTTCTGGTTTCTATAAGCCACACAGTCTGTGTGTTCTTTTATAACCTGCATTAAATAAAACAGAAATTGGTACCAACAGGTGGAGGTGCTCATAAAATAAATGTCTAAATATGTGAAAGTAGCTATGGAACTTAATAGTGGGTGGAGGCTGAAAGAGTTTGAGTTGCATGTTAGAAAAAGCCTGTATACCTATGAATGGATTTTTAAGGGGGATTCTGGTGAGGACCTAGAAAGAAAAGAAGAGAGCTGTAGAGAAAGCCTCAGTTTTCCTAGAGTACACTTAAATAATCCTGAGCAGAATGCTGGTAGAAATATGAATAGTGAAGGCCATCCTGATGAGATCTCAGATGGAAATGAGGAACATGCTATTGGACACTGGAGGAAAGGTGGTTCTTGTTATAAAATGGCAAACAATTTGGTTGGATTGTGTTCATGTCTGAGTGTTTAGTGGAAGGTAGAACTTACAACTTATGAAATCAGATATTGGCTAAGGAAATCTGTAAGGGTTGAAAGAGCAACATAGACCTCATGCTTAGTGATAATAAAATTTGAGATGAGAGAAGTGATGTAAAGATGGAATTGTTGAGCAGAAAAGGAACCAGAACTTGAAAATTTGGAAAATTCTTAGCCTATCCATATTAAAAATAATGAGAAAGCCTGCCTATTCAGGAGCACATTCTAAGGACATGGTCAAGTAATCATTAGACAAGGAAACTAGAATGGTATGAACCATGAACTTAACCAGACACCCTATCAGGAAAACTAACAGTTTGAACTGAAGAGGAAGGAGATGGGAAGAAGCACAGAGAAGCACAGAAGCTTCTTAGCTCTCATATAACAGAGCTATTTGGCTGTGAACATGTACCATTCTTCAAGATGAGAAGAATGACTTCAAAGGCAATTCAGAGATCATTAGAGTTTAGACTTTAGTTTCTAAAGTGGGGAACATTGCCTTCCTCTCAACACACAAGATATCCACCACCAAACACCATGGGGCTGGGGCTGCTCCCTCTGATCCTGAAGGTTAGACTTCTATCCCATTAGATCAAAAGACCAAAGTCGATTCTTCTCAAGCATTAAGTTAATGTTACTTGCCCTGAAAGATGTTGGACTTGCTCAAGACCTGTCACCCTTTCTTCTTATTTCTCTCTTTTTGAATGGTAACATTTCTCCTACACTTGCATCACCATTGTGTTTTGGAAGTACATAGCATGCTTCATTTCATAGGCTCACAGTTGGAGAAGAGTTTGCATCACAGTGGATCCTACCTTGAGTCTCACCTGCATCTGGTTTTGATGATATTTAACATGAGACTTTGTTATTTAGAATTTAAAATTGATATTGGAATGAGTTAAAATTTGGGGGGCTGTTGGGATGGAATTATTTTGAATGTGAAGAACATGAATTTGAGTGTGTGCAGAATGTTACAAACTAGTTGTTTATATCCACACCCCCAAGATTCATACCTTGAAATCTTAACCCCCAAGTGAGGGCATGTGAAGGTAAGAATTTGGCAGAACCCTCATGAATGAGATTAATGCCATCATGAAAGAGACCTAGAGAGCTTTTTCTGCCATGTGATGACACAGTGAGAAGATGGCTGCCTATGAACAAGAAAGTGGGTCCTCACTAGATAGCTAATCTGCTATAGTCTAAAGTTCAGACTTCCAGCACCCACATTGTGAGAAATAAGTTTCTGTTATTTCCCTGAATTTCATAGAGATTTTTTTTTTCAGGACAGTTTGCAATTTCAATTCAAAATGGAGGTTGTCCATTTAAAAAACTCAACTTTTGATGTAGTGCCATGCCAAGCACTATTGTGTAACATGACAGATAAACATGGTTCCTGCCCTCACAGATGTTATGGTTGCAGAACTATTACTTCTAGAAGAGATGTTGGATGATGAAAAAGTAAAGGGTTATTTTATGATGGCCTCTGCTCCAAGGAGAAGCACCTACATCTAACCCACTACTTAATATAAATGGAAAATATGAGTACTTTCCACCTAGTAAATCCACTTCAAGAATTTATCCAACAGAATTTATTATAGATTGCATAACAATTCAGGAACAAAAATAGTCACTGCACCCTATGAGCTATGGAACAAAACTGAAAAAATCAAAATATTCATCAATAAATGACTGGTTGATTAATGGAACATTTTGTATCATTTAAACAGAATGAAGTTGACTTACATGTGCCACATGGAAAACTATTCAAGATCTATTAATTCAAAAGCCAAAATGCAGGACTGCATACAAAATATTATACTATTTATAATATAAATGAATGAGTTTTCACCTATATAAAACAATGTCTGGACAGTTATTTAGGACAGCATTCTAAGTGGTATAATAGTAATTTGTATTTTTCTGTACTGTTTTAGTTTTTCTTAAGTAATAGACATGTAAGGGTGGGGAAGGGGGATAGGGTGGAGAAATGACCCAAACAATGTATGCACATGTGAATAAATGAATGAAAGAAAGTAATAGACATGTATTATGTTTATGGCCCAACTAAGAAAATCATAACTTAATAAGATCTGACCCATAGATCTATGAATGCTGGCTCATTACCAATTATTATTGTTTAGTTTTTAGGTTTATCATGTTATTCTGGTAAAAAAAAATGGGGTCTATATTCTTAAAATATTAGTCATTGGCCTAGGTGTTATCTTTCCTCTGTGGTCTCTTTGGAGTTGGTAATATATATCACAAATGACCACCAGCTACAGGGGACAGTTCAGATGTCCTGCACGTCCATGTTCCACATGGTGACTGCTCTACCCAGTGCTTAGCTGGGTGTTTAGCTGTTTCCCTCAGAGCAGGAATTTTGCAAAGTTCTGTATGAGATCATTGTGTCCCTGGTGTTATAGCACATTTTCTTTTGGTAAGTCCAAAGCCTGTATGTTGAGCAAAAAACAATTCTGTTATACTTACTGAGAAGTCTGTGAACACACAACAATATTATAGTGATGTCAGGGCATGCTGACTATCAATTAAGTACTGCAATCATCTATTGATGAGTTCCTGAAGGAACTCCCCACCATAAAGTCAGGTTTCTCAGACTTGTCTGCTCAGAAGAGTCTTGGGAAAACTTGTTTTAACTTTCTCCTGTCTAGCTCTGTTAGCAAAGCTCAACAGATAAACGAAGTCCTTCCTGGGAATTCTAATTTCCAGGAATTCTAGGAATTACTGTGAGGTGAGAATTGGAACTATATTTTTAGCTATTGTCCTAGTAAATTTTATAATTGATGAGTTAAAAATATTCCCCTAATGCTACTGAAAAGTGAGAGAGGCTATATAGTATGTTAGAGACTTGGTACCCACATATCAAAGTTATCTTGGTATTGATTTGGACATTTAAGTTATGGTCCAAGGAGAAAGCTATGGAAACATCTAGGTTTTGGTGTGGGGAAAGGGAATTGTCATAATGTTCTAAGACATATCTGCCTAGATATGTACTAAATTTTATACCACTAATGCCTTGTGAGTTTTGTTTTAGGAAGTCATAGCGTATATTTGTGTGTATACATATATACATCATAATAGGACAACCTTGTGTATGAATAATGTTGTTCCTCATTTTTCTGAGACATATTTCCATGTATTTTAACCATTCTCCTTCCCAATCCTATTGTCCTCTTCTTTATATATTTGCATACTTACAACTTTATACTTTATAAATTTTGCACTAGTATTTCACCTATTTCAAGTTATCAGTCAGTATAACTCAACAGACATTTTCCCTCAGGTGGAGCAAATGGCTGCATTTACGACCAAGACCAATCAAAGGCAAAATTTGTTTGTCTTAGAAATATTTGTTTCCTATGACTGCAAGAAATACTGCTGAACAAGAAATTTCTTCACCATCCTTGATGAAAGATGAACATTAATAATGCAGATAAGACTGAGGCCAAGTAATGTTGAAGCGAAAACAAGATCTAGAAGTCCTAATTCCTTTTAGAAGAATAAAATTTAAATGCCGAGCTCAATAGTTCCACCATAGCAAAGAAAGAGGTATTATACAACTCTTAAGTTCCACAGAGTTAGGAATAAATTCACGAACTCATATTTTGAAACTACTGATGGAGATGTCTGCTTTACCTCTGCAAATATGTATATCTACATCTATACCTTCTAGGTAAAAAGTAGTGTATATTCATACATCCTCATTTGATAGTTGTTATATAAATATATATATAGCCAGTATTTTATAACATACCAGTCAATTTTCATTTGCAACTTTTGTAATGTTTTATTACTTTACACATGTTGCATTTAATGACATCTATGATATAGTATGTAAATAAAGGAAAAAGATCTTAGAGGGGCAAAGAAGTTAATTGTATAGAGCAAAATTAGTCAACTTGCTCATTTACTAAACAACTACTGAGAACCTTCTGTCTGCACAGCACTATAGAGAATCATCTGTGCCCATCAGGCACCAGTGGTGCATTGTAGTCTCATGACAGAGTGTAAGATGAGGATGATATGAGGACATTTGCATTCCAAATGACACATAAAGGTAGGCTAAGTGCTAACATGGGTATGTAATGTAACTTCAAGTGTCCTACTATGCCAAAAAGAGTTATGACTTACGCCTTTTATTTTTACAGAATTATTACTGTTGGCCTTCTTTCTCAAAGGTGCTGTTTTCACATATACTTAAAATTCCACAAAAATTCAGAGGAGAGAAAAATGCTTTTCCAATAATAAGAAACAAAGAGGCTGTTACTAAATACTGAAGGATGATCTTAGTTTCATTGGGTAAAAACGAGATGATGAAGATATTTGGGATTATTTCTTGAAAGTATTCTCCCAGTAATTTCTTAAATTATCTTGCTGCTTTCTATTTCCTTTGCCTGAAAGTTAAAACCTGTTCACACCACACCTATCTTCACAACTTTTAGAAACTTCTAAATGGGTCCTCATCACCAAAGCTCTCACTATGCATTTAAGGTCCTTTTATATGTGGTTTCTGCTTGTCTCTCAGTCCCTGAAAGTATTTACTTTTTATTTTAGCAAATATTGAATGGTTGCAAATGCTCTGAACATGTCAGCCTATTTCTCAGTTTTATATGTGTCTTTGATTATCCTTATCAAAATGAAGATTTATACAGCAAGGATTATATTAATGGAACTATTGAACTGAAAACATTACTCCTACTAACTCCAATTAGTCTTCATAAGAATTATGATATCCATTTTACAGATGATAAAACTGAGACAAAGAAAGGATCTTTACTAAGATGTTAGCAAAGTTAAGGGGAAGCTATAAGGAATAGGGGAGCACGCCCAGGATAACAAAAGGCCTAAAAAACCAAGGAAAAGAGAATTCCTAGACCCTAAAGACAGTAGCTGTAGTTGTAAAAGGGAGCCCTCTGACTGTATGCTTTTCAGTGGAGGAAAGCAGCTGCTGCCAACCCAGCGAAAACCAGCAAAGAAGGACGTAGTGAATAAACATTCATGTCTCTCTCTTCTCCCACAGATGTCCTGCAGGGGCTTCCCATGGCAAAACCAACTGGAAAATAAAAAATAGAAGAACCCATTGACGTCATGAATAGAAGCCACCCTTGCCAGGCACACAGCAAGATGGACAAGTGTGGAGAGACGTTCTGGAGAAGCAAAGAAAATATCCCAGTCACACACGGCAACTTCAAATTCTTTGATGAAGATTTAGGGGCTTCTTTGTAGCTTAGGTAGCTGTCCCCGTTGCACTGCTTCTCATACTTTTTTTTCTCCTAGAGACACCAGCTTTTGCTTTGTTACCAGTTCTATGTCCTAACAGAGTCCACCTTGCCTCTAGTAGCCACCTATAGGCCATTTCCCTAGTCCCTTTCTATTCTAAATTTCCTTGTCTGTCCAGTAAGGGTATATGTGCATATGTGTGTATATGTGTGTGCAAGTATGTGTGTGTGTGTGTGTGTGTGTGTGTGTGTGTGTGTTTAGCTTCCCTTCTCCCCCAATTTTTGGAATAAAACCATCTCCAACTTGTTATAACATGCTGTTAACAAAAAGTAACTGGGCAAACAATAAAATAAAAAATGTAATCTTTATTAGTTTTGCACATTTTTAATGTTGGTTAGCATCATTTAGGGTAATAGTAGCATTTTCCAGCATGCAGTTCACAAATACAATTTATTTAAGTAGTTTTAAGAAAAAGAGGAGTCTATGGTTTGCTTCTGTAAGAAACATAAAATGTCCTGATTTAGTTGACTATATAACTTTACTACTCTCTGTTTTTGTGGAAAAAAATGTGAAGCCTACATTTATGTTAGGAACAATCTAGAGAAGCATGACTCCAAAGAAATGAGAATAATAAATATAAATTAGAAAAAAGACAAAAATGAAAAATAAATCCTACTGTCAATAAGTTAGCAGGCAGTACTGGAAATATAAATAAAATTTTATACCCTTTTCCAATTGCAAAGCATAAATTTGGATGTGAGTTTTGAGCCTATTTAGTCCCCTAAACTAATGACATAATCTAAAATTAGCAAATATGATACAAAAGCAGAAATCTACAACTACCCAGTCTTGATTTCATTTCTTATTTAACAAATATCTTCCATGAAAAAAGTATTATGGACAGAAAGTAAGAAAAGTGATTGTGATATCAACCTGAAGATAATTTCCTCATCATATTTATGTACATAATGCTGAAAAATAAAATAGGATGACTTTTTACAGTATTTATATTTGCTTATAAAATTCTAAACACATTTCAACAGGGTAAGCAGTGTTTTTTTTAAACATGTCTGTACAGTCTGTCTATACACCATATGTTATCCACTTAAAGTTTAAAAATAACCAAAAATTTGTTAAAGAGCTGCAAACTATTGTTTAATGACTTAAAGAAATAAGATCTGTTGAACAATTTCCTTGACTTTACCACTGGCATATGGTTTCTCATAAATGAGATTCTGATCACTGGGAGAAACTAGGTACAGCAGCATGGTAATATAAACATGCACTGATAACATCCAAACTATCTATAATGGTACAGAATACATTACATTACCTGTAGAAAGCTTGCACTCTACATTTCTTGTGGTACATATTTGATGCAATAAATACTGTGCTTAGGTCATTATTTGTTTGCTCAAACATGCACCACAGGGTAAAATGACTATTTACATATAAATAGCATTTCATTAACATATACAATGTCAACCTTGCTGAGAGCTGAAGATGGCTAAACAAAGTGCAGGATTAAGCAGAAATTTATAAAGGGTTCTTTTGGTCAATTCAGTCTTCTGGGGGTTGAGGTTGGGGAGCAATATTCATAATTTAGAGTTTTTAAATATAATAAACAGAAATATAACATTTATGACTCCAGGTATTTGAATGAAGTTTGCACCTGCTAAGATTTAATGGGCTACTTGAAAACATTCTACTTAGTCTAGGGCTAGATTTGACAAAACAAGGTCAGCAAAGCACCTTCAATTATTACCCAGTTACCCCTCCCAAAAACACAGATGAAATTTTAGAATTGTTTAAGAACTATCATTGCTTTCCTTGTGAGTTTTTCTCATGCATGATCTCAAAGTGCAACATGCCCTCATGCAAACCATGTCTTTGTGCAGATGGGAGGGCCATGTGGTTGCCATACTCCCCAGGTGGCATACCTGTAACAGAGGTCCTTTAGTCTATTTCCCAACAGAAACCCCATTTACAAAAATAGTCACATATAACAAACAATATATGGATTAAAAAAAAGATGAATCCACTAACAGAGTTTGTAAAAATGTGACAAATGTGGCAGTTGAAATGCAAACAGTGGATATGATTACTACACTAAAGTGTTTCATGTTTAACAACCCCCAAATTATAGGGTGCACCCCATTTAAACTGGTCCCTACAGTCTGAGTAGCCGTTTTGTCTCTTGTCTTCAGCAGTGTCAGCTGGTAGTAAGAACAGTAACCTCCTGTCCAGGTTGCTCCCCTTTACACACAGTCACACACAGTTTGCTGACAAGGGGTCACTGTCTTAATATAGGCACTGACCTTAAGTAGATTTGTGTAAAAACAGTCAGTTTGGCATTGACCTCCAAAAGGAGTCCTGTTGACAAAAATACAACACCTTCACAGGCTGTAAACAATTTGTCACCCATTATTTTTATTTGTTTTTACTTATTTCCCTTTGGCTTTTTCATCTTTTCCTTCTTGCTCATGTTTTTCCACAATTGGCTTTGTCACCCGATCATAGGAGGGTGGACAAGCTGCAGTGGACATGGTCAGATCAGTTTTTTCTGTAATAGAGTTTTCATTTATTCTGTCAATTATCATGTCTTCTTTTATAAGATTAGCTCCACTTTTGAGTTTGTTCTTATTATATATAAATGAAGCTTGTTTTACAGTTCGCTTCAAAAGGTGGCGTCTATAAGCACGCTGAATAATAACCGCAGACACTTCCTCTTGCTTTCTTTTTAAAGTAGTAGTGATTGGCTGATAGGACACCTTGGATGGATTGGAAGCCATGAACCGCTCCTCCATTTGTATTCGAAGGGCATCCATCTCTCCACTCTCTCCTAAAACTCGCTTTGTAAAAGCAAATAAGATGTCCAGACAGTGAATTCGGTCACCACTCACCATGGGCAAATCCATAGCAATGAGTTGGAGTTTGTTTGGTTGTGGCAAGTTGAGAGGAGGTTCAAGAGCAGCTGCAAACTGAGATAGTTTTTCAAACTCCATGAACTGAGTCGCATCAGGATCAAACTTCTCCCAGACCTCGTAGAACATCTCAAAGTCATCCTCACTCAGGGGCTCTGCACTTTCTTCAGTGGCAACACTGAAGTTCTCCAGGATGACAGCGATGTACATGTTCACCACAACCAGGAAGGATATGATGATGTAGCTGACAAAAAAGAAAATCCCAACAGATGGGTTCCCACAATCTCCCTTCACTGAGCTTCCAGGGTTAACTTTATTAGGATCACAGTCAGGAGGTTTACTGTTGAGAATAGGTGCCAGCAATCCATCCCAGCCCGCAGAGGTGGTAATTTGGAACAGGCAGATCATGCTGTTGCCAAAGGTCTCAAAGTTGAACATGTCATCAATTCCAACTTCCCTTTTAACATAGGCGAAGTTGGACATTCCAAAGATGGCGTAGATGAACATGACCAGGAAGAGCAGGAGGCCGATGTTAAACAATGCAGGCAGGGACATCATCAAAGCGAAGAGCAGCGTGCGGATCCCCTTTGCTCCTTTGATCAGACGTAGGATGCGACCAATCCTGGCAAGTCGGATCACTCGGAACAGGGTCGGGGACACAAAATATTTCTCGATCAGCTCTGCTAGGAACATACCTATTGATAAACAATGAGAATACCAACCACTCAAGAAATTATTCATTAACAATACTTAATTTTTTAAGACTACAAGGGAAAGTCCAGAGAGATTCAATTATATAATCTTAGATATAGCACATATATACTACAATCATGCCTCAATACCTGCAGGGGATTGGTTCTAGGACATATCAAAATCCACAGACGCTCAGGTCTCTTATATAATTTGACAGTGTTTACATGTAACCTATACACATCCTTCTTATTCTCCAATAATCTCTAAAATACTTATATCTAATACAATGTAAATGCTGTGTGAATAGTTGCTATACTTTATTGTACAGGAAACAACAACCAGAAAAAGCCTGTTCAGTAGAGATGTTATATTTTTCTATTTTTGATCTGTAATTGGTTGAATGTCTGAAAGCAGAGTATGTGGATGTAGAACAAACACATATGAAGGATTGAATATGGGCAGAATTTTATAGATTATATTATACATATAATTTTGGTATTCAGCAATAAATTAAAATATAAGGATCATGGTACTTTTGTTCTTCAGGGATGTTTGATAAGCTGTACTTATCATACATAAAATCCCAAAACTAAAAAAGAAGAGTTTAAAATGCATAAATCTGACTGAACATCAGCAATCAACAATGTCAGCACTAATTTATATGGGTACAATTATTCTTTCTGAAACTGTCAAATCCCAAGTCCTCTTTTCACATTTCATCCATTTAAACTGTCTGCGGTTTGATGTTCATCTGTCTATGAACTTGATACTTTCCTGAGCTTCCACTATGATATTCTTAAATACGTGTTTATGTATGTTTTGGTGCATTTATAAAATGATCCAATGTTGATGCTTCTCTTGGTCCCCTATGTCTGATGTTGGTATCACAATGTTTTTAAGCTTCTTTCTCCATTTGCCTTTTAAATAAAGACTATACTAAAAAGTAGACCAAGAAACTAAATGCCATTGAGTTAAAGGATCTCTTTCTGAAAATCATAAGCCTAAGTCTTTTGTGTGTGTGTGTGTGTGTGTGTGTGTGTGTGTGTGTGTAAAAGAGAGAGAGGATGTATGCTATCAACATAGTTATAACTATGGTATTAGCATATGAATCAAAGACTATATATAATATGCAAAGTATATTTAAGATCAACTTATTCAGAGTGAAGATTCATATTAGATAGTTAAATGTTGACCCAATCATATCATCTTATCTAAGAGAGAATAAAAATTTCAGGGCTACACACAGATAATCCTTCACTAGAGCTTTACTTGTTTCTTTAGTGAGATGAGCTGCTGTTCTTGAGCCAATTGTATATTCAAGTCTTTGAGGTATATGACTAAAGAAGTTAAATTCCATGCTATCTCACTTTCCTTGTGCATGATTCTTAAAAACTCATTTTCATAGTGATCTAGAAAATCTCTATATGACACCCCAAAAGAATTTGCCATCTATACTTGTTAACACTTAGTCCTCATTCTTATTTTCTTTTCACTCATTTTTATTTCTTATCTCACAACCAGCTTTCACTATCTACAGGCTGGTGACTCCATAGCTATATCTCTAATATAGTGTCTTTCCCGATTTCCACACTAAATTTCTAGTACTTCTCAATACAGCCATTTAGATATTGTATAAAGTCTTCAATCTCAACATCTTGAAACCATTTATAACTTAGAACAGCACAGATCTAGTTCAATTAAAGGAAGTTTTACTATATAGTTAAATAGTATATTTACTGTCTAAAATTGGTAGAATAGGATACGATACTGATATAACTTATGAGCCTAATTTTTAAAGAAAAGTAAATACATTTGGAAAAATGCATCAAAATATTTATAGTGTTCATCTCTGAATGTTAAGATGACCTCCATTTTAAATTTCATTATTCCAATTTTCATTTTTATTGAACTGAATTTAAAAGACTTTACATATTTCTTACCTACAATGGAGAGAATGACAACCACAAAATCAAAAATATTCCATCCAATGGTGAAATAATAATGGCGGAGGGAGATGAGTTTCAGCACACACTCTCCAGTGAACAACACAATGAACACCAGATTAATGCGTGACAAAATGTTAGTCACATATTCACTCTGGTCATCTGTTTCCACCATCATTGTGACCATGTTAAGACATATGAGAATCATGATGCTTATGTCAAAAACTTGTCTAGTTACAAAGTCAAAGACCATTCCTTGAAATTTGTTCTGTAGAGAAACAGAAATACTGTTAGCAATAGTGAAGTTTTCTTGTACACATTAGCATATTTACTTTCTGCACTAATTGACTTTTTGCATTTTACATAGTAGCCATTGGTCCTGATTTTTCTAAGAGATGGTTTATAATACATTGATATTGAAAATTTAGTTGTCAAAATTGTAAGTTATCAATGCGTATTCCTCAAAAAAGCAATCCCTTGTCCAAAGAATTTTTTGATGAGGAACATTGCACAGCTTCCTTCTATCAGAGTACACAATGCATGTTAACATATCAAGATAATGAGAGGCAAGACAACTGTTTGATTTGGTGTTACAAGACTTTCACATTATCATTTGGACCATGCAGCCATTTTAAAATGCAGTAAGTATTAACATTCCATTTGCCTATTTCCAAAGAATTATTAAAGGTACTTGGAATTCCAAGACACATTATATATTTAAATTCCACATATTGATATTATCCCACTGACTAGCCTTTTCTGAAATTTTCAGACACAGAATTCTTAGCTTCCACAGGGATAATCAGACCAGAACGGCATTCTTTTATATGTATGTAAAAGAACAAATAACTTATGTGCTTTGTCATTGATCTGTGATTCTGCTCCTCAGCTCTGGCAGACACTGCAGGTCTTCATCTGTTTATTTACCTGGACCACTAAAGAACTCCAAGGATATTTACTATCTTAAACTTTTCCCAAACAGAGTTGGTTCATTTCTACTTTCAGTGCTAAGTCTCAGTGGATGAGAGGAGGCAACATTTGGCTAACACAATATGAATGTTTACTAGTATTTTGTTCTCTGATGCACCTTAGATCCTCATCATAAAAATAACTAGTGTTGGGGTAAGTTTCCTCCATTTTCAGTTGGTTGACTTCATCATGGAAACATGAAGATCTTTTATTGTTTGTCATAAATTATAATTATTGTTTCTGACTCCTACAGATATTTGTAATTTCTAACTTTATAGCTATGCATATGAATAGTAGATATTGAAAAGCATTCCAAATGCTCCTCCAAAGCACTGTGTATCTCTCATGAAACAAATATGAAAGTAGGGTATGATTTCATCTAACACTTCAACAGCCTCTTAACCTCATGTATTTCAGCCCATACAAAGTTTTACCTATTTCCTTGATATTAAATGGCAATTATTCTGGTAACTGATAACCAACTCTTTTATACCTGTCACATTACCCATGTCCTTTGGTTGTGTTTGGATCTAATTATGTAGTTCTAAATCTTTTGAAGACAAAGATGCATTCATGTCTTCTTGGGGTTATTTTGGTCTTAAAATTTTCTTTTACCATTTTCATAAAAGTATGAATTAATAACACTCTAAAAGTGAAAGAAATCTTTGTTGCTAAAAATGTTAGCTGATTACACTTCTGTAAGAAAACTTATGCAGGTTTCTGATTTTATATATTTTTTGTCATATCATTTGATATTTCTTACTCCTGGCCGAGGTATAGGCTTTTGTGGCTTTTTCGATCCTAATTTTTTCATTGCATTATAGTATTTCTTCTGTTCTTCTGTCATAAAGATGTCTTGACCTCCAAAGTATAGAAAAGAAAAATCAAAACTGGTTAAAACTATGTCCATTTGTACATAATTTGTCAATGTTACAATAGGAAAAGGACAGTTAAAAAACAAATGTAATTTTCAACCAATTATCATGTTTATTCCTGGGATTTTAAATTTGAAAAATTAAAAGCACTCTGTAATTACTATAATATTATTTAACTCTTACAATCATTTAAAATATATATTATTAATTATTTTGCCACAAATATCCCAGAAACTCAAAGAGGTCACCCAAGATCATTTATTCAATGAGTAGTAACATTTGGCTCATTGAGGCATAGCTATCTATTTCTTATACTGTATACATTATCTTTCTGAGTTAAGTAAAATGATTTTCTCATGCAAATGTAGCAAAGAGTTAAAGATACGTACATTGTAGTACAATTTTTTTAAATGAGTCATACAAAGCCTCTTTAACTCTGTCAAGAATTGAAAAAAACGATGGAAAGAAAACTGAAGGACTTGGTAGAAGAGTTAGAGGATGAATCAGAGATTAGAAGTATGGCAGGAATGGGACAGCAGAGCAGATACAGAGGATTGGAGCACAAGCTAATAAGTGAAATGGAGTAAACTGATACTGACTAGGGAGTACTACTACTAATAAAATACTATCAGAAGTAGTAGCAATAATGTTTTGTAGTAAAAAAAATAGCACTCACTAATAAGAAAACCTACTGAGTAAATGATATGGAGCTATACATAAAGGAAGGGATACACATGTCCAAAGAGAACTCAAAGTGTTCAAATCTATTGATAATAAAAGATATAAAAATTAAAAGTTCACTCTGTTTTCATCTATCAAATACCAAGCAATAAAAAACAAAGAATTTTTGATGCCAATGATGAACAGTGACAGGGGCATCTTCATACAGAGGTATTGTTGAGTGGCTATGTTACTTTGGAGAAGTAAAATACTTCAATCTAGGAATGTATCCTAAGGAAAGAATTTAAAACTAAAGTTTTCAACACCAAAATTTTTGAGAGGGTACTATTTAAATAATTAAAGTTTAGAAGTAACTTCCTGTTTGGTAAAGACTAAGTAAGTTATGATAATGTATATATGAAGGCTCTTAACAAATAGGAAAATACTTAAAAGAGAATTAAAAATAGTAGATAAAAGACTATTTCAATAATGTAAATATTCATAGAAACAGTTTGAATAGAAAAATATAAAATGTGAATAGTGGTTACTCTCAAGTGATGATATTTGTTTAATTTCCAGGCTTTGAATAATGTGCAGATGTCATTGAAACAATAAAAGGAGACTCATAAATGAAAACAATAAATAAAATGAATAACTATCCAATTTAAAAGTGAGTATATATAATCAAATATTTGGGAGAAAGAAGTGGAAAATATAAGAGGAACTAGTGAAGGAAAAATTATGAAAGAAAACACCAGAAAAAGCTTACATTTGGTGCTAATTTCTTGCAATGAGTCTGAGTTTCTTTTATTAACATATATTAGTTGACATGCAATTACTAACATGTACATAATAGTGGTTTCAGTGTGAAATTTTAATATATACATATGATGCACTCTTATCAAATCCAGCCTCCCTTTATTTTCACTCCCACTCCTTTCCTAAACTCTAGTAATCTTTTAGCTGAAACTGTGTAAGGGGGAGGAGAACTGTAAGGATCTTACATATAAGAAAGTGTCATATAAGTACGGATTTTTTTTTAGTTGTAATTATTCTCTTTCAAAAGATAGACAATGTGATTCCTTAAAAATAAACAAAGAAAAAATTCATGAACCTTTCACAGAAATGTGAAACAGTCATTCTTAGTTTTCTACACCTTGAAAGAGATAGGTAGTGATGTCAGAGGGGGAGGAAGCAAAAGTAGATTTTCGTATACACTCCCATTTGTTTTTTGAATTCAAGTACTCATTTGGTAGAGAAAACACTTCAAATATTCTTTCTGTTTCAGCAGGAGAGAAAATACTAGAAATACTTATCTTCTTTTTTTGCTGGTTGAAATTGTCTATGATGACACCAATAAACAGGTTCAAGGTGAAGAAGGACCCAAAGATGATGAAAATAACAAAGTAAAGATACATGTACAGACTTTCCTCATACTTAGGCTGGAGTTCCACCTACCAAAGGAGAATATTTTATAAAATATTACAGCATATTTTAATGCTAAATGATATTGGTACTGTCTCATGAAAATAGAAAATAATATTCTTAAAAATACTTCAGCAGTTTTTATTTTCTGTATCAATTACCTCAAGAAAAATGTCTGAAAAAATCCTTTAGGAATGTTTTCATTTGAAAAATATGGTTATTATGACACTCTAGAATCTATTTTTGTAATTGTAAATACAAAATAATATTTTGCTATTTGTATTATAATGTGTTAAATTTGGTTGTAATCTAAAATTAATTTCAACAATTTAAAAATTATTAGTGAAAAAATTTACTTATATAAATATGGGCCAAATGCATTTAGAAACAATGATTGATGTATGCATGAATTTATGTAGCAAATAAGAATTGACATATTCATTTAAATGTTTGGCCTCTTATTCTAACATAGCATTCATTGAATTTTTCATATTGAGTAGACAAAACTTACAGGAAGTGAACTTCACAAAGAATAAAATCAAACTCCATCAGATTAAAGATTACAGGGACAGGTTATTAAAGTTGTCTTCATGGATAATAGATTGAACAGATGGACTTCGGAAGGGGAACAGGAAGGTATATAGAAAATAGTAAATTTTACAAAGTTTTGAAGAGCAATGCTAAAATAATCATGAATTTCAGTTAATATCTTGAAGCCAGAAAGAGTCTAGAATCAAATAAAGTAGTTCTTTGGTGATATGTACTTGACAGAACCTGTTAGCTGAAGAAGTGATGAATGCACTGGTAAAGTTTTTAGTAAATTTATTGATGCTAAAATAACATAAAATAAAGAAGTTGAAAGAAACTACGAAAGTAATTTAAAGTTTCCAGGACAATATCTACAACTTTTCATATGGAGTGTAAATACACATTTCAGCTACTGATGGAAGTCATAAACTCCTTCATATTAGCTCTTCCACATCCAAATTACTACTGATTATATAATTTGTGCATGAAAATGTAACAAAATAGAAAATATTTACAATAAGGATATCTGCTAGCTATTAAATACATAAATTTGGGCTACTTTTGTTTGACCTTCAAAATAATTTATGATTTTGATTCATCTTCATATGATCTTTCTTAATAAGATACATATTTCTATACTCAAATATTAACTAGAATGACATTTTTCTTGCATATTTTTCATGAACATAGAATCATTTTATTTGACTGCTTATGTCTTGTTGAATTAATTTAAGCACCTGATCAATAATATAAAAAAACTTAGGATTTAAGGAATACTTACATTTCTGGAATCAACTGCTGCATACATTATATCCATCCATCCCTTAAATGTGGCCTATTAAGAAAGACATGCATGTTTTACTTTGGTGATAATAATTAAAACTGATCCTTAATAATTATTCTTACTGATACATTTTTAAGGGAATATTTTTGAAAGACATTTCAAAACAAATTTTACATGAATTTTGGGCCAGAGAGAAAATAAACAAAATGGTCACTGGTAGAGTCTCCTGCTTGCTAACCAACTCACATGTATCTTTTGCTTCTTTAGAATTAAGGGAGTCATGACATTTGGTATTATAATTTGGTAGTACACTTTTAGAAAGCCTTAAAAATATAAATACACTTGACTATATTTATAGCAACCAAAAAATTGAAAAGTATATCTGAGGATCATTTCTTGAAATCTATTTGCTAGGTGATTAAGGTGACCGAAAGTTTAAGATTTCTCTTTATTGTAACAATGTAAGGGCCATAGAGTTATATAAAGAATAAACTTGCAGCTACCTTTATCAGAATTTCAAAGCCTAACATTTAGAAAAAATCCTATATTCTACTCTCTTCTCTGTAATTCTTGAAGAAA
Organism: Castor canadensis; assembly: GCF_047511655.1. Classification (NCBI taxonomy): domain Eukaryota; kingdom Metazoa; phylum Chordata; class Mammalia; order Rodentia; family Castoridae; genus Castor; species Castor canadensis. The sequence continues at coordinate 120,007,946 of NC_133389.1, forward strand.
ATGAGTTAATATAGGTAAGAAAAATGTAAAATTAGTACTGGAATAAATATTTGGCATTCACAGGTTGAAGAGAGATTTCAAGTATAATAGCTTAGAGTAATTTGTTACTTGTCCTGGGACACAAATTTTGAGACCTGTGGGCCAGTTATGATTATTGGTAGCCAAGGAGGGAGTCTAGTATAGCTTTCTGTATCTGTATCACAATGTCTTTGTCCTTAAAACTAACACTTGTGGAGTGGTGGATGGAGAAAGTCAAGTGAGAGTGTGTGTGATGGAAGAAGATAATAATGATTCTTAGCTAGAAAATAGAAATATTCTGTACATCGAAAAGAGAAGTCTTGAGTGTGTCAATAATATAACAAGTCCATTTACATGCTTGGTACAGGAACAGAAAAAAAGTGACTCAAGGACTCACTTCACTTGAATTACTAATAAACAGTGTGAAACAATATATTAGAGTTTTCCTTTTTTTTAGTAGCATAATTTATTTAATAGCGTTGTGCAGGACTTTCACTTTATATTTTCAGAGTCATTTAGAATTTTGAAGGATTGCAAATGTTCAACTTTTCTTTCCTCAATTTTATGGAGGAAGTGATATACTTAGTGACATTTACAAGTGTGGTTATTAGTAAAAGGTTAGGCTTAATGCCAAAGGAAATGTCATGTATTCACTATAATATTTAAAGAAATCATTCATGCTAGATTTTTTTAAAATCTCTGTTTTAATTGCATGAACATTAGAGTAGGTTAAAAATGTCCAGGAGAAAAATAAAATTTTCCAGCCAAAAGGTAGGAAGAATTTATAAAATAAGCAAGTAAAGACACCTCTGAAAAATATAAGAGAGTTTTGACCAGCATAGGTTTGTTTGCTTAGTCTCCTGGTTGAACAACTGAAAACATAACCCTGGTGAACAAAAATAAATTTCTGCCTTAAAAAGCCTGTAGAAGCACAAGAGAAGAAATTATACAACTTTTTAAAAGCTGAGTACTCAACATACAAATGACAGCAACATTTTTACTATGACTTTTCAGATTATCTGAATTCTGTTTTTATCCATTGCTTTCTTGTGATGCAGCTGCAGTCATGAGTGGCATAAAATAAAAATGCTTAAAGGATCATGATCTTTTGTGCTTTTATAAATAATGAGCTATTTTTTAGAGAGCCAGTCTTGGGACCTACTAGTTTATTAATGATAAAGCATACTTTGATAATAGGAATGAAAGGTTATTTGACATGAAACAGCAGTGCTTGAATTTCATTTCTGTGTTCAGGTGCTCTCAGATGTGATTTCAATTTCACTACAAGTGTAATCCTCAAGCCTAAATATCATTCCCCAATCTCTAATCCAAAATGACATAACTAAAATTCCTGCAAAATAGTTATCATCCAATTAAGTGTTAAGCTTTCAATTGCAAAAGAACAAAATAACACCAAAGTTATGATTTAATAATCAACTTGTTGATATGAGAAGTGAGAAGAATCTGGAAAGGGGGAAAAACTAAGGAAAAAGGAGAAAAATGTTTATGTAAAGAGCTGAAATGCCTGGCCATTATTGACTATATCTGCATATGTAATGAGCTTCCACCCATCTGGGTTTATGAACTTGTAGTAATAAACCAAAATTAGAAAAAATATTGTAGACTTTCTTCTTAATAACTAAATAACAGATACAGTCAGTACTTTGCTATAATTCTGAACAGTAAATAATTCAGAGAAAATAGTGTTCACTTACAACTTGAAGTAAAGAGAGATACCCAAATCCTACATTATCAAAGTTTACTTTCACATTTTTCCATCGGGCAGTCTCATTTCTTTCTATTAGTTTTAGGCAATCAGAATGATTATTCACTTCGTTGATCTCAAACATGTCACCAGTTGTGGTGTTTATACAGTGGTAGAATTTGCCAGCAAACAAATTTACGCCCATGATGCTGAAAATTAGCCAGAATATAAGACAAACCAGAAGGACATTCATGATGGATGGAATTGCTCCTAAAAGGGCATTCACAACCACCTAATACACAAATGGAAAAAAAGAAAAGTCAGAATTCTTATTGGTTAAAAAAGAAGATATTCCCCTAGCAATCTTTAGTCTCTATTTTCTTTTCTCTCAAGACTATTTGTCCTAGGATATTTAAAAAGAAAGTAAAAAAAAAATCTTAAAATGAAATCCATTCTTTCTTAAGCAACACACTTAGGAAAACAAATATAGGCAATATAACAAAGAAATGGAAAATAAAAGAAATTTAATAAGGGGAGGGAGAAATATTAACGGGTTAAAGTAAAAGCAAACTCAGAGGAATTTAGTGCCAGATGAAGTCAGAACATGTGTTGTTTATTAGAAAAAAGAGAAGTAGGAACTCCTACACAGATTAACTCATGTTAAAAAGGCAATATATTAAAGAACAAAACTGAAACATTTGGGCATGAGTTGATTTGACCAATATAGTTTTAAGATAAATTAAATATTAAAATGTATAAATATAAAAATGTTATTAAATACCTAATATAATTTTGGCCTTAATCATTCATGCATTGCTATGACTAATAATTTTTGCATAAGAAGCAAGACAATTTAGCATTATGTATTTCATTAGATCATCACATCGTTTATTTCAAGCTCCAGTCATGTCAGTTGTTTCATTTACTGAGTTTAATCCAATAAACTTATTTTAAATGAAACACAATAGAACAACATAGATTGGTTTCTTAGGAAAATAAGTAAAGGAGGGATGCTATACTTATTTTTCAAATCTGATGTGATTATATGAAATTCTGTGTTAAATTAAATTATTTTCTGCTTTTTTCTTATGGGAAAGGTTTTTTTTTTTCTTTACCCCCTTCTTATCTTTACTTCACAAATTAAAAATGTGACTTTTCATCTTTGACAGCATTGTAGTCCTTGCTTCCTCCACAGTTCTCACTGGAGCTGCATGTGAATAGCTAAGAGAGACATAATAACAGATACTAAAATTCTCAAAAGTGGCAGATGGTGTCTTAGACATGAACACTACAATAAGATTAATTCCATCTACATACTTCTATTATTCTTGTGAATCTGATTTACAGTAAACAACAGGCATCAAAAAGTGTTCTAATTGCCTCTTGACGCCAGCTTATTTTGAGAATAAAACTTTTGATTGCCTGTTCTGAAAAAAAAATAGAAGAGCCAATTTCTTATTCTTTTGAGCTCTGTTTGAAGTCTGTAAAGTACTGCTAGCCTTCAAAGAACAAAACAGTGTGATAAGTGGGTCAAAGGAAATAATGAAACCAGTAATGATAAAGATGGGGGAATGAAGATGAAAAAACTTAATTCAGTTTGAGTTATCCAGGCACACCCAGATGATGGGGCCTACAGTGGCCTACCATGACAGATGGCACCTATATATCTGCCCTTTTTATTGTTTGCCTTCATAAAGTTAACTAAATAAACTTTTATTTTATACATCATTTTGAATGCACTGATAGAATTAGATTTTCTTTTGGATTTACATTTTAAAAGCTGAAATCAAGTTATTATTTATTTCTCTCCTTTCCTAAAAATCATTTTTGGCTATCATCCAGATTAAAATGTTATTTCTACTGTGTAGGCAGAGTACATATTAAAATGTGTATATTTATCTCTAACAACCAATTTAGAGAATGACAGAACACCAATTATCTATACCTATTTCTTGAATTATTTTTCATGGCAATCAGTAAGTCCCACACTTCTTTTGTTAAAATCTTTCTCACCTTTGTCACTTTTCCATCCTCATGGCCATCATCTGAGCTCTGCCTTTGGTTACTTCAAACTGCACTATTGTCAGACTCTCCTCACTCTTTTTCCTTCAACACATATAACTTGAATTAATCTTCTCCAAGTCTCATTTAAAAATTATTTAATGGGTCCTTAGTGATCATGATTAATATTAATATGACTCCACAATGTACTTGTTGAGTTTGAACTTCTTTGGCCACCTATACTTCATGTCATTTCATGTAACAGAATTATCATGTGCTAACCTAACTGCCAGAGAATTGAGATGCCATCTCTTTGAAATCCATTGTCCAATAGCACCCATTCTGAAATACTCTCCCTTCTCAAAGGCTTTCATTCAAACAGCACTTTACCATGGGGCCGAAATTTACCTCCTAGTTTAGCCTCCAAAAGAAAGATGAGAGCTTTTTTTTTGAATTTAAGAATGAGAATTCCATTACTGGACTGTAGTGATTTTGCAAATAAGACAGATGGAGTTAAAACAGGTTAAGCTTAGAAAGTAGACTAGAAAGAAATAGCACCTCATGCTCTTTCCAATTTCTCCCATTAGATGTCCTAAAGGTTGCACCCTCTTATGTAGTACCCATATTACTCTGCATTAGAGTTAATTGTATTCCTGACAGATTACAAGTTCTCTTTTCCAAAAATGTAGAAGGAAAAAATATATTTTTGAGTCATCCAAGGCTTTGAGTACCTTAAGTTTTGAATACAGGAATAGAAAAGCAATTGATTGAATATATTAATAAATGAAGGAAAGTTTAGCTTAGCATTTTTGTTGATCAGAGCATCAGTTTGAACTGTTATGTGTTAAGTATGAGAGAAAAATTAAGAAATGAGCACAGGAAAAAAAAGTTTGGGCAAGGTAATAAATTTGAGAGATTTTCTTTGGAACAAGGGGTGGCTAAAATCTATTCTAATTATGCAATTCATATGTAAGAAAGTACACTGCAGAAGTGCAGTTCAGGACATAAAGGCATATTTTGGCCAAGTGAAAAATTTCATTCTACTAAGATAAAAGAATTTAATCTTGAAAAACATTTGGTACTGTATTGGGGAATTCACGATGCAAAGGTTTATTCATATATAAGTGTTCATTAAATTAGGCAGCAAAAGATCATAGATAAGATTGTCTTTCCCCAAGAGTCCCAACCCATTCAGTAGTTTGGTGAGGGAGGTATATTAACTCTTTTCAGTCTCTGGGGAACTACAGTAATTGGTTCTCATGTGGGGAATGCCCTGGGCAGAACTGGTGTGCATACTTTGGAAAGAGCAAATTGAGGTTTCAGGCTGCATAAAAGCAGATGTCTAAAAAAGGATCTATCTTTATGAATTCAAGCAAGGTTGTTTCTTCACACAGACTTTTTCAAAACAGTATCAGGTTGAATTTCTCTTCCACAACCAGTTCTTACAGAAACTTTTTTTACCTGATTCAGTATCTGCATTTTAAAAATTAGGCCAACATGATTGACAAATATGTAAATTAATATTAGAAACTTTCATACATTCAGAAAGTTCATCTGAATGAACTGTCTTTGAACTTTAAATCAATATTACCAATGAACTTTAATGCTTGTCTAATGGAAACACAGGAAAATTATATGAATAAAAATCAAAAAGTAGATAAAGTAGAAATCACAACATTTTTGAGTATGGAGAAGAGTAATAGAGTCTTTAAAAATTTAACAACTAAATTTGTGTTGTGGTTTATTTCTGAAAGATATATCAATTATCCAAAATAATTCATCTTTTCTCTGTCCCTCAAAAACAAAAACTCTCCTTCTGGCATAACATTTCTAAACTTTAAGAGTAAAGAAAATGTAGATTTAATTTTATTTTTATTTTCACTGTGATGTGTTATAAGATCCTAAGAAGTTAGTTGGAAGTGACTTAATTGTAAGAGTTTCTGCATTAATGTCTATCTTACTATGATATTTTGCTGAATTTCTAGGTAAGTGCTCTATTCTACCTAATTCAAATAAGTAGATTCTCTTATGGTGACATTTTTTCCATTTAAAACATAAATTGTGTGCTTATTCAACTCTTTCTCAATATGTTTTTGTTTTGTTACATTTTAAGAATAACCCCTTATGAACTTACACAATAAAAGACGAGAATGGTCCAATCAATAACAGCTTATGGAACGTGGAAAAAGTAGTTCTCTGCTTCCCATCACACATACCAACAATTTATTGTTGGAATGCAGCTGGTCATTTTCAAGATCCAGACCAGTGCACTAAAGGGCAAGGGGTGATGCCTTCCACAACATCATCATATTTTAACTTTGACAAGTTAAAATTGTTTTACACAATTACCCTATACCAGGGTCCCCCACCCTCACCAACCAAATAATCTCCCCATAAATGGACAACTCAATATATACAAAACTAAATTGTATTCATTGAAACTTAGTAAAGATATCAGCCTTTGGGGTGAAAATCTACAAAAGGTAAATTCACAAAGTTTTTTTTTTCCAAAAGTAATTTAAGACAATTTTAAATAGTGGAACAGGAAGTAAATACTGTATTGTTCCTACTGTGGTACAGTTGTACCCTTCCCAGTCCCTCCCTCATCCCACTTCACATAGTCACAGTGCAAGGATTAAAGGTAGCAAAAGGGGTAATACAGTACCCATAATAAAGGGCTGAGGGGAGGAACCAGCGCTCCACCCCATCCAAGTTGGAGCAAGATTATCCTATATAAAATAGAAATATATAGTTTATTATTAGTTAGAAATCTGATATGACAGAACATTTGGTGTTAATTTTTGTAATATGCTCTCTGTCTGATCCCTACCAATTAAGACTTGACTTTTTTTGAAAAGGTATTTAAGATTTCCTAGATTAGGAAATTAAGAACACAAATTTAAATACAAATTTTATTTTACCCTAGGTATTCACGACATCAATTCACTGAGTTCAGTTTTACAAGTTGAAAAATTTGGACTGGAAATTTGAAATACAATAAATGTTCAAAAGCTGTCAGCCAGAAATATGCATAAAACATGCAAAACACAAAGGGCAACGTGATGATAACTTATTTATTACTTTCTAATTTCTTATCAAGCACTATATAACATGCTTTATTCAGTATTATTGCATAAAAGCACATGCTTTGAAAAAGTGACAGAAAACCAAAAATAAATCGAGTGTCTGATATACACATTGACACAGCTATTACAATTTATGCTGCTAGGGAAAAAGTTAAATGAGAGTTTCTGAATATATTCAAAGCTCACTTCCAAAATATAATCAACATTGTTCTCTCCAACCTCACCATAATCCAGGGTTATATTTTTACAAAATAAAAGAATCCAAACACCACAAATACAAAAATAGAATCAATACCAAAGTTATTTTGACTTTACAATGCCAACCAGGTGTTAAAGAGCTCAGTCGATTAAATGTGGCACCTATATGTCATAATGGGATAGGGAGCCATATTCACACACTGGAAATTTTAAGTGATTAGTTCTATTATCTATCAGCATCTTTAAGGAGTTTATGTTTTTAAAATTCCAAGTTTCAAAAGCTAACCCTTCTTATAATACATAAAACATTATTGATTACCAATTATAAGTAAGGTTATTTCTATTAAAATTAAATGTTGACCCACAAGACTCACTTTGTTATAGAAATGAAGTGGTACATATGAGAATAAATAACTATTTAGCTAGTGGATTTAATAAACTTTAAAAATGTATAATTTGAAGTGTTTTTAGCTACTTTAAGTGTTTAGCATTGTTCAGATTTCTTAAGTCTTTTAAAGTGTAATATTTTCAGGCAACATGTGTTCATATAGAATGCATGAAAGTGGTATTTTTTCTTAATAGCTGAAACTGATACACTGAAACAGAAGAAAATGTTATTTTAATTGGAAAACAAGCCTAATTTTCACACACCCTGGAGAGAATTTATGATAATAGTTTAATGAAAATGTGAGGATCTCTGTGTGATATGAAAGAGAACTATTTGTATTATATTGGGCTGAATGGTTTCTAAAGAGGAAAGTTTTCAAATGCATTAGGGAAATTGAAGACTAGTCTTATGTTCCTAGAGAGCGGTTAACAAATTTTAATTAGGAGAGAACATAGGCTATGAATGACCATGCAAACTGGAGTTTACAATGCTGCTTAGTTTCTACAAACGTAACTGAACCTTATGTAGTAGAAGAGCAATTCTTTTCTGTTAGACTTGCACATTTCTGCAACTTTGCTTAGATTAAAAAACATGTTGGTCCTTTAAGAACACAGAATTAGGCCAGGTGCATTGGCTCAAGTCTATAGTGCGAGTTACTTAGGAGGTAGAGATTGAGAGGATCATGGTTTGAGGTGAGCCCAAGTAAAAAGTTATCCAAATCCCATCTCAACAAATAAGCCAGGCCTGGTGGCAGGCACCAGTTTCCACCTACACTGGAGGTATAGGTAGAAGCATCCAGAGCAAAATGGCTCAAATGGTAGAGCAGAGCTCTTGCCCAGCCAATGCAAGACCCTGAGTTCAAACTTCAGTATCACCAAAACAAAATAAACCAAAACCAAAAAAAAAAAAAAAACCTAGCCCATAGAGAATTAGTTTTTTATATTATACATCTTATATAATGTTTTTTTGGTTTTTTCCCTTTATTGTTGTGTTGGTGAGTGGGTGTACATTGTGGCATTTAAAAAGGTTCTTACAATGTATCAGATATACTTGAATTCACCCCCTCCACCACTCTACTTTATCCTCCCTTCCCTGATTACTGGAACAGTTTTAACAGGTCTCATCTTTGCATTTACAGACATGGGCACACATTTTTTTGTATTGTATTCACCCTCCTATCCCCTTTCCTTGCCATCTCCCCCTCCCACCTGTGCTAAACTCCTCTCCCCACCACAGGACCTGTTCCTCCCTCCTATTCTCTGATTTTGTAGAAGAAAAAAGATAAATATAAAAACATGATGTTTTTGCTTCATTGAGATAAAGATAGCTACGCAAGGAATTTCCTCATAGTATTAACATGCATATATATATTGTAACCCCAATTGGTTCATCTCCTCTAGTTCTATTCACTCCTCCCTAGTTCCCTTCCCATGGTGGCTCCAGACAGTTTAAAATTTCTGTATTCATTCCGTACAGAGAGCACATCAACCACATTCAAGTTCAAGTTCTTAGTTTCATTCCCTTGCCTTACCCATCCCGTGCGTGACCACCCCTTAGTGTGATCAGTGTCCCATAATATTGCTGCATTTGTTTTAGGTCTATATTCCATATATGAGAGAAAATATGCAGCTTTTGGCCTTCTGAGCCTGTCTAACTTCACTTAAGATGATGTTCTCCAGTTCCATCCATTTACCTGAAAATGACAAAATTTCATTCTTTTTTGTGGCTGAGTAAAATTACATTGTACATAAATATAATATTTTCTTAATTCATTAAGTCAGTAGTGGGACATCTTGGCTGTTTCCATAGTTTAGCTATTGTGAATAGTGCTGCAATAAACATGGGTGTGCAGATGCCTCTGTTGTAAGCTGACTCACATTTCTTTGGATATACCCACAGGAGTGGTATTGCTAGATAGTATGACAGATCTATTTTTAGATTTTTAAGGAGCCTCTATACGCTTTCCCATAGTGGTTGTACTGGTCTATATTCCCACCAGCAGTGGATGAGGGTTCGTTTTCCCACACATCCTTGCCAACATTTGTTGTTGTTTGTGTTCTTGATGGTAGCTATTCTAACAGAAATCTTAACATAGTTTTGATTTGCATTCCCTTTATGGTCTGGGATGGCGAGCATTTTTTCATTTGTGTTTTGACCATTTATACTTTTTCCTTTGAAAAGGCTCTGTTCAGCTTATTTGCCCATTTCTTCATTGGGTCATTGATTTTTTTCAGAGTTTAGTTTTTTGAGCTCCCTGTATATTCTGGTTATCAGTCCCTTGTCTGGTGTATAGCTGGCAAGATTTTTTGCTATTCTGTGGGCAGACGCTTCAATTTAGAAACTATTTCTTTGGTTTTGCAGAAGCTTTTTAATTTCGTGTAGTCCCATTTGTTGATCCTTTCTCTTAGTTGCTGAGCCAATTGAGTTCTACTGAGGAAGTCATTCCCTATGCCTGTTGCTTCCAGTGTATTCCCTGCTCTTTCCTAGCTTCAAGGTTTCAGGTCTTATATTGAAGTCCTTAATCCATTTTTAGTTGATGCTTATACAGGGTATAAAACATGGATCTAGTTTCTGGAGGCAGATATCCAGTTTTCCCAGCAATATTTGTTGAAGAGGCTGTCTTTTCTTCATCATATGTTTTTGGTGCCTTTGTCAAAATTAGGTGGACATAGCTAAGTGGATTCATATCTGGGTCTTCTATTCTGTTCCACTAGTCTTCATATCTGTTTTTGTTCCAGTACCATGGTGTAGTATATAGACAGTTCTGATTCTACCAATCCATGACCATGGGAAATTTTTCCATCTTCTGTAGTCTTCCTTGATTTGTAGTCTTCAATGGTTTGTAGCTTTCCTTGTAGAGGTTATTCACATCCTTTGTTAAGTTTATTCCTAGGTATTTGATTTTTTTGAGGCTATTGTAAATGAAATTGTTTTCTTATATTCTTTCTCAATCTGTTCATTGTTGGTGTATATAAAGGCTACTGATTTTTGTAAATTGATTTTGTATCCTGCTACTTTGCTGAAGCTGTTTATAGTATCTATGTCCTGGACTTTTCTTTTTTTGGGAGACTATTGCTGCTTTGACTTCGTTACATGTTATAGCTCTGTATAGGTGATTAATATCCTCTTGATTAAATTTTGGATGGTAATATGTATCTAGAAATTTGTCCATTTCTTCTAGATTTTCCAATTTATTTGAATATAGGTTTTCAAAGCAGTCCCTGGATTTCCTTGTTGTTTATTGTTATCTTCCCTTTTTTGTTTCTGGTTTTATTAATTTGGGACTTTTCCCTTCTCATTTTAGTCAGATTTGCCAGAGGTTTCTCAATCTTGTTTATGTTTTCAAAGAACCAGCTTTTTGTTTCATTGATTACTTGTATGGTTTTATTTCCTCTCTAGTTCATTGATTTCTGCCCTTATGTTTATTATTTCTCTTCATCTGGTTGTTTTGGGTTTAGCTTGTTCTTATTTTTCTAGGAGTTTGAGATGCAGCCATAGGTCATTTATTTGAGATCTTGCTGTGTTTTTAATATATGCACTCATGAGTATAAACTTTCCCATTAGGACAGCTGTTGCTGTGTCCCATAGGTTCTGACAAGTTGTGTTTTCATTTTCATTAAATTCCAGGAACTTTTTGCTTTCTTCCCTTATTCCTTCTATGACCCACTGATCATTGAGCAACCTCCAATTGTTTGAGTATTTTCTGCTGCTGCTTTTGTTGTTGAGTTCTAGTTTTACTGTGTTGTGGTCAGACAGTATGCAGGAGGTTATTTCAATTTTCTTATATTTGTTGAGACTTGCTTTATGTCCTAGAATATGATCTATTTTGAAGAAAGTTCTGTGGGCTGTTGAGAAGAATGTATACTGTGCTGTTGCAGGATGGAACATCCTATAGTCATCTGTCATGTCAATTAGATCTATGTTGTCTTTGAATTCTAGAATTTCTTAGTTTATTTTTTTATCTGAATAACCTATTGGTGATAAAGAAGTATTAAAGTCTCCAGTCTACTCTGTTGGGTTCTCTCTTTAAGTCTATTAGTGTCTGTTTAGTGAAGTTTGGTGTACTGGCATTGGGTACACATAGGTTGATAATTATTATTTCCTCTTGATGTATTGCTCCTTTTATTAGTATGAGGTGTCTTTCTTTGTCTCTTCTGGCTAATTTAAGTTTGAATTCCTCTTTATGTGATATAAGTGTTTTACTCCTGCCTGCTTTGGCAACCATTAGCTTGGTAAATCTTTTTTCCATCCTTTCACTCTAAGACAGTGTTTGTTTCTGTCAATGAGGTGGATTTCTTGTTGAACATATTACCTATACCTTGTAAACAATAGATTGTTGGGTCTTCCTTTTTAATTCAGTTAGCCAAATGGTGTGTTTGGTGGGGCAGTTGAGTCCATTAACATTCGGTATTAATATTGAGAAGTATATGGTGATTCATGCCATTTACTTGTTTTTGTTGTTTAAGAATTTGTGTGTGTGTAGCCAATTCTATGCTATTCTCTGAGTACTTACCTGTTCTTCTCTTGAGGTTTAATATTTCTTGTCCTTTCGTGATTACATTTATTTTCATCTTCTGTGTTTAGGATTCCTTTCAGAGTCTTCTCTAGTGGTAGTTTGGTCATATATTGTTTTAGTTTCTGTTTATCATGGAAGATTTTTAGTCCTCCATTAATTCTGAATGATAGCTTTTCTTGGTAGAGTAGACTAGGACTAAAATTGTCTTCTTTCAGTGCTCAAAATACCTAGCTCCATGTCCTCTTCACTTTTAAGGTTTCCTATGAGAAATCTGCTGCTATTTTGATGGACTTACCTTTATATATTATTTGATTTTTCCCTCTTACCACCTTCAATAGTCCTTGTTCTCTGTGCTGTTGTTTTAATGATAATATGCTGTGAAGAGGTTCTATTTTATTCAAGTTTATTTGTTGTCCTGGAGGCTTCCTGTACTGAAATGGGCATCTCTTCCTCAAAATTTGGGAAATTTTCTGCTATTTTTTTGTTGAATGCATTATATAGACCTTTGGCTTGCACCTTATTTTCTTCAATGCCCATGATTCACCGATTTGGTCTTTTAATGGCATTGCTGAGTTCTTGCATATTCCTTTTGCAGCTCTTGAGTCTTTTGTCTAAGGAGTCTTCCGTTTTGTTCTTTAACATCTATTTTGTCTTCAAGCCCTCAAATTCTGTCTTCCACTTGTTCTAGTAGGCTGGAGTGGTTTTCAACTGCATTTTTAAAAAATCTGGTTTAAGGAACTTTTTTATTTCCAGGATTTCTGTTTGATTCTTTTTTCTGAGGTTTTTGTATCTATGTTAAACTCTTCTTTCATATCTTGTGCAGTCTTCTTTATTTCATTTTTCTCTCTCTCTTTTTAAAAATAATCTCCTTAGTATAATTTTGGAGTTTGTTGAAGTCCTCTCTGAGTTCATTTAGTTTTTCCTGTATTCTCTAGTTTTTTATTTGTATTGTCTTGATATTTTTTGATTCTTTTTGTATGTTCTCTTTAACTTTCTCTTGAAGCTCTTCCATGAGTATTTCTATGAGCTCCTTTTGAGCTCTTCTTTGAGCATCTCTTTATGGACTTCACTTGGCTCATTAAACATACTTATCACCATTCTGCTGGAGTCAGCAACTATGTCTTCATTTTCTTCATTTTCCATTGAATCCTCTATTAAATTGGTAGTCTTTTGAGGGGTTGTATTCCCTTGCCTTCTTATCCCCATGTTTCTATAATGTGCCATGCTCCTATGTTATTGATTGACTACTAGGAGGTATTAATCACCTGTTATTTTTACCTTGACTTAATTGCTATGGTGTGTATAACTGGCTTAGTTGTTGGCTAGGTTGATGTGCTATTTTTGTTCCCTGACCTGGAGGTATAAATTAGCAATAACAAATTCATATATTTAGTGCCAGACTAATTATTTACATAATATATAGTATGCTCTCCTTGGAGATATTATCTATAAGCAGTGGGAACTGGGGAGATAATAGTTCTTTGGATAGAGATGGATACTTACATATTTAAGAAAATGGGGGGATGAGATAAGTGGGGAAAGGATGTGAGGTGTTGGGGGCGGCTATAGGGTAATAAGCCCCTTATATATGTTGAGGGATAGTTTAGTCTTTGTTGGGGAGGGTGCTATTGTCAGGAATTGCTGAGAGTGATATGATGGATTATTCAGTGGGTAGTGAGTGTTGAGGAGGTTGGGGGAGTGGAGGCAAAGGGAGGAAAAGGAGAGGAAAGTAAGGTGAAGAAAGGAAGGAAGAGAAGAAGAAAAGAAAAGAGAAAAAAATTGGAGGAGAGAAAGGAATGTGGAGCAATAGAGGGCTGAGCAAACTGGTGTTTGGACAGAAAAGAAGAAGAAGGTAGGTAACAGTAAAATGGAAGAAAATAAAAAGAAAAAGAAAAATTTTAAAAAATATACACATAAAAAATATCAATTCAATTAATGTTCTTGACTCTTTCCTCTGATTTCGAATTCTGGTGATGATGTTTTATACATGTTATGTAAATTAATGTTTTATGCTTTCTTTTGTCTATACTGGGATTTGAACTTAGGGCATCTTGCTGCCAGGCAAGCACTCTACCTCTTGAGCTACTCCATCAGACATGTTTTGTGCTTTTAAAAAAGTCTTCGAAAATAACAAGTCAATAATGGTAAGACTTCTAATCTGTTGTGAATTGTGGGAAGCTATTCAATGTTTCCTCAAAAAGAGGAATATAAAGCTTTGTGTGTGGCTCTGTCCAATGAGACTTAAATTAAGGTTAATTTATAAATCACCTGTGGTAATAAATAATAATTATATATTCTGTTTACTTTGTTATGAGTGTTTTACTTTATTGTCATAAATTGTGTGGAATTACATATAATATTTGAGTTAGTATCATTCTTGTGCATTAAGAAGATTAAGGCAGCTATAAATTAAGACTACATTAAACATAACTACTTTAAAAGTATAAAATTCCATCAATATTTTATATTTACACTTGAATACATTCAAATAATGCAAATGTTGGCATTATAAAGACAAAAATCTTGACAACTCTTAATTTTTCCTTTACACTCATATACATATTTGTTTCATATTATTTTCAATAAAACTCCATAAGCAGAGATGAGACATTACAACAGAAAAGGACATGATGTAGAACTTACTTTAGATAATTATTATAACATTACATATAGGACTTTAATTGTGTATCTACTTTCTGTATATAGGATTATAAGGAAACTCCCAAGATAGATTAAGAAATAAAGTCATTTTAATGGACACAGCAGATAAATGATATCATATCATTTTTAGAGAGGCCTAAGTTCTCTTGCATATCACCAAGAAGTAAATATGCAACAGATAAAAGAATAAAGTAGCAATTTTGCAGGGATTTGCCATTCCTTTTGCATGCATCTGTTTTCCTTTTTTCTAAAGTTAATTGAGTTCAATTTTGGCTACATACAATACTTGCGTTTTTTTATTTTCCTTACCCTCATTCCCTCAAACCGGGATAAGGCTCTCAATGGCCGCAGAGCCCTCAGCGTCCTGAGAGATTTGATGGCACCAAGTTCTGAGTATCCCAAGGCATTGGCTGTTAAACTGACCAATGAAACCTGTACACACATACAAATGATAGTAACAAATAAATGGAATTGTTGTCATTCAATCTGTAGTTATTATGTAATACAACAAACAAAATTTTTAGTCATAATTATTGGATATTGTCAGTACACCTTTTAAAAATTAAGGAAATATTTTCAGTTTGATTCAAAGGAAGTTATTAAGACATTAATAAGCTGGGCATGGTGGCTCATGCCTGTAATCCTAGCTTCCTAGGAGCAGAAATCAGTAGGCTTGAAGTTCAAAGCCAGCCCAGGGGATTATTTTGCAAGACCCTATCTCAAGTCAACCCATCACAAAACACATGGCTGTGGAGTGGCTCAAGGTATAGGCCCTGAGTTCAAACCCCAGCACTGCAAAAAAAAAAAAGACATTAATTAAAAACTAGTTCAACAAAACTTTAAATGTCATATAATTTATTAATTGTTGACAAATTAATATAGATGATTAAGCAATTAGAAAAACAAAATTAAAAATTTACTCACTAAGGGCTAAGATATAGCTCAGTTGTAGAGCACATACTTAACATGCATGAAGTCTTTGAGTTAATCTCCAGCACCTCAGTGCTACTACCAGTAATTACTACTACTAACAGCAATGGAAGAAATCCAGGTGGAAGAAAAGGGCATTGGTCATCTTTTTGTTTTGTTGTTGCTGCTGAATTTAAGGCTTTATATGTGGCTAGTTACGAAACACAAAGCTTGTTATTAGAAATCTCTCCCTGAATTAATACATGCAACTAATTATAATCAGCATTCTCAGAAATTAGTGTGCTAAATCAGTTTTTAAGATGACTTTTTAAATTTGTTTGGCTAGTACCTAGTGTTTTTACTTAGTTAAAGTTCATTTCTATGTAAATAATTTAACTTAAAAAGTAAAATTTCCTTCAGTAATTTATAGCTTCTGCCATGATATCAGTCCACAAATGGCCAATAAGTGAATATTTACCATGTGTGAAATATACAAAATTAATGGAACAACCTTAGGTACCTAATTCTCTACATAAGGAAATTGCCAAAATTCCACATCCAAGCAGGATTATAATTTCTTTGGTTTGAAAGTGGCTGGTATTGACCTGTTACACATGTTGGACACTGTTTTTGTAATTTTTTCTATTTTTAGTACATTAAATTGCCTTACATTTAACATAATTTTTACATTATTTGATGTGTTAGAATCATTTTTGCCTTTTTCAGAGTGCTACATGGATCTTCATAAAGTAATTAAAACAGAAAATAGAAAAAAGCATTATTATTACATAGCTATATAGTTCTTCATAAAATTGTTTTCCTAAAACATTTCAGAAATCACTATTTAAGTCAACTTATAATAATAAACACAATTATCTTTTTTCCACCAAAAGTTCAGAAATGTAATAAGCATAAAGCAAAATATTAAACTTGGAAATTTTCAAAAAGTTAATTCACATTTAGATTAAAATCTAGTGTAAAAATTATGATGAATAAAATATGCTGTAACCTCTAATGCTTCAAACATCAGTATTAGAAACTTTCCCCTTTTTATATAATGAAGCAAAACTTTCTCTCAGTACACTAACTTCATGGTGACATTATTCAGCTTTTCAAACAGCTTTGTCCTTCCCTTTGTTCAGAATGAGAGGGTTCTAATACACTCATAACTTAGTTCAAGAAACACTTTCCATCAAAAAGTCCATAGTCTTCTGGATTATTATCCTTTTGGGAAAAAACTTTTGCTTGTGAAGTTGTGATATTGTGGACATAGTTTTGTAAAGCTCAAATTATGTCAAACTGATAACATGAAATATGATATTTAATAGTGCTAAAGCCACTTGTTTTAAGGTGAATGAAGTATCAGTCATTAGGTATAGGTTTATTAATGGGCTGTTTAGCATGTGACAGACTTGGTGTAAATCTTGTCTTCATTCCAGGAAAGACCATCTTTCTCCCTACACTTTGCACACCTTATTTCCCAAAAGAGTTATAATCTCTATAATCTATTCTCTATAACAACCTTTAACAACTTTTAAGAGATAAAAGAGAATTTTGAAAAAATTACATTAATGCCCACTGTGTTTGTTGAGTGCTTTCAATATTATACAAATAATATCACCATTTTACAGAATCGGGGCCATGTAATTTAGTGGTCTGGATGGGGATATAAATGGGAGTCTGTCTGATTCACAACATAAGCAATGTAAGCACCATGCTTTTTACATTCCCTATGCCATCACTTTTCCTACAAACTGTCCATATGCTTTTTTCCTGCAGCTTTTTGTTCTAGATCTCATCCCTCCAATGCTATTCTAAATCAATACTGAAAAAGCCCATGACTTCCAAATACTACACAATCATTCAGTGAGTGAATTTAGTAGCGAGTCCTGCCATCACGACATAGCGATCAGAGTTCACTATTTTAGAGTTGGAATATAAAAAAGACAAACTACGCTTGAATAGAAACAAGATATAGCAGATACCTACATCAACAATTAAGAAGTCGAGCCAACACCAGGCATTGGTGAAGTACGTTTGATAGCCATATGCCACCCATTTTAGAAGCATTTCCAGAATGAAGATGTAAGTGAAAACCTTATCAGCATATTCCAACATAGTCTTAATTGTCTTTCGCTGATCAATGTATATATCTTCAAATGCCTATAAAGAAAAAGAATACATTTTAGTTTTCAAATTCTAGTATATACGATGTTACTTTTTCTGAACCTATGTGCATATGACATTTCTTTGGGACAGGAGAGCAGAGCAATAGTAGTTATTGACATTTTGTTATTCTCTAGGGTCTTTTGATATTTAATAAGGGGGAAATTATCGTATTCATTGCAAAGATTGCCAGAAGAAAGAAGGAAAAGCATAATTCACTGAATTAACTTGACTCATTCAGAAAATAGTTCTTGATGTTATATTCTTATGTGGGCCCCAAATTGAACTTATATTCTTATTTCTTTTGCTTTTTGCTTCTAGTTTTTTTGGGAGGGAGGGTTGTTTGTTTTTGTTTTCCTTTGTTTTGCCATAGAAAGGAGGCTGAAGAAATAAAAAATGAAACTTATGTTTTTTATAAAGCAGAAATTGTGGCTTATCAGCAGAGCTCAGTTTAAATAGTTTTCTTTTTTTTGTTTCTTCATTTTGTGGAAATTTTATTTTTCAGCAGTGATATAGTGTGACAATGATGGTAAAAAAGTCATTACTTCTCATTTAGATTCAACTGTGTATTCTTCTAATATGCACCTCTCTTGATATTTTAGTTGTAAGTAGACATTCCTTTCAATGATGAAAGACTATATTTTGTGGAAAGTGGCATGCAGAGAAAATTTTTCATCAGAGAAATCAGTAGGAAAATATAAGCCTGGTCAGAATTATAAACTTCCGTTAAAGACACGTGTATGTGACTGCTTTTCAACCAGGCAAGCTCTTTTTTTAAAAAGTATTTAATCCTTTTTATTTTACTTATTTATTATTCATTTATTCACATGTGCATACATTGTTTGGTTCATTTCTCCCTCCTGCCCCCACCCCCACCCTCACCTCCCCCGCCTTCCAGGCAGAACCTGTTCTGAGCTTTTCTCCAGTTCCATTGAAGAATAGAAATAAGGAATAATAAGAAAGACATAGCATTTCTGCTAGTTTAGATAAGGACAGCTATACAGAGAGATTCCTAACATTGCTTTCATGTACAAATGTGTTACAACCCAGGTTGATTCCTCTCTAAATTATCTTTATACTGGTTCTTGATCCCCTTCTCATGTTGACCTTTGTCGCTTTAAGGTTTCTATATTAATTTCTCTGACATGGGGACATCAAATGCTTTCATGTTTTGGGTTTTCTATATAACCCCATACCTCCCGTATATGTTTTTGCCTTGTCATGTGCAGCACTATTCACAATAGCCAAGTTATGGAAACAACCAAAATGCCCCACTACTGACAAATGGATCAAGAAAATGTGGTATTTATACACAATGGAATTTTACTCAGCCATGAAGAAAAATGAAATCTTATCATTTGCAGGTAAATGGATGGAACTGGAGAACATCATTCTGAGCGAGGTCAGCCAGGCTCAGAAGACCAAAAATTGTATGTTCTCCCTCATATGCGGACTTTAGAACTAGGGCAAATACAGCAATGTTACAAGCTCTTTTTCTATCTATCATCTATCTATCTATCTAATCTATCATCATCTGTTTATCCATTTACCTGTCTTATTTACCTGTCTATCCATCTATCTCATGGTTTAAGTATTCTGTTTACGTCAGTATTTTTCTAAAATGCTATTGATATTTATATATTTTGTTTTGTTTTGTTTTCTTTTGGCGGGACTGGGGTTTGAACCAGGGCCCCACGCTTGCAAAGCAGGTGCTCTTAGGACTTAAGCCACTCTGCCAGCCCTATTTTTGTAAATGATTTCATAAATATAAGTTGATTTTGGTGAAATGAACACTTTCTTATAAAGAGAAACTCTTCCATAAATGAATCACTTAGGCATACTGCCTAATACTTATGGGTGTCAACATTCATTGTTTCCTGACAAATCCCTAAGGATTTATTGACTACCCATAAAGAAATAATAATAATAATAATAATGCCATTAAGAAATAAAACTCCACAGAACTCAGAAGATTTAAATTCCCAATCATAAGACTTCATGAACTACCCTGTGGTTTCTATCTAATATTTTTATTAGGCAAAGAGTAACTGAATATTCATATACTTTGGTTATAATGAACAAGCAGGAGGGCCAAATTTTCTGGGCCACTTAACAATAAGCAAAAATGTATAAATAGGTTATCACAAATGCATGTATACATAGTGAAATAAGTACAGAAATATATAGTTATAAACTAAGCCTACAGTCTATAAGATAAAAGGTCAGACTATTAACAAGAATTAATAAGTGATCTGTTTTAGAAGATTCTAAGCATTAACACTGTAGCACTTCTGCTGAACTCACCAGAGCACCACTACTGAGTAGAATCATAAAAACGATGAAGGTCTCAAACCAGTTATGCTCTACTATTCGGAAGCAGGTTCTTCTCAGGTTCCACCACTGTTTTCCTTTCCCTTCTTCCACACTGATTTGGCAACACTTGAATCTTTGCACACAGCCTGCAAGTAAAATGTTCCAACAACAGTAGATAAAATAACTGTGCTGCCTCCATATTGTCTTTTGGCATGTCTCTCTTTCATCTTTTTATTATGACTATGGTCACCCCCTAACTTGCTGAGATAACCCTCTAAGCTTAGAGTAGCAAGAGCACATTTATTAACTGCATGAAGTTACAAAAATTATTTAGCCTGCTAATAATTCTTGCTTTCTCTGCCTCACAGTGTTACTGCCCAAGAAGAAATGTAAAATAAAAATAATGCAGTGTAGCTTGCCTTGTACTATGTTGTCCTACTGTACTGTTGCAGTAACTCTAGGAAAAGACTTGAAAATGAAAGTTATAATAAACAGACAACTTCCCTTTAAAGTGTAAGGAATAATAATAGAGATTACTTCCAAAAATGCTAGGTTTGTTAGTATTTTTCTTATAGAGCAACTTGAAGTGTTTAAAATGATTTTGAAAATTAAGTTAGTTCACTAAAATGTTACTTGCATGGTCCTACTTTGATTTATCATTGCCTTCTTCACACTGCTTTCATTACTGTAACATGAAAATTAGACCCACAGATATATCTGTGTGTCTAAAATGTGGAGGATCCCTTTCCCCCCAAAAAAGAATGCAGAACACATACTTGTCTTTAAGACCCTTATATTCTGTTTTATAAGGAAAGGGGTAAACTCAGGAACCTCACCCAAAGACAAAAAGTTATAAAAAGAGGCAAGTATTTTGAAAGGAGAAAAAAAAGGAAAGGAGAGGAATAGATGAAAGGGGGAAATGATGAAAAAATTAAGGAGCTAAGGAACAAGAGATAAGGAAAATGAAAGAAACGAGGCAGTAAAAGTACAGCATAGAGAAGTTTAAGATAAAAGGAGTTTTCATAATGAATTAAATGGGTATATTTATTATAGAATAAGAAACTCTTTCACAACGGTCTGATGAAGATCACTTTGAAAAAGATTTTGAATGATGCACATAATTTACATAGGGAGTAAATGAAGACTGGCGATATATTAGTCCTATAAAGAAAATAATACCAAATAGAAAACATACAAATATATTCATATTTCTAAAACTCAAAGTTCCAAGGATATGAATCCATAGGAAATACTAGCTATAAAAAAGCATATGTTTCATACTTAATGCCATATTACATCAGCCTCAACTAGATACTGTTTAGGTATTGGGTGTCCAGAGCTATGTTTCTTTCAACATTCTCTAAAAATTTATTTTTTAAAAAAAAATCATGTTTTAAAACTTGCAATTCATTTAGTTTTAATGTCATTAAATTACATTTAAAGCAAATTATATATATGAGAATTTCCTAGTATTTAAGATGCCATCCTTAAAAGAAGGAAGTTAAGAAGGTGAATATGGTTGATGTACTTCTTATACAAAAAAATACAGAATTTGTAAACCTGTTGAAATCACCATAAGAAGAGGACTAAGGTAGAAAGGAGAAAAATAGAAGTGATAAACCAGTTCAGGTTAGAATACATATTTACATGGAAATATCACAATGAAACATCCTGCATAGGCATCTTAAACAAAAATGTCATTTTTTAAGCAAAAATGGAGACTAGGAAGGCAAAACAGGTCCTGCTGGGGGGAGTGATACCAGTGGAAGGAGGGAGGATATAAGAAAAGGATATAGGAGAGTGAATATTGTGGGAATATTATGTACACATGTATGTAAATGGAAAAAGAACTGTTGAAACTATTCCAGGAATGGAGGGAAGGAAGAATAAAGAATGATGCAGGGCGTGAATTCAACTTATGATATATTGTAAGAACTCTTGTAAATGTCACAATGTACACCATTACAACAATAATAAAAAATAAAAGATAAAAGATAAAAACTAAAAAAAATGCCAAATCACCATTTTCGTTAAAATTTTTTAAAATTAGTTTTGATTATGTTAAAATTTTTTTCTGTATGTTCATGACCCCTTTCACACAATGGGAAGAGATAATCAAAATGCAACATCAGAGTTTAAATGCTTTTTGTCTGTCAACCTACTATAGGCAATCAAACTAGATCTACTACCAAATTTTATTTTATATAAGCGATCCCTTTTGAGTGACCAACAGCTAAAAACCTACACTCTACGAATGAATGATTAACAGAAAGGATCTTTTTCTTTACCTTCAGTGAAACAGGCTTCAGGTTCAAGGGTTTCTTCAGGTTCCACGACAGGCTGCTCTTCTGCGGGTGCACCAATGTCCACAGTGCTGCCTTCTGATGAACTACTGCTTTCATTAAGTTTCTGTACATGAGATGGACATAAAAAAGCAAATGCCTTTAATTTAATCCCTGTAATGTGTGTCCTACCAAGAAATGATTCTTGCTGTGAACTTATTTGGCATTGTCCTTGATGTAAAGAAATAGTAAATTTACAGCAAAAGAGAAATTAAGAAGAGGATATAAGCAAATTATTATTTTATGTTAATTCCATTACCAGAACTCATAATATAAGTATCAGACCAGATTGCTGTGTTGTGATGTTACAATTGGCCATCATCAATGTGCACTGTGGAAACCTCTGTTCTATGGATTAAAGAAAGAGTAAAGAGGATGGGGGCGGGGAAGAGGAAGGAGGAGAAAGAGAAAGGGAGTAAGAGAGGAAGAGAATTCTACATTAGAAGGAAATACCATCATTAGGTTTTTCTGTATTTTTAATGCTTGGCCCTGTATATGTTCATATAACTGAGTATATTTAACTATACACACACACACACACACACACACACACACACACGTATTTGCACTGTGGAATCAAAGCAGGTTCTTGTGTATGCTATGCTGGCAATATAACACTGAGTATTAGACATCCCCAACCCTAACTACATATTCCTTTAACAATGTCTTACTTGTGAGCAAATACTCCCCATTACTTTAATTCATGTTACTAATATTCATGGCTAGGGTGTTTAGAATTATTTATTTGAAATGTGTCAATATTTGTATATTCCATGTGCTCTTTGGGAAAAGTCACTATGCAATAGGTTAAAATATATCAATAAACAGATAATCTTATACATATTAAATAAACAGCTTTAATTTTTGGAAAATGTTTTAGATCCCAAAGTTGTATAAAAAGAGACCAGTAAATATATCAGAAAAATTCAGTTTTCCCCTCAATAAATAATAGTCTTGTCAATATGCTTTGTGAAGCTAAAGAAAGAATTTCAATTAAATGACAATATTCCCCCTCTTGGCAGTAGTAACAGGACATGCAGTTTTCTTTTAGAGTTTTCAAAAGACAAAAAAGGGCACAAAGAATAGAAAATTTCAACTTACCCAGTAGGTTAGGATCAAATCCTTAATTTTCTTTCATTCTGGCAAACTAGCTTTTAAATTTTGGCAAGAGTAATTAATTCATTCCATAATTTATTCAACTAAGATTAATTGAACACCAATACTGTATTTGATGCTGAGTACTTGATGACTAAAACATACAACGCCCTTTTTGGGCTTTCAGACAAAGTATAGTGTTTTCCAAACCTTAGATTTATACATATTATCCATTACACATTCAGAAATGCACACTAAATACTCAGTCAACCTATCACTATTTTAAGGAACATAGTTTAAACATAATATAAAAATTTCACATACATGAAAGAGAGATGATATTTTGGAAAAAAATTTCACCAATTTATTTATATTTGTTCAAAGAAAGATAGCTCACACACATAAATATTTCTCTTCAGAAACATTTATTCAGTCAAGTGTGGTAGGAAGGCCTATAATCCAAGCACCTGGGAGTCTGAGGCAGGAGGATTAAGAGTTTGAGACCAGTCTGGGTTGCATACTGAGTTGTAAGCCAGCCTGAACTACACAGTGAAATCCTGATTTTAAAAACATGTGCATAGAATCTTTCTAAATAATGTCAAAAATTGAAAATCAAACAAAAATGGATTGGTTGTGGCCATTTAAAATCACACTGTAGACTTTTGAATGTCAGAAAAATCATCATGGTATATAGTTAAGCAGCAAAAGCATAATCCAAGATCAAATGATGCATAGAGTGGTCCTAGTTTTGTTCAAGTAAATTGCACTAATAAAAAGTAATTTAAATTAAAAAAGAAAGTTTCTTTGTTTGGTTCTATATGTAGATGATTGTTTTCCTTCCCTTCTAATCTTATAAAATAGAAAATTCAAAATTATAGGTCATTATGATCTGTCATAATGTGATACTCTGGCATAGTTCAGAGTATTCAGGTTGAACATCTGAAATTACAAAAAGATTTCCCATTAAAGACTAATTTCAACATTCCAACAAATAATAAATTGGCCTGCCTATCAGACTCAAAAGCTGGAACTAAGCCAGGCATGGAGGCACAGACTGTAATTCCAGAATTTGAGAAGCTGAGGAAGTAGAATTGTGAGTTTGAGGCCAGCCTGGGTCACACAGTGAAATTCTGTCTCAAAACAAATAAACAAAGAAACAAATAACAAACTGGAACATTGTTCAGATAAGATAGAGTAGGAAACAGAGTTTTAATCTATATTGTCGTTGCATTTGCTTCTGAATATCCTTATGTTCTATTCTAGCATTTGTACTGAATTAAAAGAATACCCAGGAATAAACCATTGGTTTGGTCCTCTGACAAATAGTGGGTTTGACATAAGCTCCACAAAACCATTCTTCTCACAATGTGATATTCCCAAGGATTCCTTATGTTTTATCCTCGACATTTAGAGATTCATCATTTGGCCTTAACGTGATAGGCCTCGGCTGAGTATTACCACTTCAGGAAGTAATTCATAGAAAGGGCCTTCATTGGTATTATCAGCATTATAAAAAATTCATTCCATATTTTATTATCTATGAATAACATTTCATCACCACCCATTGTTCTTCGCTGTATAAAAGCTCATTCTTCATGTAACAACTGGTAAATGGGATCGGAGAAGTTTTACAACTTATGCCAACACTCATTAATTCCTAGAAAGCATACAGTTTCCTGTGAATAAACTTATGTGTGGAAAGGCCTTCATATGCAGAATCAACTTCAATAGCAAATCTACCTTGCTATTTACATAGCTGTGATCTGCTAGATCAGATCCCCAGATATCCTTTCTAATCTATATTAAGACTCACAAAATAAGACATCATTAAAATAAAAATTTCCTCTTCAAGTGTATGGGTTTTGGGTGATAAACAGAACAAAAGTTGTACAATTTATTCTTAAGTGCCATACATAAAGATTTGTTCTCTGCACATCAGTTGTTTCATGCAACAGTAAGGTGAATTAGATCCTAGCAGGTACAGGTAGCTAACATTTGCTCTTTCTTCTGTGTGCCAGTGATATTCTTCAATAGCAATGCCATTTAATAATAAAATATTGCCAATAGCTAGTCTTGCTAACAATATTTGTTTTCTTATGAGGAGTGCTGTTCTCAGTTATACCTGTATAGTATTGATTTTATTCTGCCTTTAACTGTAAAAAATTATTCACTTGATGAAACAAAGATTTATGTAAGTAGTGACTACATTGTTTGAAAATTACAAGAACCAAAGAGGCCTTGGTTACTTTTTGATGAGTTTTTGAAATAACATTCTATGAAGAAGGTAAATAGATGAGGAGTTTAATACATTCACTTTCTAGATATTCATCTCCATATTTCTTACTTTTATCTTTATTTTAGGGTACTTATATAAGACTGTCATGCTTACAAAATCACTTTTTTCAATACATGCACACTCACAGTTTTCCTGTTATTTTTATATTAGGGTCCTAGTTTACAAAGACAATCTGAGTTTTAAAGTTTGTGTTATTTTTCACTACTATTTTATTATCTTGAATTATGAAACAATTCTGTGTAATGATGATATAAATGAATAGAAGAGCAAAGTAAAATGTAAATTAAATAAGATAAGTATTGGAATACTGGTGTGCAGTTGGACATTCACAAACCCTAACCTGTTTGGTAAATGTTGAATGAGGTAAAATTACTGCTGTCATTCTTGCAGTATATCAGCAACTCTAAGGAGGCAGTGGCTATTAGAGACATCATAAGATGCTGTGAACTATAAATTAGCTTATATTTAAAACATTTTAAGAATTTGTGTATTGCTTTGCTGTTTCTTGAGGACTACTCTGTAGACAAATAGGAACTGTGGATGAGCTATATGTCAAGGAATTGGTGATTATTGTTATTCTCCAAATTGAAAAACATTAGTGGCAAAGCCAGAGGCAGTCAAAGTCACAAAACAGGTGGTTGCGGGATCTGCCTGAGATATTATGGGTTGAGAGTTTGACCACGCACCATCTTGTTTGCTGCTTTATTAAATACTTTTTACTCATTTCACTTAATCCAAACAGTTTTAAAACCTCTGAGAGTGGCGTGACTGCTCTCATTTTATAGATGAGGAAAGTAAGACTTGGGTAGATTAAGTGACTTGTCTAATGTCATAAATGAGAAAGCCAAGATTTGAGATAATTATTTTTGAGCCCAAAGCCCATTTTTTGTTTTTCTTTACAACCACAATGCTTTCTGGAACAATAGCAAAAAACGTGGGTTCACACAGCAACATAATGATAGAATTTTATAGCATAAAAAACTCAGCATATTCATGGAAATTATTTCATTAGCTGAAACAGGTTAATATTAGGTAGCTGTTAACAGCAGTTATATTCAGTATGTGTTTACAGTAACTCTATGAACCTAATTACACACTTGTTATAAAGCAAATGTCAAAATAGTCACTTAAGAGCAAGAAATAATAAAAGGCTTTGGCATGGTATTATTTCAACTCACAGGGAATTTTTTATTTTATTTTTGGATTAATGTAAAATAAAAATAAAAGGGGGTTTCCTTGTGATAATTTCACAGATGTGTATGGTATACTTTGATCAAGTTCAGCCCTTCCATTTAACTCCCATACCCTTTTCCTCCTCCCCCTATTTTCAAGCTGTGTTTGGTGTATTTGATTATGTTATCTTCATATCATCATCATTTTAGGTCTAGATTCCACAAATGAGTGAAAATATGCACTATTTGGCTTTTTGAGCTTGGTTTATCTTGCTCAACATGGTGATGACCTTTGATCCAATTCCATCTATGTTCTGGGAAATGATATGATTTCATTTTTCTTTATGTCTGAATAATGGTGTATATATAATATATAATATTATTTTATGTTATATGTTATATTACATACATAATATTTTATGTATCCATTCATTAGTTGATGGACGCTTTGGCTGATTCCACAATCTGGCTGTTGTGAACAGAGTTGCAATAAACATGGGTATGCTGTTGTTTTTCTTGTATATTGATTTACAGTCCTCTAGATATATGCCTAAGAGTGGTATGGTGGGTCAAAGTAATGTTTAGATTTTTTGAGGAATGGCTATAATAATTTCTAGGTGGCTGCACTAGTTTACATTCCTACCAACAGTGTGTGAGGGTTGTTGATGATGTTAGTTTTCTTGAAGGGTGAGATGGAATCTTAATGTGGTTTTGATTTGCATTAACTTCATGGCTAAAGATGCTGAACGTTTCTTCATGCATTTATTATACATTTGTATTCCTCTCCTGAGAACTGATGGTTCAATTTGTTTGCCCAATTATTAATCGGATTATTTGTTTTTTTGCTGTTTACATTTTTTGGCTCTTTGTATATCCTCGATATTAATCCTTTATCTGTTGAAAAGCTGGTGAAGATTTTCTCCCATTTTGTGGATTGTCTCTTGATTCTGGTAATTGTTTCTTTTTAAGTGCAGAAACTTTTAAGTTTGATGTAGTCTCATTTGTCCATTTTTGCTCTTATTTCTTGGGCAATTGGAATCCTATTCACAAAATAATTTACTATGCCTATATGTATCTATTACTATATCTTCCAAAGTTTTCTTATGTTTTCAAAGTTTCAGAGCTTACATTAAAATCTTTGATTTATTTGGAGTTGATTTTTGTACAGGGTGAGAGTTAGGGGTCTGGTATCTGTCTTCTGCATGTAGATAACCAGTTTTCCCAGCACCATTTGTTGAAGAGGCTCTTTTCTCCAATGTATGTTTTTGGTTCCTTTGCCAAAAAACAGATGGCTGTTACTATGTGGTTTTATTTCTGGGTCGTCTATTTCATTCTATTTGTCTTTGTGTGTGTGTGTGTTCTAGTACCATGCTGTTTTTGTTACTAGAGTTCTGTAATATAATTTGAAGTTCAGTATTGTAATACCTCCACTGTTTGTCTGTTTGCGCAGGATTGCTTTTGCTATTTGAGGTCTTTTATACTTCCATATGAATTTTAGGAATGATTTTTCTATTTCTATAAAGAATGACTTTGAAACTTTGATGGGCATTGCATCAAATCTATAGATTGCTTTCAGTAGTGTAGTCATTTCATGATATTTATTCTGTCAAACCATGGAAGTGTTTCCAACTTCTGATGTTTCTTCACCTTCTTTCTTCATGCTTCTATATTTTTCATTGTGGACATCTTTCACCTTCTTGATTAAATTTATGCCTTGGTTTTTTTCTTTTTCTGAGGCTATAGTGAATGGGATTGTTTTCCTGATTTCTTTCTCAGCTTGTTCATTGTTGGTATATAGAAGAGCTATTGATTTTTGTATGTTGATTCTTATATCCTGGTGTGTTGCCAAAAGGGTTTATCAGATTTTTTTAGTTTTTTGGTAGAGTTTTTGGAGTCTTTAAGTACAGGACCATATCTTTTACAAATAGGGATAATTTGACTTCTTCCTTCCTACTTGAATCCCTTTATTTCTCCCTCTTGACTCATTGCTCTGGCTAGGAGTTCCAGCCTATATTGAATAAGAGTAAAGAGAGGGGACACCCTTGTCTCCCTCCTGACTTTAGAAGAAATGAGTTCAGCATTTCCCTACTTATTATGATGTTGGGTGTAGGTTTGTCATATATATTTATTATGTTAAGGTACATTACTTATACTCCTAATTTCTTCACAGCTTTTTATCATAAAAGATTGTTGAATTTTGTCAGAGGTTTTTTTTTCCTGCATCAATTGAGATGATTTCACAGAGAATTTTTTTTAAAAGTACAATTTTAATTCTAAAAAATTTTAACACATTCAAATTTGCTCAGCATCATTCACATGTGATTTCAAATTATAAATATCAAGCTCTATAACAAACTTTATATTCTATTACATATAATTAATAATCAATTCTCAGTTCTAATGTAAACAGGTGAACTTGAAATAATAAAAAATTTTATTTCATGCCTCCTGATTTCCTCCATGAATATAGTTTCCTGATGTGTCTTGTCTGGATAATGCTAAAATAAATTATAAGGCTTTTTTAATTACAAAGTTACTTCATGTGAGATAATGCTATTGTCAATGTGTCTACCTTTATTTTTAAGAACATTCTTTAAAATCACATGTTCTTGTCTCATAAAAACAACTTTGTAATATATTACAAGTTACTCAATGTATATCCAAGTATACTTTCCTTTTTTTTTTCCATCCAGGATTGATATTTTCCTTTTTCACGCATACGCTTGGGGATCAATCTGTATTTTAGAAGTTTTGAGAGAGGAGGGTGAAGGAATACAAGGAAAGGGGTGAACTTGTTCTAAGTATACCTAGTAATCCTCTAGATGTTTACAGGTTAATTTTCAATAAGTACATTCTATGGTCTATCTGAATTACTGTAAGGAAGCAGAGATGTGCCTAATAGCATTCAAATTCAACATTCCTAGTTGAATCCATGGGTTTTTTTTTCCTATCCTAAACTAACTCCTTTAATTAATTTCCTTATTCTGGTTGATTACATTATCATTCTTTCACATCAAGACTCATAATCTCCTTGTTTACTGTTACTTATTTTAAGTACTGATAGTAATTGAAACTCAAACTTGCTTAATTCTACCTCTGAAATAACTCTTCTCTCTATTTTCCAAACTCTTATGAACATTGTACTCATTCTTGTCACTTCCACTTTGAAGAATTGCAAATGAAAGTGATCACTGTCATTCTTATCTTACCTAACTTAGACTGTGTAGACTACAAGGCCTGGCTTGTGCTAGGTGCCCAATAAGAGACTGATTATTGAATGACTAGCTATTTCAAATATTGCCAGATGAAACTTTTGCCTCCAACTTAGTATGTCAACTAAATCTATGGTTCACAGAAATTGTGCTTTATTTAAGGTGAGCTTCTTAATGTTCTCTGGCTCCTGCTCATTGTGGCATTTTTTCCATCACTGCTCTCTCATTGAAACACCTTTCAGCACTTTTTTGTGCAACATCTTAGCACAGAAAGTTTTTTATTGTAACCTCACTTCATTCTATCTTACTTGCCAAGTTAGTGATGCTCGGCATTTTATCTGTAAGATCCCATGACTACGGCCCTTGATATGCCAAAATTGGGCAGGTGATTGGCTACTCTCTAGCACCCTGTGCATTTCTGCTTTCTCCAGGTGAGTTTATGCTTATCATGCATGTATAATTTGGAAATTAAACTGGAAAGTAAAACTAAAATAAAAAAGAATTTTAAATCACTAAATAAATTTAATAAAGGTAAATCTTCCACACCTATACATGTACATAAAAATTTTGTAAAGTTAATTGTGAGTAATTATATTTATTTACTTTTTGAGACAGGGTCTTACTGTGTAGCCCAGGCTGGCCTCAAACTCACAGTCCTCCTGCCTCTGCTTCTTAAGTGCTGGGATTAACTATCACCATGCGTGGCTGGATAATTATTTTAAAAAGTGATAGGAACAAAAATATCTATAATGATATTTAACTCAGGCTGCTTTATAAGATTCTTTAAGATTTATGTTCTTTTTGGGGAATCACAGAGGAACAATTACAAGTATTGCTCATGCTAAAGAAATGATGAAGAACTTCAAATATTAAACCCATGCAAAAGCAAGAGGCTTAAAGTTATTTTAATATAAGTTTTCTCAATTTTTTTAAAAAAAATGAAGCTGTTAAATATTCAGTATTCAAAAGGAGTTTGCACATCTTTCAGGAGTGGGTTAAAAATAGTATTCACATTTGTTTAATGCTGTACTTCCTAACATTTTGCAAAGGAATACTGGTGAATCCTATCACAAATAACCCCTTTGATAGGCTCTGATTCTCATAATAGTAAAGGGAACTGGTCTCAACATTCATGTCCTGCTGACCTCAGATAAGTGGCCAGTGAATATTAGATAGATTGAACCAAAGGCTACTGAGCTATTTTAGAAAACTATGCTAATCATGGAAAAATGTTAGTCCTTTTCCTAAATTTATATATAATGTAAATAAATGAGCATTTGTGTGAAAAGGAAAAGAAAAACAAACAAAATAAAACAAGTACAGAAGTGGCTAAATTGGTGTTTTAAGCCAATACACAAGAAATAGCAACAGTCCTGATTTTCATACCAAGTAAGGAACCTTAATAAATTAAATTAATGTAATGAATAATAAATCTACTAAATTAATTAAATATTAATGAATAATGGTATCAATACCTTCTCACTAAAAAATTATAGTTTATAAAAACAAGAAAGAAACCAAGATGAAACGTAAGAATTTAATTCTTATAAATTCTATATAAAATACTATATCTTTAGTCATTAATGATCTTTAGAATTGAGACAAACACAATGTTCTTTCAGATGATGACATTTACAACTAAATTCCAATCTACCATATAAATATTCAGTATATATTTTGGAATGAAAGGTGAGTATCTGTCTTATTATAGAAGAGAGGCTTCCAATCTATATTCTGTAGAAATATAGACTTCAGTCTCTGGAGAAAGGGGAAAAACAGAGAAATCATTTATAGATACCTGAGCTTTTAAATTGGATTCTATCTATATTGGCTGTATGTGTACTGTTTAGTCACTCGACATTCACTGGAAGTTAGTGTACTAGATAGTGTACTATGTTCTGAGCTTTGTGTTAAGTGTGTCTCATGGACTTCCTTCAACAGCAGAGTGCATTATGAGGTTGGGATTTTTTCTTTTCATTTGCTGCTTTTAAAAAATCTTTTATTGGCCAGATGATAGAGAGTAAATTATGATTTTTTTAAATATTAATTTTATTATAGTTAAGGGTAATAATTATAGTTTATCTTCTAATTATGTTTTATTACATATAAATTGTACCTTGCTTTGTGCTTATTTATTATATTGAAGTATTAATATTCTTATTAGATTGCAATTGTTCTTTATAAATTAAAAATGAGTTTTCTAAGCAACTATTATTTGGAAAATGTATTAGTTTTCTATTGCTGTATAAAATATTGCCACACATTTCACAGCTTAAAACAACACAAATTCACTATCTCATGGTTCCTGTAGTCCACAGCCTGGCACTGTATAGCTGGAGTCTTTTACTCAGAGTCTCACTGGAATGAGGTCAAAATATTGGTTGGAAATGAAGGGCTCATTTGGAGCTCAGAATCTTCTTTCAGGTTTGCTATTGTTAGCAGAGTTCATTTCCCTGCAATTGTAAAATAATCTGAAATTTAAGGGTTAGTAACTAACTGCCAGCAACCACTTCCAGCAACAACAGGCCACTCATAGTTTCTTGTCACAAAGTTCCTGACCTCAGTTTACAATGGTTATGTTTGCTGTCTTCCAGGCCAACCCAAGCTGATCTCTATCCAACTCTTCTTTCTCAAGTGGGAGAAAATGATCTGCTTTAAAGGCTCACTTGATTAGATCAGGCACACCCAACATCATCTCCATTTTGCCATAAACATAATTACAGAGTGATACTTCATCACATACATAGGTTCTAACCACTTACGGGGTGAGGATCAGACAAAGATTAAGATCATCAGAGCCATTTTAGAATATAGTCTATGTATTCTATTATTATTATTATTATATTCACATGTGCATACATTATTTGGGTCATTTCTCTCCCCCTGCCCCCTCCCCCACTCTATTCCCCCTTCCCCCTTCAGTTCCAGGCAGGTCATGTTCTGCCTTTATCACTAGTTTTGTTGAAGGAAAGAGACAAGCATAATAAAGAAGACAAAGTGTTTTTGCTAGTTGAGTTGAGGATAGCTATACAGAAATATTCCTAGCATTGCTTTTGTGTACACGTGTTATGACCCATGTTGATTCATCTCTAACTGCTCTTTACCCTGGTTACTGATCCACTTCTCATGATAACCTCTGTTGCTTTAAGGTTTCTGTATTAGTTCCTCTGGAGTGGGGACATCAAATGCTTTCATGTTTTGGTTTATTCCCAAAGAAGCAGCTGCTATACAAATATTGTCTGCTACATCATCAGTTCACTGATTTTTCTGTTTCTGTGTATTTCTCAAGTTAAGATATTTTTATGTTCTTTCATCCCTTCTTGCTCGTTTTTTATAATATTAAGATATTCAAGGATTTAATGTCCTGTTCAACAGATTTTGACATAAGCAGTATTATTTTTGAAATTGCTATTGACTTTGTATTTTATTTTTCCATAATCCAATATTTTTAGGAGACAATTACTGAATTTTCAAGTTGTTTTCATTCTTTCTTCCAATTTACTATTAATATCAGGTTTAACTGCACTGTGTTCATATTGTCCTATATGGTGTCTGCCAGATTGTACTTATTGAGATTTATTTTGAGATTCAATTATGGTTGATTTATATAAATATATTTTGGACATTTGAAAATAAGAACACTCTGTAAATGCAATTTTTGAAATATATAAAGTTACGATGTTTACTTTTACTATTTATATCATTCAAATTTTCAATTTTCTTTATATTTCATCATGGCATAAAAACAATGTATGAAAACCCTAACAACCAATATATTATATTTTTTCTCTTTGCTAAAACCAAAGATAAACTCAGTTCTTCATTGATTATGATAACAATACTAGTGCTCAAAAAGTGGGAAAAGCTCTGTAGATGCATAAAAAGAGTCCATCTCTACTTTTGCACATGATAAACTACTAAAGAAATTGGATAACAACAGTACTAAAATATTCCCAAACAAGCATTTTGTTGACTTAAAAAACCAAAAAGGTCAATTAATTTCTCCTCTCTTCTTCTTACATTACATGTCACTTTTGTTTTGAAATTCATAAGTCACAAAATAAAGCATTAGTTCTCACTGCTTTTGAGATGAATATTTTTATAATCCATTTTAGTATTAAGCATTAGTCAATCTTCAATGTACTAAATTCCAAATTGATAGCTAATTTGAAAAAGATATATATTTTTACACATGACCCTCAGGAGCTAAATTATGCACTTACTCACTGATCTGTAGAGTCCATATATTTTTGGCTGACTTACTTAATATGTGACCTGAGAGAATGCAGAGACCACATTGTATCTGAAGTATCTACTTTGCCTTGTACAGAAAGGAATTCAATAACCACTTAATAACTACAATCCTGATGGTAAGAGCTTTTTTTCCTCCTGAGTGGAGTTATACAACATTTCTTGATTTTGAAAATGTTCTGTACTATAGCAAATGATTTTGACCTTGAAGGTAAAACAAAACAAAGCAAAGCAAATAAAACATTCCACAATATTTCTTTAGGAGTAACCAATTAAATGCTTTGTTCTCATTCTCTGATTTGATCTTACAATGTGTTAACATTTTTAGACTAGCTTTGTTAAACAGAGCTTATTTACAGAGTTTAATAGGAATTCAATTTATATAATAAATGATAAAAATAAATAATTTGAAGTTTAAGGATTAAAAGGATACAGAATGTATTTGTTTAATTCCTAATATCACATCTCTCTTAGCATTAAGGCTTTTCAAATTCTCAAAGACTAAAAAGTTGTAGATTTTAAAGCTAAAACCAATAGAGATCATTGTATCTGTGATCTATATAAAAAGCTATTATCCCAAGAATTTATTTTTAAAGCTGGGCAAGTACTAATTTAAAACTGGGCATTTTACTGGTTTTATATATAAATAAAACACATATAAATGAGATGCTCCACAATCTCAAAATATTAGTGTTAATATTTCATTTTATACAGTGTATACTAGTAAATACTTCTTGTGTACACTCTGTATAGTAAAAATTTAAATGCAATCTAGTAAATACTCAAAAAATCAACAATGTAGTATCAAAGGAAAAGACACTATTAAGATTTAGCATTTCCAGAGCAGCTGGAAAACTCAAATACTAATTCATTAGTCCCCATAACATTCCTATACCTCAGACGACTCATTCACCAAACTGTATGTTGGAAAGAAAATCTTCAGTGAACCATTTATGTTTGCTAAATATTCTTCCTATTAATTGAAAAATCTAAAACAGACAAACACTTACCCAGAGTAGAGATGAAGGTAGAGGAATACAGCTCTAATATACTATGAATTCTGCTTTATTATATATAAAACATGGCATATTTGTCAATGATCAGATATCAAACAACAAAAGAAACAGCATCTTATCACTACTGGACCAACAGATAATTATTGTTATGCAAAAAGTTAGAAAGGAAAAGTACTTCAAAATTACATCTTTGTTACCCAAGAAAGAAAGCACAATTACAAAGAAAATCAATATTTTCATTGTTAAATTCACTTTACTGAGTTAAGCAAAATGTTAACATGTTTAAAAAAGGTTCACTGGCAGGGAAATTGCAATAGCTATATAATGAAAGAGTTAATAATACTGTTTTAAGGGTCAGACAACTTTGAATCACAACTACTAATTTTATGGACTTCAGACAATTATCTTCATCTTTGATTTCCAATTTGTAAACCGGTCCTTACTTCACATGGTTCTTACAAGGACTTGATAAAAACCCATGCAAAATGTTTGGCATGTGCTTACTTGATAAATGGTAACGATTTTCATCACACTATTGTATACTTTATAATAGGTTTAACTGCTGATATTTACCTTTTCAACTACTGAAAATACAAGTATATGGCAGGAACCAAATCTAGAAACTGAAAAATAGAATAGTGAGTTCAAAGGTCTAGTATCTGTCCTCACGAGTTCACAATCAGATGGAAGATGTAGATAAGCAAATAACTACCACAAAGTTTGATGGGGTTAATATAGGGCATATTGAGAACACCACCCGCACAGTCTAGGAAAGACAGGGTAGAAGAGAGAAACATTTGTGACTAGAAGGATGAGGTGGGTGGAAGTGAATCAGATGAAGCAGGATGTAAGACAGATATAAAGGTGAGACCCTGATAAAGCTAGACGGGTTTCAGGAAACAAAAGGCCAGCATAGCCTCATGATTCCATGAGGCTGAAGAGGTCAGTGGTGGCTATTTTCTGAGGGATCTATAGACCATGTTAAGTAGTATAGATTATTTTGTGAACAATGGACAACTCCTGAAAGATTAGAGAGGAGAAATATGACCAAATTTGCCTGTTAGAAAGACCACCTACTATTGTGTGGAGACTAGATGAGTAAGGGGAATATTATTAATGTGGGAGACTCATGTGGAGCATGTAGCATTTACAGTTAGGAGATGGAAGTCTGATGTTGGGTGGAGGCAGCAGGGATACATACAAGTGGACAAGGATAGGTAGGTTTGTCAGTCTCTAGTAATGAAATAGATATAAGGAAGAGGGAACTTGGATTTCTACTGGCTAGATAGTAGTGCTCATCACGGAAAATAGCGGCCATACCATAGAGATCATGTGCTTACTTTGAAACTTGCAATATGTTCCTTAACCCATATATGGTTAAAGATAAATTTATTAAATAAAAAATCAGCAAAGCAGCAAGTAGGTATTTTTGTTAGCGCAGATGACATAATTGAAATACAAGTGGGAATTTAGAAGTAACTCTTAATTTTCTACTAATTCATTAATTTACTGTTTTGTATATGCTGAGGACTTAAGCCAGGATTACTGCTTTCTCTATTCTCAAAGACCTCATAAACTAGTGATGTAACCATGGAAGTACTTCCTAATCATCTGGAAATCTCTTCCAGATAGCATTAAACCAAGAAGGATTTGTTCCTTAAGCAAAAATCTAAGTAATATTCTGAGAGGCTAAGTGCTCTGTAATTAGAATTAGTCCTCCCAAGAGTCAGTGTAGAATCCAGAAGCAGATCTGCCTAACGTACAGGCTAGGGCATAAAGAGAGGACCTCCTAAGACCGGGAGAGTCTGAGTCACTCCTGGCCATGTCATTAACCTATACCAATGAGGAGCATTTGTTAGTGAATACCAAACCTACAGCTAACACCTATGCATTATTCTTCAATAAACAGTATAATTCATTTCACTGAAATGCCAAAATACATTTTAAAGATTATTAAGGAGATTTTGTATATGATTAAGTGCATAGACTGTAGCAGACTGCTGGGATTCTAGTCCAATTTCAACTACTTACTATCTGTGTGACTTTAGCAAGTGCTTATTTGTTAAATTATGTTCACTTGGAAAATTGGAATAATAATATTAGTTTAATAGTACAAAAATTGAAGGAGACAATACCTGTAGAGCCACTGAAACAGTGCTTTGACTATGGTAAATCCTCAACAAATGATATTGCTACTAACAAGGCCTGAATTAAAAGGACCTTTTATTCATTAATCTGGAGCTTGGTCATTACAAAAACAAGCGTACTCTTATTACTTTAGAAATGTGTATTTTTTTATTCCAAAGAGAGGTAATTTAAATATTTTAATTCATTTGGAAATTATTTAAACTGTAGTAGAAATTTTGCTGACATCACCTTATGCTTTTGAGCGCTTGTAGCTTCCCACAGCTTTTCCTCATAACATTCTTATAAGTATCAAAGGTCTCTGTATTTAATAAAAGTGAAAGGTGAGTTATGTAGAATTAGTGATTTTTTCCCATAGTAAAATTAAACTCTGTCTATTATCCAAGTAAGTGAACTTAAACCCTAAAATTATTGAACACGTACTATGTACTCAACACTATGTTAGGTGTTTAGAGGATAAACATTCTACAAAACATGGCACATAACCAAAGAAATTTACTTCCAAATTGGATATGTATGATTTTATATTGTCTTTTGCATAGTATCATCAGTTCTGTCCAACTTTCAAAACTCTCCAATATCTGTCCAGACCACCTTTCTAGCTGATCGTTATTCTTACTATTGAGTCAAGAAAAGTTTCTGAGGTTTTAAAAACAGTTTCTCAAGTTATTTGAAGTACTTTGTGGATTCAGTTCTCTTTGAACTCAAATTTTTGAGAAATGTGACCTATGCTAACTGTTTTCCATTTCTTTTTTTTCTCTTTATTGGGTGGTCCTGGGGTTTGAACTCAATGCCCCATGCTTGCTAGGCAGGTGCTCTACTATTTGAGCCACACCCCTAGCCCTTTGTGTTTGTTATTTTTTGAACAGGTTCTTGTATTTATGCCCATATTTTCCTGGATCATGATCTTCCTATTTATGCTTAACTGGGATGACAGGTGTGTACCCTTTCCCAGGTTTTATTGGTTGAGATGAGGGTCTTGTTAACTTTTGCCCTGGCTTACCTTGAACCATGATCCTCTCAATCTCTACCCCCTGAGTACCTAGGATTGTAGGTGTAAGCCACCACACTCAGATAGGTGTTTTCTTTATTTGAAGACCACAAGAAGGTAGGTATAGATAACACAGCCTACACGTTTACTCTGGAATTGAGACAGTGATATATGAGTAAACCCTGAGGGAGGAGGCAAAACAAATATGAGCTTTCATCTTAACTGTGTCTCTTATCAGTGTTGGTTTCCTGGAAACAGATCGTCTGCCCTTTCACTCCATCTCTAGCCTCATCTCC